>NW_009242973.1:1592566-1597838 GCF_000388065.1 Fonticula alba | reverse complement strand
GGGGGGGGGGGCAACACACGCACCGCCCCATGAGGCCTCGGCGACGAGGGCCGGGTCGTGGGCCCGGGGCGCGGGGCCCGACAGCTGCGGCCCCAGGGCCGCCGGGAGCCGGACCCGGTCGAAGAGCTTCAGCAGCATGTCTGGCGAGAGGGAGCCCAGCGCACATGGCCGGGGAGAATGGGTCAGTAGCGGGCCTTGCGAGTGGCGGCCAGGCCGCGATTGTGGGGGGGGGGGGGGGGGGGGGGGGGGGGGGGGGGGGGGGGGGGGGGGGGGGGGGGGGGGGGGGGGGGGGGGCAGCTCCCGCCGGACCCCGAGCAGCGGCGTACCGAGCAGGGTGAAGGCGTGTGCCGGGGGCGTGGCAAGCGGGTCGGCCGCGCCGGCGGCCAATAGGCGGCGCTGGGTGGCGGTCAGCGCCGGAGGGGCCGGCGCTGCTGGGGTTTGAAGCTGGAGGAGGCGTGCGCCGAGGGGAGTGTGCAGGAGCAGGTCCCCAAAGTCCAGAGTGGCAGGGGCGGCGGCGGCGGCGGCGGCGGCGGCGCCCCGCGCGGATGGACGGAGGTGGGCGGCCGCCCGGGCGAAGTGCAGCGGGGCCGGGCCCGCCGCGCAGGCCTGCATCGTGGACAGGGCTCGGTCCCGGCGCCAGGCGGCAAACTCGACAAAGGCCCGCCACTGGGCCAGCACCCGGGCGGCCAAGGCCCGACGCCGGGCGATGGCCCGGGCCCAGGCATCAAGGGACCGGCGGAGGAGGCGCCGCTGCCGGACGAGGGCGCGCCACTGGCGCACGGCTCGCCGGGCCAGCACGTCGCGCCGGGCGGCCAGCGCCCGCGCGCGATACGCCGCCAGCTCCTCCGGCGACAGGGCTGGCTCCTTCGGGGGCGGGGGCGCTGGCGCCGAGGCAGCCGGGCCCCGCCGGCGGAAGAGGAATTCCCCCGGCGGGGTGTCGTCCTCCGGCCGGGGCGATTCCGCGATCGGGCGCTTCGGCTGCCGGGCCGGCGGCTGCGAGTGCGCCTCAGGCGGCTGGGACCGTGGCAACGGGGGCCGCGGCTGCAACTGCGGCTGCTGTAGCTGCGGCTGTGGCTGGAGGGTGGGCGGCCGGTCGGTACGCGCGGTGGCCGGCTGCGGCGCGAAGACGAACCCCGTGGCCGAGGCCGTCACCGGGGCGGGGCCAAAGCCAAATGGATGCGAGGCAGCCGAGTCGGGGCCGGCAGTCGGCCGGGCAGCCGGCTGAGTCTGGCGGGCGGCCGGCAGCTCGGGCATGAAGGATGCCACCGGGCCGCCGGCGGCGGCGGCGGCGGCGGCGACGACGGCGGTGGGAGCCAAAAAGGGCGCCCGGGTGGCCGGCGTCGCGGAGCTGGCGGAGGGGCCGGGCGGTGCGGCCGCGGGGGCCGGGGGAAATGCGGGGCTCGATGCGACGGGAGCCTTGATGCCTGGGCCGGAGCCAAAGACAAAGGGGCTGGGTGCTTCGGCCTTGACCGGGGCCATGGCGGCCGCCGGGCCCGGGCTGCCCGGCCCAACGGAAAAGGGCGACAAGGTGGTGCCCAGCTCCGGCGAGCCGGCCCCCGCCGAGGGCCGGGCCATGGGCATGCTGCTGCTGCTGCTGCTGCTGCTGCTGCTGCTGCTGCTGCTGCTGCTGCCAAACGGCGTGTCACCCGGGCTGAAGGGGGCCGGCGGCTGGGCCCCGGTGGTCGAGGTAGAGGCGGGCTCCCGGCGCGACGACACGGTGCCTGCCGATGACCCAGCGTGTGGCGGGATTTGCTGGCGGAACTTTTGGGACAGGGTGCGCACGTTGGCGGCCGGGGGCGCGGGCCCGGTGGCGGAGGCGCCTGCCAGGGCCGCACCGCCGCCGGGCGGGTCCCCGTCCGGCAGAGTGAGCCCCCCCAAGCGGCGGGACCTGCTGGCACGCTCGGGCCTGGGGGCATTTTCCGACGCCGGGACATAGGGCTCCGGCCGGATGGTCGGATCGTCGATGGCCGGCGGGGCGACCGGCAGCGACCGGATGGACTGGCCCTCGATCAGCACCGACAGCGGCTGGGCCTGGAGCAGGCCCATGGTGGTCGAGGTGTGCCAGGACCTCATATTGGCCAGAGTGGGGCCTGGCAGATGCGAGCAGGACCGGGGTCAAGTCAGAGATGAGGCCGGTGGAGGACTGTCGCCCGCGGGGCGGGGGGGGGGCGGGGCGGCGCATGCGGGTACTGGGCGCAAGTTGCAGAGAACGGCCCATGGCACGGACCTGGGGTATAAACAACCTGCAGCTGGGGGATTTCCGCCACCAAGCCGGAATACGTGGCCGGGAGGAAGTCCGCCGGGATGATGGCCGGCAGGGTCATGGCACTGGCGTCCGCCGGGGAAACCCGCCGAATGGTGTAGCCGAGAGTGGCCAGGAAGTGGCAGCACTCGGCCGGGCTGGCGAAGCAGTAGAACCCGGCCAGCACCTCCACCGGAATGAGGGTCACCTTGGGGGCGGGCTGCTGGCCGTAGAAGCTCGGCAGGGGGGAGGTGGTATTGATGGCGACGTCACTCGGACCGTTGCTGCGACAGCGGCTGAGGAAGTGGCTGAGGGTGCGCAGGTGGTCGAAGCGCGCGCGTGGCAGGAACTGGCCGCGCCAAGCCGGGGAGGGGCCGGGCAGGGGCCAGCAGGTCAGCCGAGGGCGACAAAAAAAGGGGGAGCCGGAGGGACAAAGTGACAAGCGAGACGGGAGGGTGGCAAATGGGAGAGGAGCAGGCGAAGAAGAGCCACGAGCAGGCGAAGAAGAGCCACGAGCAGGCGGGGCAACGTACACGCATCATCAGCACCGCCTGGAAGTAGGGCGCCGCGCGGAAGTGGTTGAGCATGGAAGCCGCATCGCCGGCCGCCTGGGCGTAGGTGAAGGCAATGGACCGCTTGACCAGCGGGTGGGAAAGCAGCCGATCCGGCACCAGGGGGATGATGTTCTGGCGAGCGGTAGACCCCATAGACAGGAGCAATGCCGGCACATGCGCGGAATCAGGGTCAGGGGCGCGGTGGCAGGGGGCGGCGCTCGCAGCCGAGCCGGCCAGCGGGTGGGCAGGGAGGCAAACGTACATCGGGCAGGCCGTAGAGGATCAGAAGGGCCTTGAACTCGCCCTCACAGCGGAGCAGCGGGTCGTCATCGGCCGCCACACGGCCCTCGCCACTGACCAGCGTCCGGTAGGCGGCATACCAGTCGTCCAGCTGCGCCAGCGAGGAGGACAGGAGCTGGGGCCAGGGGAGGGGGGAATGTCAGCGCCAGCGGGCCGCGCAGCACGGGCACGCGCAGCCCCCGGGGCGGGCCGGGGCGCGAGCGGGGAAGGGGGGGTGGGGGGGGGGGGGGGGGAGGGCCCAGACGCACGGAATTGATCTTGGACCGGTCGGCCGTCAGGGTCGGCTCGATGGAGGGCGTCTGCGACAGGTGGAACACCAGGACCAGGATGCGGGTGGCCCGTTCGAGGGCCGGGATGGTGACGGCCAGGCTGCCCCGGGTCTGAGCCAGGGAGGAGCCCCCGCCGGGCGGGCAGTTGGTGCAGGGCACCTGCGTGTGGATGAGGGCATTGACCAGGGCCCGGACGCGATAGAACACATAGTCCAGGAACTCCACCAGGTAGAAGTTGCACCGGGCCAGCAGGGAGTCCACCTCGGCCGGGGGGGTCCCCGGCGGGAGGTACGGGTTGCCCGGGGCCGCCATGTTGAAGGGCAGCGAGCGGGCCGTGATGGCCAGGTCATCGGCCGGAGGCAGGTGCTCCAGCGGGCCGGCCGGCCCGTTGATCAGGAGCTCCTGCTGCTGGCCTGGACGCACGGTGACCGGCAGATCCACCACGCACGAGGACAGATAATCGGCCGAGAGGGCCAGCCCGCGCAGGGTGCGCGGGTCGCAGCTCACCTTCCCGGCCGCCGACCGGGAGTAGGTCTCCATGGCCTGGTCGTATGTCCGGGCGTTGAGCTGCCCGGCCGGCGAGAAGAGGGCCAGCTTCGGGGGGGGCGGAGGGGGGGGGGGCGAGGGCCAACCGCCCGGCGGCAGGGGGTCAGCGAGGGCGCGTCTGGCGGTGGCAAGGGTCAAAAGGAGGAGCCAGGCCGAGGGCGCACCGGGATCTCGAAGTTACTGAGCTGCGGCATCTGCTCCAGCGAAAGGCCGGCCATGCCGTCGGTGGCCGCCGGCCGGCCCGAAGTCGGGTGCCGGTGGGGCAAGGCTGGCGGTGGGATCCGCTGTGATGAGGTGGTGGCCGCCGGCGATGCAGTGGCGCCCGGCCTGAGAGAAGCAGCAGGGGCGGCAGCAGCAGCAGCAGGAGTCCCGGTGGGCGAACTGACTGCCGGAGCAACGGCAGGAGCGGGAAGGCTCGGGCTTCTGGCTGGATTACGTGCGTGCGTGCGTGCGTGTGTGGCCATGTGTGCGCAAGCAGGCGGGGGGGGAAGAAGGAGGGTGAGCTGCGGGCGACGGCTGACCGGAGCGGGGGCGCATCAGAACCGAGGACAATCGGCGAGGGGCGCACGCTGGAAGTGGAGTTGCACCCGTTGGACCGGGGGGGGAGGCGATGAGGACGGGGGGGCCTGCGTGGCTGCCGGGGCGGGGACCATGGCCGGCGGGCCGGTCGAGCTGCCTGGCAGAGCCGCGGCCGGGGCTTGCGGCGCCGAGCCGAAGGCCCCGAAGGCAGCCGGACCGGAGCTTACCGCCGCGATGGCCGCATTGCTTGGGGAGAAGGGCGACGGCTCGGCACCGGTCCCGGGTCCGGCCGAAAGGGACGAGGCCCCAGAGCCAAAGGGACTACCCGGCCGGGGACCGGCTGCCCGGGGGCCGGCCACCATCGCCACGGCCTGATTGACGCCGCCGGCGGGGCCGCCAAAGAACGGCCGCGTGGCGTTCATGCGCGCGTGCGCCTCTGACGGAGGAAGGCCAAGGGGGATGGACCACGCGGGAGGGGCGAGCGGAGGGGGGACAGGCGCGGCGCGCGCGCGCGAGAGCAACAAAGCCGGCGAGGCGGGCGGGCAGGCGGAACAGCGAGCGAGCAGGGAGGAGGTCCGAGGGGGAAGGCGCGAGGCAGGGGGAGGGAGGGAGGGAGGGGGGGGAGTGCCGCGCGCGCAACCTGGCCGGCTACGCCCCGGGTTCCGGGCATGCTTTTCGCATGGGCCATCCTGCCGCCAAGGCCGGTGTGTATGGATTGGCGTCCCTCCCTCGGACACGGAGGAAACCGCGCCCGGCGCATGCGCCCCGCCCCCGGCCCGCCCCCGGCCCGCCCACGGCGCGCCCCCCCCATGCGCGCACGGCTTGCCGGCGGCCAGCCCCCG
>NW_009242973.1:1588138-1592040 GCF_000388065.1 Fonticula alba | reverse complement strand
GGGAGCGCCCGTGTGGGGCCGAGCAGCGGCGGCAGGGAAAGGCGACCGAGCAGAGGGAGAAGGGAAAACGCACTCGCGCACGACACCGTCGACAACCTCGCGCCAAAAGACACGCTCGCGCTGGGCCGCGCGGCGCTCGGCCAGGCGGTGGCCAACCTGCGGTGGCGCAGGCGGCGACAAAAAAGAGAAAGCAAGGGGCGGGGGGGGGGGGATCACGGTGAGTGGCAAAGGGGCGGCCGGGCGGCGAGGCACACGGCCGGGGCCAGTGGGAGGAGGGGCAGCGAGGGCCAAGCGCCGGGAGGGGGGGGGGGGTGCGAACCATCAGCTCGGCGCGCAGCTGGCCGAGGGTACTCCACAGCCGGGAGATGCCGCCATCGGCGTCGGACAGGCCGGCCGACGGGGTGGCCACGCCGAACTCGTCGACGCGGTTCTTCGGCGGCCCGGCGAAAGTCCCGGGCCGATCCAGGGGGCTGACCTGCGGGCCGGCCGTGGGGCCGGCCGGGCCGGGCTGCTGGGCGGCCGCGTGCGCGGCGGCCGCGCCGTCGCTGTCGCTCAGCCGCGAGGCATAGTCCGAGTGGTAGCGCACGGAGGAGACCGTGACCACGGGCACGCGCTTCCAGGGGGAATGGTCCCCGGGCAGCGGCAGCGGCGGCAGGACAATGGAGCCGGCCTCCGGGCTGCCGATGGGCGGCAGGGGCGGCTCCACCGGCGGCCGGGGGTCGAAGGGCCGGCCGGCGTCGGCCGGCCCGGCGTCCATGTCGGCCCCGGAGCACGCCCCGTGGCGCTCCACCCGGCCGGAGATTTCCAGCGCAGCCGCCGCATCGGAAGCCGACGCCATGGCCGCCGTGGCCAGATGCCCGTCGGCCTTGGTGGCCACGATGATGTGCGACAGCTCGGCCAGGCCGCGCTTGAGGGCCTGCAGGCGATCCCCATGCCCGGGGCCGAGGGCCATGGCCAGGACATCCACCGCGTCGGCCGCATGGGCCTCATTCTGCCCGGCGCCCACGGTCTCGATGAGGACCACATCGTAGCCGGCCGCTGGGGGCCGGCGCGCACGGGGCGAGTCAAAGGCATGTTGCACATTAGCCAGGGCCAGAGGCAGCATATGTATGGGCCCGGGGCCGGGGCCGGTGGGCAGGGCACAAAACGCACCCTCGCACAGGGTCACCGCGTCGGAGGTGCGCGGGCCGAGGCCGCCGAGGGCCCCGCGCGTGGGGCTCGGCCGCACATAGGCCAGCGGGTGCGCCGACAGGCCGGACATGCGAGTCGCGTCGCCGAGGATGGACCCGCCGTGCCGCGGGCTGGACGGGTCGATGGCCTGGCCCGGCCAGCCGAGCAGGGGGACGCATGCGCGGGGGGCCCGGGCAGGTCAGTAGGCCGGCATGTTGGCCGACGGCCGGCCAGCGGCAGCGGCAAGGGGCAAGGGGCCGAGGTAAGGGGAGCGCGCACCAGGACCGCCAGGCGCAGGCCACGGCGGACAATGTGCAGGCCGAGGGCCTCGATCAGGGTGGACTTGCCGGCGCCCGGGGCACCGCTGATGCCCAGGCGGAAGGCCGGCGGCAGCTTCCGCGATGGCATCGTCAAGGCGAGAGGCGGGGCGCGGCAGGCAGGGAAAGGACAGGCGGTCAGCGGCGGGCAGAAAGCGCGCGCGCGCGCGCGCGCGGAGGAGGGGGAAGGAAGCCGCGCACCTCTTGTGTGAGACGCGCAGCCGCGTCGACAATGGCATGCGCCCGCTGGCGGTCCACCGGGCGCGAGCTCTCCAGCTGCGTGATGACACGGGCCAGGGCGGCCCGCTCGCCGGCAGCCAGGCGCAGGAAGAAGTCCGTCTGCACCGGGTCCAGCCCGGCGGCGGTGGCCGCCGCCGCGGCCATGCGCGCGCGTTCCTCCGGCTCCGGCACAAGCAGGAGCCCGGTCGCCGAGCAGCGGGCCGGAGCGTCGCCCGCGGGCGGGGCACAGGAGGACAGTCGGGCGACCGGCGCCGTGCGGAGCAAGCCCGGCATCGCCACGGCCGGCAGCCCCGGCGGGCTGGGCGCCTGGAGCAGGCCCGCAGGGAGGACCCCCGGCGCGGGGCATCGACGGCCGGCCGCATGCCGGGCGGCGGACGTGGCCATACAGCGCAACAGGCGAGACATGTTGTTCTTCTTCTTCTTCTTCTTCTTCTTTGCGCTCGGTCGCTTGTGCCGCTTTTTTCCGAGGGGGGGGGGGGGGAAGGAGGGGGCAGGAGAGGGTAAAAGGGGGGGGGGATGTGGAGGATGACTGGGATGGCTGCGGCCGAGCGGCCCCGCCCCGGCCTATCGGCCCTTCACTCTGTGCCGGGTGTGTGAGTGGGTGTGTTGATGTGTGGATGTGTTTTGGTTGTCCACCGGGGGGGGCGGTCACCGATCAGTGTCGCTGCCAACGGTCCACGCGACCCCCTTCGCAAATTACGCGCGCGTCGGCGCCCGGACTGCTGGTCTCCGGGGGCCGGGGAGGGCGCACACACGGGTGCCCGGACGCGCGTCCCCGGCCTGCGGCCCGCACATGCGCACCAAAAATGAGGCGCCGGGGCGCGATCTTGCCCGGGTCCCGGGGGACCGGGCATCCCCGCCTCCCCCCCCCCCTCCATCTCCTTCCCGATCCGCCTTCTTTTTTTTTCGCCAGCACCATGCTCTCCTCTGGCGCCTTCGCGCGATCCTTGGCGGCCCTGTCGCAGAACCCGCCAGGTGGCACCCCGGCCGCCGCCCCGGCCGCCGCCCCGGCCGCCGCCCCGGCCACCCCCGCGGCGGCCCCGACCGCCGAAATCCCCCGGCTGTCGGCCTTCAGCCCGGAGGGCCTGCGGACATACATGCCGGACGGCGCGGCGGCCCTCGACCGGGCGGCCCTCACCGAGGCCGAGCGCAACCGCCTCCGCCTGGAGCAGCTCATGGCGCAGAAGCAGCAGCGCGCCGAGGCGCTGAGCACCTCGGCCGGGCGCAAGTACCGCGGCCGGACCCTGGCCTCGGTTCTGGTGCTGAGCTTCGGCCTGTCCGGGCTGATCACCTTCAACATTGCCAACCGGTGGTTCAAGTTCGGCGAGCGCCCGGACGCCCTGGCCGACGTCGACTACAGCGAGTCGCCTCTCGACCGGTATGAGCGCGAGAAGGAGCGCCGCCTGCAGGCGGCCGCGGCCTCCTCCTCTGCCGACGCCGCCGTGGGCACCGACGCGGCGCCGTCCTCCTGAGCAAGCGCCTTCCCCCTTGCCCCCCCCCCCCCATCCCCTGCTCCTCGCCGGCGCGCGCTCACTCGCCCAGGCCAGCGGCCGTATGGCCGAGGGGGACCCGGCCAGTGCCGACCCTTCGGGCCATCTTCCCGCCACGCGAGGGGGGAATAGAAACAAAAATAGACAGGCTCCTTCCCGCGCCGTGTGTGTGTGTGTGTGTGTGTGTGCGTCCGTGTGTGTGCGTGCGTCCGTGTGTGTGTGTGTGTGCGTCCATGTGTGTGTGTGTGTGTGTGTGTGCCGCCGTGGTTGCCTCGCGGCGGCGCCCAGCCGGCCCGGGGCGTCTCCCTCCGGCGAGGGCCCGGGCGGGGGAGGGTGGAAACGCCGCCAAGCGGGCGCCAATCACGCGTGCTCGTGACACGCGCCCGGCGCGCCTGATCGGACCATCGGCACCATCGTGCATGGCTTCTCGGGGGCGTCCCGGGTGCCACCGGACCGGGCGCCCCCAGATCGGCCACCCCGGGCTGGCTCCCGGCAGCAGTGTGGGAAAAAGAGCCCGGACGGCGGCCGCGGTTCCCCCGCCCCTCGGCGGGCTCCGGGCTTCGGGCGTCGGGGTCCGGGGGGAGAAGGACGGACAACGGCACATGCACGCCAGGGCGAGCGGCCGGCGGGCGGGGACGCTGGGTGATTCATCCGGCGAGAGGTGCGTGCGGACCCCCGGCGGCCG
>NW_009242973.1:1579957-1587767 GCF_000388065.1 Fonticula alba | reverse complement strand
CCGTCCCGTCGATGGCCTCCATCCCGTTGAACTTCCCGTCCGGCGGAGGGGGCCCGGGCTCGGTGGCGGCCCCGGCCCCCCAGGCGCGCTCGGTGGCGGCCGGACCCCCGGCCGCGGCCGCGCAGGCGCACCCGACCGGCCGCGCGGCCCCGCCGACGCAGCACCCGCCACAGCATGCCGCCTCGGGGGTCGGGGCGTCGACGCCGGGGTCGCCAGCCGGCGCCAGCGCCCCCGCCAGCGCCGCTCGGCCGGACCAACGTATCTTCCACCTGCCGCATGGGTTTTCCCGGTTCTCGGCACACCTGCAAGCTGACGCGGCCTCGGTGGCCGCCTTCTCGCTGGTGCGCGTCGCCCGGCGGCCTGTCCGACCGGCCGGCCGGCCGGCCGCCCCCCATGTGCATCTGCTGCCACGATCTGTGCCCCCCACCGCGGCGCGAGCCTCACCGTTTGTCCGGCCCCTCCCCCGCCTCCCTCCCCTCTCGCCCCGTGCGCCGGGCCGCTTGGCATTTGCACGTCCCCTCGGCGCTCCTCCCCCCCCCCGCCCCCCCGCCCCGGGCGCCTGGGCCAAATAGGATCGCGTGCATGCGTTTGATTGGTTCCGCGCGCGCTTTGCCCTGGGCCCGGGCGCGGGGACCGGCGTGGGTCCCCGGCGGCCGCGGCTTTTCGACCTGCGCGATGGGTCCTTCGCCTGCCCGGCGGTCAAGCTCGGCCTGACCCTGCTCAACTTGGGGGTGGTGTGTTCCTTCACGTCGCCGGCCCCGGCGGCCGGGGCCGAGGATGGCGCCGGCCCCGCCCCGGCCACGCACCACATCGACCTGCTGATTTTTTGCGGCCGCACCGCCGACGGCCTGACCCTCGGGCCGCACCTGGACATCCGGACGCAGGATGAGCCCTCGGGCCCGGGCGACGCCGCCGAGCCGGCCTACCGTTTGGCGCTGGCCGCCGGCAACCGGGTGAGCCTCATCCTGCCGGCCTCGGTTCGACGTACGTGCAGCAGGCGCGCTTGCCCCTTTCCCTTGCCAGCTTCCGCCCCCGCCTTTGCCCCCGCCGCGGGGGGGGGGGGCCCTTTCCCGGCTCCGGTTCTGACGCCGGCTGGCTCCTCCTTCGCGTGTGCCGATCGCCGGTGCAACCAGTCGACAGTGGCACCATCAATCCCCTGCTGGACCTGGACCTGATGAACAGCCTGTCACACAGCCTGACCAACTTTGCCGACCGGTGCGTCGAGCCTCCCTGCCTGCCTGCCTGCCTGCCTGCCTGCCTGGCGGGGCCCGGCCTGCCGCGGCCCCTGCCCCCCTGCGCAGCTGACACTCCGACTGCACCCCCCCCCCCCACCGGCACATGCCACACCCCCTGCAGTCGGATATCCACCCTCATTGGCGGCGTGCGGCTGGGCGACTTCATTGCCTTCCCTCAGGACTCGCCTTCCTCCTCCAGGCACGTCTCACCGCCTGGCGTGGTACAGGCACCCGGCCTGCTTTTTGCCCCGGGCCGATCGCCCTTGCCTTTGCGCCTGTTTTTGTGCCAGTCTTCTCGCTTCCGCCCCCCCCCCCCCACTCACCTCCCGTCCCTCCCCCTGGGGCCCACACACACACACACACACACACACACACACACGCCAACACGACAGCCTCCTGTCGGCTGTTCGGCTGAGTGGCGACTGGTACGACCAGCCGGTCAGCCGCGTGGTGGTCCACTCGCCAGTGGTCAGCCTGGACTTGGTGCCGCTGGCGCGACTGGTCGGCTGCTCGGTCCCCCCGGGCACCGGGATGGCCGCCGCCGCGGCCGCCACCGCCCTGTCCTCCATGGACCCGGCGCACCCGATCAACCAGTGCCACAATTTGCCCGGTACGTTGGATGCCTTCCGGCGGGTCGCTGCCTTCCCTCCAATCGGGCCGTCGCTCTGACCGGGTTGCTGTTCGGTGCCTTCCTGTTGGGCCGCTGCCCCGCCGGCTGGGGCCGGGCGCCAGTCTTTGTCGCGCCGTCCGGCGCCCAGGCCACCGTGCTGCACGGGGTGGGGCCCCTGCCGGCGGCGGTGCTACGCGCATGGGCCTTCGTCTGCCCGGGGCTCTTTTCCCTGTGCCCGGGGAGCTGCCTGTCGGGGCTGAGCCGGGCCTCGCAGGCGTGGTCCCCGCCGGGGCTCATCTCGCAGATGCTCTCCTTCCTCCTGTGCGAGGCGGACTTGTCGGCCGTCTGCTGTGCCCAGTGCGCCCAGGGGGTGGTCATCCAGTACCACCATGCGGCCGATGCGGGCGGCGCGCCGGCCGGCGACCCCGGCGACCCGGGCCCCGGCCGGTCCTTCTCCGTGGTTCCCATTGCGGCGATTTACTGCCAGTCCAGCGTCACCCTCTCCCAGAGCATCAGCCCCTGCTCGGCTAGCTGGTTCACCGAGACCCCCGGAGCGGGTGCCGGGCCGGGGCCCGGGCCGGACCCGGCGGCAAGCCCCGCCCCCGGCCCGACGGCCACCCCGGCCGGGGGCGACCCCAAGCCCCGGGCCCCGGCCGCCGCCGCCGCCCCGCCAGACCCGGCCTACCCCTTCCGGCCGTTTGCCCCGTCGCTGGCGGACTACTCCTTCTACCAGAGCCAGCTCATCCACGAGGCATTCACCTTCAAGTCGGTGGATGCCCTGCAGTCGGCCCTGCGGCGATTGGCCCGGCTGCGGGTGGGGGACTTTGCTCGGGCTGGCGGGCCGCCGCCGCCGCCGGCGGCCGACTATCCCCCCCTGCGGTACCGACGCCGGCATGCGACTCGGCCAGAGCCGCGGCCCCTGCACAGCCTCATCCTGCAGGCGCAGCAGGACCCGGCCCTGCCCTGGCCCCTGGACCCGGCGCACCGGGGCTTCCATGATGATGATGACTTCGACCCGGCCGACGGCGCGGCCCGGGCCCTGCCCTCGTATGACGAGGCTCTGGCTCTCTTCCTCGGGGCCGACGCATTCGGGCGCATGGACACCGGTCGGTCGCCGGGCGCGTCGGAGGCCGGCCTCACCGAAGCCAGCCCGGCTCCGAGGTCGGCGGGTGACAGCCCGCCGGGCCCGGGCTCGGCTTTGTCGCCGCTGCCGCCGCCGTCGCTGCCGGCCCCGCCGCCGCCCCCCCCGCCAACACCACCACCGGCCCCGGGCAATCGCTTCTCCCTGGAGAGCTACTGGCGCTCCCGGTCGAGTCTGTTGGAGCGGTCGAACTCCGGGCCCCTGCGGGCCCGAGTGCGGCCGGCCACCAGCAAGGCCGACTCGCCGGCCATGACCACGGCGGCCATGGCCACGGCAGGTGCACTGGGGGCGACCTCCTTGCCCGGGGCCCCGGCCGCTGGCGGGGTGCCCACCGCGGCGCCCTATCAGCCGGAGTTTCTCTTTCCGGCCGAAACCCCGGACTATTTGCCTGGTACGCGCCCGTGCTGAATGCGAGAGACGGGGGGGGGGGGGGCCGGGTCGGGCGGGAGCGGTAGGCGAAAGCAAGGGGCCCTCCTTCTCCGCTCGGTTGTCGGTCAACCGGATGGGATTTGATCTGGCTCGCTGACCCTTCGGCCTTGTGTCCGGGCACCGGGACCCAGTCCGGACCCCGCGCGCGGAGAAGGCCCGCACGCGCATGGAGGCCGCCTGTGCCGGCGGCCGGCCCGGACTCTCCTTCTTCCCCTCGACCCTGGCCCCGTATAGCGTGTCCTCGCCAGGGCAGTCGCCGCCGAACTCGGGCTCGGCCCTGCTCAGTCCGGCGGCTTGCCCGCCGAGCGTCTCACCGCAGGCCGCTGCCCCGGGGGCTGGAGGACCTGCCCCCGGGGCCCTGGGGCCTACGCCTGAGGCGCCTGCCCCGGGTCTCGGCGGAGCCAGTGCGTCCCCAGTGCGCCGATGGCTGGCTGCTTTTGCCTGTCTCACCGGATTCCCCCGCCTTTTCGTCCCCCCCCCCCTCCCCCCCCTCCCCTCCACTCATGTGGTCCCCTCGGCCCGGCGTTTGCAGGCCCCTCCTGCCCGGGCGACGGCCATGGTGCCCCTTCGCCGGCGGCGCGTCGGCCATCGCCGCTACCGGGCGACGGGGCGCATCCCCAGCGCGAGCCGGCTGGCCGAGCCAAGTTCGGGAAGATCACCACGGCGCAGCTCTTCGCCGGCCCGGAATCCGCTGTGCGCACCGCCTGCCCTGCCTTCCTCCATGCATCTCATCTGACTGGGGTTCCTTCACATCCTGACAATGCTGCCTGTCCTCCTTTTCCCTCCTCTCTTCCCTCTTCTCTTCCCTCCTCTCTTCCCTCTTCTCTTCCCTCCTCTCTTCCCTCCTCTTTTCCCTCCTCTTTTCCCTCCTCTTTTCCTTCCTCCTCCTCCTTACCCCCCCTGATCGATGGTCCACGCACATGCAGCTTTGGCGCGGCTACAGCCTGACCGGGCTCCGCTCAGCCCGGCGCCCGGATGGTGCCCAGTCTACCTTTCCCTTCCCCCAGCACAAGCGCAGTACGTCCGCCGGTGCGCCCTGGCTGCCATCTCCGGCGGCGTGTCGACTGACTCCTCCCGCCTCCGCCGCACTTGCTCCCCGGCCGCCGGGCCGCCTCCCAAACACCCAGTCTTCACCTCGCCCGAAAGTCGGCCCGATGCCGTGCCGATTGTGTGCTCGCTGACGGAGCCGGACCACTCGGCGGTCCTGCTGCAGCGCCTGCGCTTGGCCCTGACGGCGGCCTTCCCCCTGCGGCACCCGGATTTCCTCGGCGGCATCACCCGCCCGGGGTACCTGACCCTGGAGCAGGACTGGCACTTCTTGGCGTCGCCCCTGGCCACGGTGGGCGGCCCGTTGGCGATGGCCGCCCTGGCGGGCATTTTCTCCGGCGGCCGGGCCCCCCAGGAGGCCGGGTCTCCCGCCGCGGGGGAGGACCGCCGGCTGGCCATCGGCCAGGCGCCGGTGATGCCGGTATTCTGGCCGGAGATCGAGTGTCGCGTGACGGCCACCATGGCCTCGTCCGATCTGCCCGGCACGTCGACCAAGCAGGCGGACAACCTCAGCTCGCTGAATGCCTTTTCCCGGGTGCAGCTGAGCTCGCGGTGCGTGCCCCAGGCCATGGTGGCGCCCGATCCGAGCGCGCGCGTGTCCTTGCCCCCACTCTCCTTCTCTCGCTCACACACACACACACACACGCACACACACCCTCTTTGTCCCCTCCGGGCTCTCGCCCCTCTCTCGTGCCTGTCCTGCATGGCCCATTGCCCCGATCCATGCCGGCCTCCCCTCCTCCCCCCGGGGGCGCATCCTTCACGCGCGGCTCTCAGGTCGCTGCCCTTCTGGGAGGAGCTGGGCCTGATGCCGATCCACTCGCACTCGGCCAAGCCGGCACGCATCATCCCGGCCCCGTCGGCCCACTCGCTCGGGGACTATCCCGGGTGCGCGTGCCAGTATCGCCAACTCCCGGACGGGTGTCCGCTGATGATCGGCCGGCGGCCGGTCGACTCGGCTCGCTTCAACTGGACCGCCCCGGCCTGCATCTCGCACCTGGCCTGCGGGGTGAACTCCAGCACGGCCGACACGCTGGGGCTGCCGGCGCCGGGGCTGGGGGCCGGGCCGGCGGGCTCGCATCCCAGCGGCAAGGGCCCGGCCGGGTCGTCCGGGCCCGGGGCGGCCCCTGGAGCCGGGCGCTTCCTGCCGCAACAGCGGGTTTTCCACTCGCCGCGGGTGGACTTGCGCTTTGCCTTCGTCGGGGGCGCCCTGGCCGGGGCCGCGCAGCCGGGGCCCCTGTCGGCGGCTCGGCAGCAGCAGCAGCAGCAGCACCTTCTCCAGCGCCAAGCCCCGGCTCCCTTTGTGCCGGTCCCGCTGGGGGTGGCTACGGCCGCTGGGCTGGGCCCTGCCGCCGGGGTTGCGGCCCCGGCAGCCGGAGAGGCCTCACCGCGGCCGGCCCCGGCCGGCGCCCGGCCCAGCCCCACCGGGCCGGCCCTCTCGTCGGCGCACATTGCCCGCGCATCGCACACCATGTCGACTGCCTACAGTGTGCGTCGTGCTGCTTTCCGCGAAGGGGATTTGGGGGGGGGGGGGATCTTTTCTTTCTTGCTTCCTTCCTCTCGTGTGAGATGTTGCCTGCCGGGTCCCCTGTTGGTGCTGACATGGAGTCACAGAATTTCGGCTTCGGCCGGCTGGCGCCGCACCCGGCCGATGCGGCAGCCGCCCTGGCCCAGGCATTTGCCTCCCTGCCGGACTTCACCCTGCCCGAGACCGACCAGACGGGTATGTGTGTGTGGTCGGGTCCGGCCCGCTGTTGTTTCTCCTTTTTTTTCTCATCCCCCCCCCCGCCTCTTTCTCCTGCCTTTGGCTGTGGCTTGCCCGACTCACTCCCGGCTTCTGCTGCTGCTGCTGCTGCTGCTGCTGCTGCTGCTCTTCCGCTGGGCCTTCCGCTGGCCAGGCGCCCCGCGCCGGGTGGACATGGCCCCTCCCACGGTGTTCCTCCTGTCGGTGTGCGAATCGTATGCGGTGACCATCGCCGGCAAGCGTCTTCCCGATGGGGGTTTGGTGGTGGTCATGGTGCGTCTTGTGTGCGGCTCCGCGTCTGGCGGCCGGACCGTGGTGTCGCATCGCCGCTTGCCTTTTGCCACCGCTGGGCCCTTCTCGCCGCTTACCCTCTTTCCCTTTGCTGGCCATGGGCACATGCGCCGATGCGCGCGCTCCCGCATGCATCCCCCTATGCGTGTGCGCACGCACGCACACATACACACACACGTATATGCATACGCAAACCCACGACCACACGGAAACACACGGAAACACACGGAAACACACGGAAACACCTAGCCCTTCCAGCCGAGCGTCATCATGGCTCTCGCCAGCAAGGATAGCCAGCTGGCCCGGCAGCTGTGCCAGCTGTTTTACTCGACGGCCAGCCGGTTTTTGCGTCCCTTCGACACGCTGCCCCTGTTCCGGTCTCTGCCGCGCTCGCCGCCCAGCCCCTTTTTGATTGTCGGCCACGCGTCACAAATCCCGGCGGCCAGTGCCCCGGGCCCGGCCTCCCTGCTGCGCAAGGCGACCCCGGGGAAGCGGGGCCCAGCTCGCCGGGCCAGCCCGGCGGACTCCGGCCGTGCAGGCCCCCCGCCCGCCCGGCCCCCCTGCCGGCAGCAGGTCTTCCCCTACGGGCTGCCCGGCGTGGCGGGCCCAGGCTCTGGAGCCGGGTGCGGCTGTGCCCTGGGCCCAGCCCTGCCGGTGCCCCCGGCGCCCAAATCCCGGCGCACCACCCCCGACCCGCCGCCCTCGAGCCCCCCATCGCCACCCCAGCCGGACCGCTGGTATCAGGACCAATTCAATGCCCAGCTCACGTCGGCCCCCTCCTCGCTGTCGGTCACCCAGCGAGAGTATGTCCTTGTGGTGACGTACTCCCTGTACTCGTGCGTGTTGTTCCCTCTCGCACCAGCCCTTGCCTCCGCCCCCCTCCGGGGGTCCTTGCCTCCGTGGCAGTGGGTGCGGGGAGAGGGGGCCAAGGAGAGCCCGCGCCCCTCTTCCGGGCCCTTTTCTTACACACAGACACACACACACACACACACACACACACGCTCACCGGCACCACGGGGGACAGAAATTTCGTCTTCATCTCCTGGTCCGACGACCGGCTGTCCATTCGCGGCTCGGTGCGCCTGCCGCTGCTGGCGCATGACTCCTGCGGCCCGGTCATCGTCCGGCTGGTTTGGGCCTTCGTCAGCGGCCTGCTGAAGGACCGCTCATCCAAGCAGCAAACCCACAGCGGCAGCACACACGACTTCTGGCGCGTGGTCATCTTCTCGGAGGCCGGCTTCCCGCCGGAACACTTGCCGGGTATGCGCCGATTGGCAGGAACCCGCATGCGCACGCCTGCGGGCTGCTGTCCC
>NW_009242973.1:1575939-1579942 GCF_000388065.1 Fonticula alba | reverse complement strand
CCCCCCCCCCCGCTTCTGTCTCCGCCCGAGGCATCCTCCAACCCCCGCTCAACTAACTTCCCCGCCTCGCCACCTGGCTTCCGCTGGCGGCGTCCCTGCCCCCACAAGCATGGCTCCGTTGCCTGCGCGAGGCGGACCTCCTCTGCCCGCTGATTGAGGCCGACTGCGGCATGGCTCCCCTGATGGAGCCCCTTCCCGGGAGCACATACTCCCGGACCAGCTTCGTGGACCTGCGCCAACGGGCGCACACCATCCTCTCGGTGTCCCTGATGGAGCTTTCCTACCTGGACGGGTTCCAGGTGCTGCCAGCCGAGTCGGTGGGGCCGCTGTTCCCCGGGGCCCTGGGGGCCGCGGGGCCGGCCCGGCCGGCGGCCACCGGGCTCCCGGCGCCTGGCGAGCCGGCCGCCGGATGGCTCACCCTCCTGGACCGGCCGTTCGCCCCGTCGAACCAGAGCCATGCGGCCATGGTGTCGCGCGATGGGCGCCTTCGGCGCCTGCACCAGGCCGCCGGCATCCTCTGCGTGAATGCCGCCTCCAAGACGCCCCTGGTCTATGAGGCACGTGAGACCCGCGTCCGGGGGGAGGGGCGGGGGGCGGCCATTTGGCCCATCCCGCGCTTGGTGTTGCTCGGGGCGTGGGGGCTTCTTCTTTTTTTTTTTCTTTTTTTTCTTGCTCGACTCCAATGCTGACCTCCGCCGCTCTCGCCCATCGCTCCCCTCCCTGCCGCGCCGGCTGACAGGTTGTGTGCGTGCAGCATGCCGTTCAGATGTCCCGCCCCGCGGTGGACCTGTATCAGAGCACGGTCAGCCGCCGGGCCTGGAGCCGGTGGTCGCCGGCCCTGCCAGGGAGCACGACCCAGGCAGCCGGCGACCCGGCTCCAGCCATGTCCCCGGCCCCCCTCTCGGGCTTGGCGCTGGCCCTCTTCCCCGGGCATGAGCGCCTGCTGCTGGAGCTTGGGCCGGATGGGGTGCCGGCTGCCCACCGGGCGGCTCTCGGCATCTCGCCGGCCGACATGCCGGAGGTGGTGCACTTCTGCCCGCAAACCGACGCAGCCCGGGTTTTCCAGAACGTGCTGGCTGACGTGGCGGACATCCTGGTGGGCATGTCGGTCGGCGCCGCGCCGCCGGCCCAGTCGCTCGGCCTGGTGCCGCCGTCCTTCCTGCCGTCCTTCCGAGCGGGCTTCCGCCGGCGGGAAGTGAGCGACGGGGGCGGCGGGGCCGGGCCCCTGCCGAAGACCGCCCCGCCGGCCGGGGCCACCCTGCCAACTGCCGGCCCGGGGCCGGGCGTGGCTCCGGCGTCGGGGCGCTCGCGACTCCGACCGCGGCCGGGCGCGCCCGGCGCGGCGGCCGCCGACAGCCCGCACGTGGCGGCCTTGCCGCCGGCACCGGACGAGCCGCTGGCCGAGGTGCCGTCGGCCACCGGGGCCGGGCCGGCCGGCACGCCGGCCGGCTCCAACTCCGTCAGTGTCTGCCGGTCGCTGCTCACCCGGCCCACCATGCTGGAGGACTTCAACCCGCCGGTGGCCATCTGGCCGGACACGCACACCCGGCACTGGGCCACCCCGTCGATCCCGGCCCCGGCGAGGCACTTCTCCAACTCCCTGAACCCGCACCTGTCGGCGGAGAGCGCCCATGCGCTGCTGGCTTCGGAGAACAAGATCGACGCGCACCTGGCCCAGACCAACCTCTTCCTGGACTGGTCCATCGAGCGCGAGCGGGCCTTTCTCCTGTCCTGCTTCTCGCCCCTCGAAGACCCGACCCTGCCGCTGGAGCGGACGTACCTGGCCCCGCGCCGGGCCCCGGGCCTGGCGGCCTCCGGCCCCTCGGGCGGCGAGCTGGCTGACGAAGAGGCCCCCGGGGTGGCCGACGCGCGGGGCGCCCTGGCCGCCGGGGCGTCCCCTGGCCCGCCGGTCCCCTCGCCTCTCAGTCAGCTGCCCGGGCCGTCGCAGAGCTGGCTCGGGGTGCGGATCTTCCCCCTGTGACGTGGCAGGCCATCCGGGCGGGGGATCCGGCCGCGCGCCGTGCCGCATTCCAAATACCACTTCAAAAGGATGTGGGTCCGTGTGTGTGTGTGTGTGTGTGTGTCTGTGTTCATTGTCTACCTGCCGGGGGGAGGGGGACATGTTCGTGTGGGGAGAGGCGGGTGAATGCCGGGAGAGGAAGGAGCGGAGGAACATGCTTGTGTCCGGTGTTCGCGCGTGGGCAGAGGCGCGCGCACACACATGCACGAACACCCACGCGCACATTCCCGCATGCATGCGCAACATGCGGCCGTATCATGAAAACACATGTAGCACGCCAAAGAGACGCACATACGCATGGACACACCCCTGGCTTGAAGAAGGCCAGGGGAAGAGCCCGGCACGCACATGTATGCGCCAGGCCGCATGCACCAATTGTGGTGCGCCCCATGGCCCCATACACTTGCTCAGGCCGGATTTGCCCGTGCCATGCCCCGGCACGTTTGGATGCACTGGCATCCCCCCGTCGCGCGCGCGCGCGCACACACACACACACACACACACACACACACACACACACACACCTACATGTGGACATCCATCCGCCCGCGTCTATTTCATGCCCACCCGGCGAGGGCGGCGGAGGAACACGGGCACACAACTTCCACCGGCCCGGGACCAGGGGCAGACATGGAGATGAGGGGGGGGGACGGAAAAAAGGCACGACCAAGAGAGCTACATGAACTGCTTCAGCAGGAAGCCCCCGAAGGCCATGTCTTCCGGCGGGTAGGGGGCCTCATCAGCCGGAGTGCTGAGCCCGGCCCCGGCGGGGGGTCCGGCGCAGGTCCCGGCGAAGAGACTGCTCAGGGAGAGCGGTGACCCGCCACCGGGGCCCACACCAGCCACATCCACCACGATGCTCCCGTCGCCGAGGACCGGCAGCAGGCCCGACGAGGCGGCCGGCGAGGCGGACGAAGCCAGCGCCACGCCGGCCGCCGCCGCGGCCACCACCCCCGGCGGGTCGACTGGAGACCCGGCCGTCGCGGCCCCCGGCGCCAGCCCCGCAGCAAAGATGAGCGTCCAGTCGGCCCGGCCACCGGGCTCCAGCAGCCGCGACAGGGACGATTGCCGGGGGTCGGCCCCGCCGGCGGCCAGCAGGACATCCTCCTCGTCGAGGAAGACGTCGGCCGCCAGGCGGGCATCTGGCCGCCGGCCGGCGGCCAGGTCCCCTGGCGCCCCGGCCTCCGAGGCGGACACCGGGGCAAAGAGGGCCGCCGCCGCGACCGGCTGGTGCCGCAGCAGGCGGACCCACTCGTCGGCGCGCCGGGCACACAGGTCCGCCGATAGCTCGAGCCCGGTCGGGTGCAAGCGCTCCGGGCTCAGCCGGTGGAGCTGCATGGCCCCCGGGCAGAGGGAGGAGGCCACCCGGCCGGCGGCGGCGGCGGCGGGTGAACACCAAAGCAAGAGGCAGGACATGTGTCAGCGCAGAACCACATGGCCAGGCCCCGTGCACGCAATCAGCCAGGCAGACGAGGATGGACCAAGAACCGGATGCCGGCGTGCGTACCTGGGAAATCTTGGCGAAGCAGATGATGGCCCGCGCGGCGAGGCCGCTGCCCTCGATGGCCGAGCGAGCGCTCTCGGACGCGCGCATGGCCGTGCTTGGGGCCCCGGCGGCCGACGCCGCCGCTACGGCCGCCGCCACACTGCCGCTGCTGGCCGAGGACTCGGTGGCGTACGTCCGCGTGCCGAGACCCCGCGCCGCCAACTTGCCCAGGGTCGTGATGACCACCGAGAGCAGTTGCGGCAGGGAACTCGACGACCCGGCGCCGGGCCGAACAGGCCGCCGGGCCGGGCTCGGCTGGCCAAGGCGCGCCCGCGCCCGCGTCGGTGGGCTGATCAGGGCCGACAGAGCCTGGCTAATTTCATGTGCCAGGGCCTCGATCTTGTCGCAGTAATCCGCCACCGCCAGCGCGGCGAATGGCCCGGAACCCGGGGTAACATAATCCCCGATGAGCTGCACGCCCGGCGGGGGGGGGGGGG
>NW_009242973.1:1574955-1575750 GCF_000388065.1 Fonticula alba | reverse complement strand
TGCTTGGGGCCGATCGAGGATGATGGCAGGCCGCCAGGGGCCCCGAGGTAGCCTGTCGTGGGTAAGGGGGCACAGGCACAGGGGGGGGGGGGGGGGGACGCCGCGCGCACGCACCGAGCACAAGGTCAACAGCAGGGACTCGCAATAGTCGGCACCGCGCTTCTCCAAAACATCCAGGATCTCCTGGCGCAGGCAGTCGTCCGAGGCGGGGGAGGAAATGTCGTCGCCAAAGGCGGCCGCTGCCGCGGCGGCGGCTGCTGCGGCCGCCGCCGCCGCCGCCGCCGAGGACGCCCGCGTCACCCGGTCGACCAACATGCGCGGGGTCCGGCGGATCAGCCGCTCCAGGTGGGCCAGCAGCACGGCCCGGGTGGCCTGGAGCGCGGCCCGGCAGTCCGGCAGGACCGCGGCAATCGACGAGGCATACAGCTGGGAGTAGCGCTGGAGCAGGGCTCGCGCGAGAGTCACATCGTCGCGCGGCTGCCAGGCGCCGGCCAGCCCCGCCCCGGCCATGGCCGCGCGGCTGGCAAAGAGCTCGTGGAAGTAGGTCCCCAGCAGCGAGGGGACCAAGAAGCACGCGGAATTGATGCGAGCCGAGTAGAGGGTGTTCTGGGGCATGGGGAGACATATCACAGGCCATTCGAAGCGTCGGTGGCACGCATTTGCGCGTGTACGTATGTGTGCGTGTGTGTGAGAGAGAAAAAGAGAGAGAGAGGGAGAGAGAGAAAAAGAGAGAGAGAGGGAGAGAGAAAAGAGAGAGAGGGAGAGAGAGAAAGAGAGAGAGAGAGAGGGAGAGAG
>NW_009242973.1:1571506-1574505 GCF_000388065.1 Fonticula alba | reverse complement strand
GAGAGAGAGAGAAAGAGAGAGAGAGAAAGAGACAGCGCGAGCAAGGGAACATGCGCAGGGACGTGAAGGGCCCATGTGCCAGGCGGTGGGGGCGTACCTGTGCCAGGCCGCTGAGGAGCCGCCCGAACTCCGGCGAGCTCGACCAAATGTTCAGGTCGCCAAAGGCTCCGGACTCATGGCGCAGGATGTGGTTGAACACCACCCGCAGGGACCCATCCACCAGGGTGAAGATCTCCGGGTCGGGGTCCGGCCGGCCGGGCCGGGGGCCGCTGGTGCCGGAACCCCCGGCCGCCGCCCGGCCGCCGCGTCCGCCCGGCGCCATCGGCCGGAAGGGTGCACCACCGGGGCCCGGGCCGCTGGCCGCCCCGGTGCCGGCTGTCCCGGCCGCGCCGGGCCCCCCGGCCGCTGGGATGAAACTGACCCCGGCATCGGCATCCACCGAGGCCCGCCACATCTGACAGGCCACCGACACCGGCAGGTCGATGAGCGCATGGAGCAGCTCCATGCGCAGGGCCCGCGCAAGGGGCAGGACATTGCCCTGCGAGTAGGGGGTGCCCAGGGAGGTCGACTGGAAGACAATGGTCACCAGATTCGAGAGGGAGCTGTTTGTGTGTGTGTGTGTGTGTGTGTGTGTGTGTGTGTGTGTGTGCGAATTCGCCCGGTGCAGGTGTCAGCGCGAGGCGAGGCGAGGCGAGGCGAGGCGAGGCGGGGGGAGAGTGTCTGGTGTGCGTGCACGCGTGTGGGGAGGTTGCTTTTTTGCTCGCGCGTGCCGCCCTGTCCCGCCCTTCCCGGATGTGCGCCCGCGCCCGGGGACACCTGGGGCAGACAAAACAACAAAAGCAAGGCAAGAAAGGAGGGGAAGAGCCGGGCCCCAAGGAAAAGACAGAGCCACCCCCCGCTCCCTCCGCGGCCGGCGAGGAGGAGGAGAAGGAGGAGAAGGAGGAGAAGGAGGAGGAGAAGGAGGAGGGCGGACGCTCGCACCTGCTCAGGGCATGCGAGTGCCAGGCGCAGACCGTGATCAGCGCCGGGAAGAAGCGGTTCACAAGCCCCAGCTGGGCCAGGCGCCGGCGGGTTTCCACGTCCGAGGCCCATCGGGGCAGGCGCGCCATGCCGGGGGCCGCCGCGGCGGCGGCCGGGGGCAGAGCCGCCGGCATGCCGGCCACGGCCGAGGACGCCGCCACGGAGGTACCGGTGGCCGCTGTCGGGGGCCGGTCGGCGGCCGCCTCGGCCCCCTCGGCCGCCGTCTGAAACAAGGGGTCCGGCCCGACGAAGAGCCCAACAAACTGGTGGGCCAGGATCGGCTGCGCGCGGTAGTGCGGCCCCCCGACCACCAGGGTGACCAAGCGCTCGAGGAGTGGCTCCAGCGAGAGCTCCGGCCAGGTGAAGGCCCCGGCCGGCGGGGCGGCGGCCGCCTGAGCCCGGAGCTCGCCGGCCGTGCGAGTGTGGTTGGCCAGGAACCGGGCCACCGGCAGCAGGGCCAGCGGGGCCGGGACCGCCATCAGTGCCTCGAAGGCCCGGAGGAGGAGCTTCGCCAGCCGGTGGCGGAGGGGGTGGTCCCCCTGTCCGGCGGCCTCGGGCGGGGTGCCAGGCGGGTCACACCGGCACAGGGCGTCCAGCACCCCGACCACCTCGGTCAGCAGGGTCTGGCACACCTCCGGGTCGCTATGGAGGGGTGTGTGTGTGTGTGTGTGTGTGTGTGTGTGTGTACGTGTGTACGTGTGTACGTGTGTGTGTACGTGTGTGTGTGTGCGTACGTGTGTACGTGTGTGTGTACGTGTGTGTGTGTGCGTACGTGTGTACGTGTGTACGTGTGTACGTGTGTACGTGTGTACGTGTGTACGTGTGTACGTACGTGTGTACGTGTGTGTGTACGTGTGTGTGTACGTGTGTGTGTGTGGTGAGAGGGCGCGTGGCGAGGGTGCGAGGCGCGCGACAGACAGCGTCCAAGGCGCGGCAAGATGCAAAACAGAGGGGGACGCGGAGGGAACACCCAAGGAGGCAGGCGGGGCCGGCAGGCAGGCGCACGCACAACTGGGACCCCTGGCTGGATGGGGCACAGATGAAGGCCACGGCCTGGTCCAAAGCACGCAGGCAGTATGGCACTAGCAGATCCCGAAGGGGAGCGGGGAGCGGCCGCGCCGGGAGCGAACTTCCGGGCAAGTGGCAAGGCAATCGCGTGAGCATGAGGCCCATGCAGGCAGGAGTCGGCCGAGCAAGTCCCCGTGTATCCCCCGCCCGCTACCCTGCCCGGGGCTTGCTCGGATGTGTGCGCACCTGTCTGGCGGCGCGACGAAGGTGTTCCACAGCCAGGACCCGAGGCCGCTGAAGGCGTAGAGGGCCTCCCGTTGGAGCTGCTGCTGCTGGGCTGCCTCGGCGCCCGGGCCGCCTGGACCGCTGGCGCCCGGGCCGCCGAAGGCCCCGAGCAGGGCCGACCCGACCGACGTGCCTTCGGCCCCGGGGGCCCCGAGGCCGATGTCGCGTGCGCCCGGCCTGACCGCCAGCGCCAGGCACGCCTCCGGCCGCAGAGCCAGGAAATCCGGCCGGACGGGCCGCGCCACCGCACGGGCGTCCGCTATTGGACCGCACAAGAGGGGGAGGGGAGGGGGGGGGCGACGTGGAGAGAAATTGAAGAGACGTGGAGAGACGTGGAGAGGGGGGGGGGGAAATGAGGAGAGACGTGGAGAAATGCATAGAGAGGTGGGGGAATACGGAGAGACAAGGAGAGACAAGGAGAGACAAGGAGAGACAAGGAGAGACAAGGAGAGACAAGGAGAGACAAGGAGAGACAAGGAGAGACAAGGGGAAACGCAGAGGAACGTGGGGAGACGGAGTGAAAAGGAAAGGGGCCAAGCGAGGAAAGAAGGGCCGGGAAAAATGTCAGCGGCTGGGACGGGCGCGCGGGGGAAGGCAGGGCCCGACGCACCAGTCAATGAGAGGCTGGCATCCGAGTGGAGCCACCGCATGAAGAGCCCGTCAATGGCCTCGGTTTGGAAGAGGGG
>NW_009242973.1:1568621-1570342 GCF_000388065.1 Fonticula alba | reverse complement strand
GGAGGTGGGGGGCGGGTGAGGGGGAGGGGGGAAGTCGGGCCGGCACAGCAGTCGATCCAATGCGCGGCGACACCGCCGGTGGGATGGGAAATGGCGGGGGCAAAAGTGGGCAGCGGTGTCGCCCGGCCAGGCCGCAGGGCACGCACAGGGACCGGACCAGGAAGTCGGGCAGCGCGGGCGGGGCCGTGTGCGAGCAGAGGATGGCCCACACGTCGCGCAGGGCCTGCAGGCACTGGCCGAGGGCCGGCAGCGCCGCATCGTGCAGGGCGTCGGCCCCGGCGGCCGTCGGCGGACCACCGGTCCCGGCCGACGACTTGATGTGGTTGCCATTGAAGACGCTCTGCAGCTGCTCGTGACACCCGAGGCAGAGCTGCGCAAATTCCGGCAGCCGTGTGGCCGTGTGGCTGGCCAGCAGGCGCTGGGCCCCTTGCACCGGCGCCGTTGCGGGGGATGCTCGTGAGCCGTGGCCGTGCGGGCCGGGGACCGCCGCCACCGAGGATGGGCTCATCATGGCTGGGGGAGGGCGGTAGGGGCACGAGTCGGCGAGGAAGGGAAGGAGGGGGAGGAAGAGGCGGCGGCGGAGGCGGAGGCAGAGGCAGAGGAGGAGGAGGAGGAGGAGGGACGGGAAACTGATGCGGCTGGCCAGCCGGCAGATCGTGAAGCTGGCTGCAAAAAAAAAAAAAAAGCGACGAAGAAAACACACCCGGTGAAGGTCGCGCGGTCGCACTGACCGGCGGCGGAGAGCCTCCGGCGCGGCGTCCCGAAGCCGGGCGGGGGGGTGCTAGATCGCGGAGGGGGCGGGAAAGACAAACATCCAACGGAGTATCATGTGGACCGCGGCTCCCGGGGGATGGTCGGGAGTGTCCCTGTGATCCGGCAACACCATTCCTTCTTGTCTTCGGTCTGGTGCTCGGAATGTGCCGCCCGCGCATTCCGCCAGGGGCGCGTCCCCCCGGCCCCAGGGCCTGCCATCTCGCGCGGGTTGCGGCTGGGAGTGAGGGCAGCCGCGGCGGGGCCTGCCGGGAAACCATGTCCGCGTGTACGAACCGACAAGGGGAGGGTATTCGGCGTCCGGGTGTGGGCGGGCGCCGGGCGGCGAGCCCGGGGGGGGGCCGCGGATTGGCAGCTGACTGCGTCGGCTGGGAGCTCAGCGTGCGAGCGAGTGCGTGCGCGCGCGCGCGCGCGCGCGCGGCACCACCCAGCCGCTGTGCAGGCGAACATTCGGCGGAGATGAGCCTGCCGACGGGGCGCGCGCGTTCGCGAAAAAATAGCCCCAGGGGGAGGTGCCGCTGCTCCGGCCGGTCGGCCCGGCAAACCGGCCCCGTTGCCGAGGAAGGGGGCGGGCGGGCGGCGGAATGTCCCGTCCCGCCGTGGTTCCTTATCCCTTTGGTGTCCCCGGCAGGCGGGGGACGCGGGGAACGACCAGCCTTTCCATGGAAGGCGGCTCCCGTGGGGGGGGGGGGAGGGGGCGAGCTTCGGCGCCGCGCGCCAGGCCCAGGGACGGGCAGGGATTTCCCTTGACTCGTCCATGAGGGCGAGCGGCGTCCCGGCGCGTCGGGGCGGGTGGGCACCTGGGTGAGCGCGCACGCATGGGGCGGAGAAGGGCCGTGCGCCCGAGCCGCGCCGGGATGCCGGGCACGCTCGCGTTCGCGCTGGCACACGCCCGTGGGCGCCGCTGTAACGGACACCGACGAACGCCCACAGCGGGGAGGGGGGGGGGG
>NW_009242973.1:1559319-1567720 GCF_000388065.1 Fonticula alba | reverse complement strand
GGGGCCGCTCTCGGTGGCATGGGCACCAGCCACAAGACGATGATCCGGGGGCATGACCACACACACACACACACACGCGCGCACCCAGACGGATCCGTGAGCGCGGGCGCGTCGCTTGTACGAAGGTGTCCACGCCCCCCCCCCCCCCTGATCGAAGCGAGGATTACGGGCACGCCAGAGACCGGCACCGGCACGGGGGCGCGGGGAAGGGCGGCGGGGCAGCAGGGATCCCCCGCCCTCGTTGTGGGCCGACGCTCACCGGCACATTCCCCCACAAGCGGCGGGCCCGCGGCGAGGCCGGCTCGTAGCCGGGGCGCGCGCACGCGCAACCCCCCGGGTCCGGCGCGGCCCCCCCCCCCCGCCCAGGCGTCGGAGCGCGCCCATGCCCGGGGACCCGGCGCCCCTGGCCCCGCCGCCCAGGGGGGCCAGACGACAGATCGCCGGCCGCGGGCGACGCCTTCTTCGGCCAGCCCGATCCGCCCCCGCCGCCGGGGGCCACCGCGCACTTTCCTCTCTCTCTCCCTCCCTCTCCCTCCCTCTCCCCTCCCATCTCCTCCTCTCCTTTGCTCGCTCACCCGCCCCCTCGCTGCACGCACGCGCGCGCACACATCTTCTCTTCCTTCCCTCCGCACACACACACATTCCCCCTCTTGCACCAACGACCACACGCGCGCACATACGCCCGCGCGCCGCGCCCTCCCTCGCACATGAGCTCCGACGACGCGACCGCGGCCTCGGAGCTGCGGGGCTTTCTCGGCCAGGCGGCCGCCCGGCCGCGGGCCATCCCCCCGGGCGCCACGCTGGATGATGTGGCCGATCCGGCCCTGCTGGACGATGTGCTGACGCGCACGGCCCAGGACTATGCGGCGCTGCTGCTGGGGTCCGGGGCCCTGATGCCGGCGAGCCCGCTCTCGGCCGGGGGCATCTCGCCCGGGGCCCCGCCGGCCATGGTCGGCTCGCTGGCCGGGGTCCCGGTCGACGGGCCCTGCTTCAGCGCGGTCTTCTGCCCGCGCACCCGGCAGATGCACGCGCGATCCGGCGACCTGGCCAGGGCGGCGCGCCGGCCGGCCGGGCCCCCGGAGGCGGACCCCCTGCCGGAGCTCACCCGGCGGTGCCTCATCCCCTTCCTGTACATCGGCCCGGGGAATGACCTGGGCCCGGAGGGGCTGCACGCGCTGCTGAGCCTGCTGGCGTCGGCCCGAGGCCAGGACCTCCGGTGCCTGGTGCTGGGCGAAGGGGCCGGCCTGACGCCGGAGGCCGCGACCCGGCTTTTCCAGCATGTCGGCGCGTCGGGCCTGGCCGAGCTGGTGATCGACGCCGGCCCCGGGGCCTTGACCCCGGGGGCCGGGCACTCCGGGCTGGAGGATTTGCTGGCGGCCCTGCGCTCCCGGGCGGACCTCCGGTCGTTGGTGCTGGCCGAGCGCGGCCTCCGCGGGCCCGGGCTGTCGGCCGTGTGCCGGGCCATGGTCGATCGCCCGGGCCCGGTGGCGGACATGGCGGGGCCCGGCGCCGGCGGCGCCGCCTTGCCGCTCCGGTGCGTCTGGCTGGCGCACCTGGGCCTGACGGCGGAGGGCGCGCGCGTGGCCCTGGCCCCGGTGCTTCGCCGGGGGCAGACCAGCCACCTGCGCCTGGAGGGCCAGCCGCCGGGCGCCGGTCCTGCCCGGGGCCCGGGCGCCTGCTCGCACCGGCCGGCCACCCACCCGGCCGGCCATCCGGCCGAAGCCGATGACCCGCATGTGGGGGTCTTCCTGCGTGCCGTGGCCCGGCACCGGCATCTGGCCACGGTGGCCCTCCCCGGGGGGGCTCTTCACGCTGGCGGGTCGTTGAATTGCCTGGCGGCCGGGCTCGATGCCGGGGCCGAGCTGCGCACCCTGCGCCTGGGCGCCGTGCGCCTGGACCCGATGGCCGGGTGCCTGCTGGCCGGGGCATTGGCCATCTGCCAGGGCCGGCTGCTGCACCTGTCCCTGGCCGGCCGCAGCGATGGCGACTGTGTGATCTTGGATCCGGAGCTGGGCCGGCAGCTGGCCGGGGCGCTGGCGGCCCAGGGCCCGGCCGGGCTCCGGGTGCTGGCCCTGCGTGCCGGGCGCTCCAGCTCCCGGGCCCTGGCCGGGCTGCTGGACCTGCTCCAGCGCCGGCCGGCGTCCCGCGCCCTCGGGCACCTGTGCCTGGAGCTGCCGGCGCAGGAGCACCCGGCCGAGGCCCTGGTCGATGCCATCCTCCTGCGGTCATCCCTGCGGCGGGTCTTCCTGTCGGGGCTGGAGGGGCCGCTGGCCCTGGCGGCGGCCGAGGCCCTCGGGCGGAATATCTCCCTGCGGGACTTGCACCTGCATGGGCACTCGTGCTCCGGGGCCCTGGCGCGGGAGGCCCTGCTGGAGGGCCGCCTGGGCCGGCGGTATGTGGGCCCCTGCTCGGGGGTGGCCCCGCCGGCGGCGATGGCCGCCGCGCGCGCCTTCTGGGCCGCCCTCGCCGGCAATGTCTCCCTCAAGGCCCTGTTCCTGGGCGGGACGCTGGCCCAAGCGACCGCGGCCCAGGAGACCGCCCTGGTGGGGGTCCTGCGGGTGGGCAGCGCTTCGCGCCTGCGTGCGCTGCACTTGGACCCGGCGGCGCGGCTGGCCCCGGCGGCCGTCGGCCGCCTGGCCCAATTGGCCGAGCTCTTCCTCGGGCGCGGGGTCCTGGCCGAGGCGCCGGCGGTGGCGGCCTTCGAGCGCCTGCTGCGCTTGGCCCCGGGGCTGCGGTGCTTCGTCCTCGGGCGCAATGGCTTTGCCCCGGGGGATGTGGCCCTGCTGCTGGCCGGGCTGCTGCTGGCCGGGCAGGAGCGCGGCGGGGCCGACCTGGCCGCTGGCCACCGGCCCGGGGCCTGCCTCGGGGAGCTGGCCCTGGCCGCCGGCCCGGAGGCGGACGCGGCCCTGGCGGCGCCGGTCCGGCTGGAGGCCTTCCACCTGGGGGAGAATGGCCTGTCCTCGGGCACGGTCCGGGCGCTGGCGCACCTGCTGGCCCGGGCCCCGGGGCTGACGGCCTTCCAGATCCGCGCCGGGCAGCTGGGCGACCTGCTGACCGCCGGCCTGGTGGAGGTGCTGGCCCCGCGAGCGGCCTCCCTGACCCGGGTGAGCCTCGGGCGCAATCGCTTCACGCCGGCCGGCGCCCGGGCCCTGCTGGCCCTGCTGGCCCGCTATGCCTCGCTGACGGACATCGTCCTGCCGGACATGCCGGGGCCCATCACCGGCGAGGTGGTCCGGACACAGGTGGCCGCGCACCTGCGCGCCCGGGCTGCCTTCTGCAACTTGTCCGGTGCGTGTGTCCGGGTCTCGTAGGAGGGCAGGGGGGGGGGGGGGGGGGAACCTCCTTTGCCGGCGCCTCGCTGCACGGGCCGACACGGGTGCTTGGCTGCTGCCGCTTGGGGGCCTGCTCCTGACTCGACTCTTGCCCTCTCTCTCTCTCTCTCTCCCTCTTTGAATGTCCCATCCAAAACCATCCCCCCTCGGCGCGCAGACAACGACCACACCCTGGCCGCCACCCTGCCCGGGCAGCTGGTCCACCGCCGGGCCCGTGTGGCCGACTTGTTCGATCGCGTGTACAACTCCTTCAACTTCGATCCGGCCTCGGCTCTGGCGCACCCGCCGGTCCTGACCCGGATCACCTCCAACGCCGGGGTGGCCTTCTGTCTGTGCCCCGGTGCCGGGCACGCGGCCGACACCTCGCTGGACGCCTGCCTGACCGAGCTGGAGGAGGTCCTTTTCTACCGGGGGTTCACTCGTGCGTTCCTATCTCCCCCCCCCCCTCCCCCTTCGATGCCCCCTGCTTTGGCTCCTGGCTGCTTCCTGTGCACCTGCCTGTGTGCTGCGCTGACTCGTGCACACGCACACGCACACGCGCACGCACATGCATGCCTGACACACCTCTACACACACACACACACACACACACATATGATGCCCCCTCCTCGCGCGGTCGCCCAGGCCTGTCATACTTCCACCTGGCTACCGACACACAGGCGTTCATCGCCCGGCGCGATGCACTGGACGCGCTGGGCGCCATGCTACATGAACTGGAAGCCGCCGAGGCGGCCCTGACACCGGAGCGCATGCGCCTGCTGGCCGCCCTGCCAGGAGGCACTGATGCCGGGCTTGCTTCCCCACAGGACGACCCGCCGGTGGCCAAGCAGCCCCGAGGGGCGGATGTGCTTGGGGATTGCGTCGCCACCGCCGGCGCCGGCGTCCGGCAACACGATCTACGCATCCTCACCGACGCCGGGGCCCTGACACCGGCCATGACATACATCGACTTCTTCGCGCATCGCTCTCTCTCGCGACTGCCGGCCCTGCTGGCCGGGTGGCTGCTGGATGTCGGCCTGCCGGAGGCCGCGCGCCTGGCCCTGCTGACGGGCCTCACGCCAGGCGACTTCGCCGGGCGCATCCAGGGGCCCGCCTCGCTGTGCTGGTACTGGCACCGGCAGGTGTCCATCGGCCAGGCCAGCCGGGCCATGCTGCTGGCCTCGCTGGTGGCCAATCCCCGGCTGTCGTTGGCCCAAGTGCCGGCCGGGTCCATGCTGCACTGGGCCCCGGGGCAGCTGGCCGTGGCGCTGAGCAAGTGCGTCGACTCGACCGGGGCCCTGGGGCGCCTGGGCTGGCTGCTGGACGGCCTGGACGGCCTGGCCCTGGTGGTGGCCATCTCCGAGCGGAGCCTTTGGCGGATGTTCTCCCCGGCGGTGGTCTTCCCGGACAATGGCCTGCTGCCGGAGGCCGTCCTGGAGGAGGGCCGCCAAATGGCCCCCCACGGCGGAGGGACGGCCGGCATGGCCAATGGCCCCTCGCCGGTCCTTGCGCCGATTCCCTTCGGCCCCGCCGGCATGGAGAAGGTGGACGTGTCGCCGCGGTCGCCCCTGGCACCGGACCTCCCGGCTGACCCGCCGGCGGGCGTCGATCCGGGTGCCATCTTCCTGGATGCCCTGCCGGCGGCTGGCATCGCCAGCCCCGCCGGGGGCATGCCGTCGCCCTCCCCCGGGTCGGGATGGGCTTCGGCGCCCGGGTCGCCGCGGTCTCCGCGGCCGCTGTCGCGCGCCGCCTCCGGCGTCGACCTGCATGCGTACCTGCCCGGGGCCGGGCTGGGCGCTCGGCCGCGCCTGTCCCTGGCCGACGCTCGGTGGCTGCTCCGGTGCCGAGAGGTCCTGATCGCGCGTGAAGTCCACGCGGGCCGACTGCCCGGCTGGCTGGGCACCTGGTGCCCGGATGTGCCGGTGCTAGACCAGGTGGCCTCCTGATGCCGCCGCGGGACCAGCGTGTGCGAGGTGGAGCAGGGGGGGGGGGATTGGCAGACACGGCTGGACGCGTGGCCCGCCATCCTCGCCGCCAGTCGATCTTGCGCCTGCCCCTCGCCGCCGTCGCCGCCGCCACCTCTCTCTCTCTCTCTCTCCCTGTGCCCCGCCCCGGGAGAAAGACAGGGGGCTAAGCGGGCAACAAATGCCCTCCCACCCTTCGCCCTCGCGTGGACCCCCCGCCCCCCCCCCCCCCCCCCCCCCCCCCACACACACACACACATCTTCCCTTCTTGTCCTTGAGTTTCACCCGCACCCCGGGCCCTTCCCGCTCCCCTCCCCCGGCATCAGGGCGGTAGATCGTGCCCGAGCTAGCAAAATACACGTCTCCTGCACAAGGAGACCCCCTCTTTTCCCCTCCCTCTCTCCTCTCTTTCTCCGATCCTACCTCTCGTTTCTTGCTTCTTCTGGGGGGAGGCACTTTTGTGTGCATGCGGCGCGCACTCCTGCACCAAAGACCGCCGCGAAGGCACACATATCACCGACAGGGGGGAGGAGAAGGGGGGCTGTGTAATTGTATATTATCGGGCGCGAAGAAGTGTGCGTGTGCGCCCACGACCGTAGACGCACGCGCGCAACCAGTCAGCGAATTCTATGCATCTCCTCGCATGCCGCTCTCCCTTTCTTGCTGCTGACGGGCGACAGCGGAGGAGCATGTGGGGGGGGTGGGGGGGAAATGTGGCTGACAACCATCAACGCGACATCCATGGGCCGAGGCGGGGGGGGGGGGGAGCAACCGGCAACAGCACACAGCAAGTGCTCGACGCGGTCGGCCCTCGGGGTCCAGCACCAGGCGCCTGCCGAGAGGCGGCAGCGGCGTGTGGCTCAGGTGTTGATGAGGGCAGGGGACCCGGCGGTGGTCTCCAGGTCGTCCTTGGTGTCCTCGGCGTCCTCGGAGGCCTTGGCGTCGGCGGCGCCGGCACGCAGGGCGCGCGCGGCGTCACGCCGGGCCTGGCGCTGGGCCTGGCGCTCCTCCTCGGTCTCGCCCTTGGACTTGGACGAGCGCTTCTTCTACGAAGGCGGATCCAAGCCGGTGACATGCGGTGCGCGTGTGCGTGAGTCAATGTGTGCAGGAAGGAACAGGGGAGGGGGGGGAGCGGGAGGGAGCCCCGGCAATGGCAGGGATAGCCGACGGACCTCCTTGCCGGCGGAAGAGGAAGTGAGGGTGTCATCGCTGGCACCATCAGGCGGGTTGCGCAGGATGTAGGGGACCAGGCGATGGGTCATGTCGATCATGTTGCGCGAGCCGCAGGCCTTGCAAGCAAGGAAGATCTCGCCCTTGCGGGTGATCGTCTAGATGTGTGGGTGTGTGTGTGTGTGCACGGTGGGTATGGTGTGAGCTGTGTGAGCGCATGATGCATGAAAGGGGGAGGGCGGGGTGGGGAGGGTCGCGGAGAATGAAGGGGCCGAATGCCGCCAGGGCGAACGACCGGAAGGAACAACGGGGGGGGGGGGGGGGGGCCAGAACAGCACACGCACAACAGCGGTCTCGGGGTTGGAGCAAGAGGGGCACAGGACGAAGCGCTTGATGAAAATGTCCAGGATGTCGGCCAGTTTGGAAGTCTGGTGAGCGCCGTTGACGATGTACCGGGCGGTCTTCTCATCGATGGAGGTCTGGGCACCGAGCTCGCCGCCGAAGAACTTGGTAATGTCTGGAGGTGTGCGTGTCGCGCGCGCGCGCATGCACGGACATGGCGCGCGGAGTCCCGAAGGGAACAAACGGCCGAGTGAGGGTGAATACGATGGAGCAGGCGAGACACGGAAGGGGCGGGGCGACGCACAGGCGGGCGGGCGCTCGAGAGCGCGAGCAACCTCGACGACGTTCGTCAGGAGGGTCTTGATGCCGTTACCGGAGCCAGTCACGCGAGACGTGAGCTTGGGCATCTTGTACCGGTAGAACATGTCGTCGATCTGACGGTTGATATTGACGGACATGGTTGATGCTACTTTGTGTGAAGGGCGTGTGCTCCGAAGGGGGGGAGGGGAAGGAGAGGCACTCGCGGGGAAAGGGGGAAGAGGGGGGGGGGACTAACAAACAAGGAGGGGGGAGACGAGAGGGTGGGGCTCAAAAACAGGGGGACGCGGCGGACAACGACGGGTGACGACGAAGACAGCGGCGGGCAAGAGGGGGCGGGGGGGGAGCTGCGGAAGGCTGACTGGCAGACACCATAAACCGTGATTCAGCTCGCGGACGAAGGAGCATGAGACTGGGGAAAAGGTGGCGAGGGGGGGAGGGATGGCGGGGGCTGTGCTCTGGAACGACAGAAAGGGGGGAGGGGCAGGGCGTGACGGGGTGAGCGAGCGCGGCGAAAAGGTGTGTGTGTGTGTGTGTGTGTGTGTGTGTGGGAGGGGGCGGGGGCGGTGCGTAAGGAGGGAGGGCAATGCAGAAGGAAGGCGGTGGGGGCTTACACGGGGGATGGACCCAGGCTTCACAGGAGGGGGAGGGAGAGCGGGGCGTGCGCGGAGGAAAGGAGAGGGGGGAGGGGGGGAGAGCAGGAGATCGGTGGTCTTCAACCCAAGCGCGCGCCGGCGCCTGGGCCCGGCCGGGGTCGGTGTGTCAAATAGGAGGCGCACCATTCGCGGGAGTGGGGACGGGGCGGCACGAGCCTGCGATTCGGCCCGGGGCAGACGGTGGCGGCGGCGGCGGCGGCGGCGGCGGGGAACACACGCGTGTGCCGGTGGAAGCAGGCGGGGGAAATCCGGGCGCGTGCGAACACACGCGGCCGAGGGCGAGCGGGGGGGGGGGGGGGGTCAGCGTGTGCCCCAAGGGCGCGAGATGCCCACCTTAGCAAGTGATGCATAACCCTCCCCCCGGTGGGGCAGGAGGAGCAGGGGGCGAGGCTCCCTCGGCGAGCGGGCGCAAGCCGCGGGCCGCCGCCGCCCAGGGCAGCATGGGGGCGCGGCCGGCCACCCCCGGGCGGCCTGGGAACACGCCCCGCACCCCCGGGGCGGGCGGACCGGGGAGGCCCGCGACCGAGCCGCGCGGGGGGGGGGGGACGATCGGGCCGGCGAGCACCAAGGCGCCGGGGCCGCCGGGCCGGTGCCAACAGGCCCGCCAGCCGTCGGCGGGTACACGCGGGCCGACGCCGC
>NW_009242973.1:1552752-1558523 GCF_000388065.1 Fonticula alba | reverse complement strand
AAAACAGGCCCACCGGGGTCAGCGCGGATATTTCTCTCATTCAACGAGGGGTGCGGGACCCCCCCTCGCGGGGTGGTCAACCGGCGTCCACCCACTTAAATACCGGGATGCCGGGACAGGGACAGGGCGCCAGGCTGTGCGCTGGGGCGGAGCTTGGTGCCAGATAAGAGCCGGCCTGCTACAACAGGAGCGCGGGGGACGGGGGTGGGAGAGCTCCGGGGCTTTGGGGGGGGAGTATGTGCCGTGAGGGCGTGCCTGGCCGCCTGTGCCCCGGGGGAAACCCGCCAGGGACCGGGGCGGCGGCGGGAGACGGTGCCAGGTGGCGGGTGGCGTGTCCCCCCCCCCCCCCCCCCCCCCCCCCCCCCCCCCCCCCCCCGCTCCTTGATAGGTCTACCCTCCAGACGGCCGCCGCGCGCCGACCATGGTCAACATGGCGTGTGTGTGCGCGCGGTGCCCGACTGGCGCATGGATGCCCGCCCATTTACCTGCATTCACACAGGCTCCCCCCCTCCGGACCGCAGCCCCCGCCACCGGCGCCCGCCGCTCGCCCGGAGCCGGTGCGCGATTGCGTTGTGATGTGATAACGCGCCAGGGAGAAGCCCCGGGCGCGAGGGCGCGAGGGCGCTCCCCCGCTCGAGCGGGTACGTGTACGCGCCGACACCGCCGGCACCCGCACCCACACCGGCGCCCACACACACCCGGGCCAGCGCCGGCGGCATGGGCGAGCAGAATGTGGCGTAACCCCCCCCCCCCCGCCGGGTTTTTTCACAGCCGGAAGATCGCACACATGCCAGCCGAACGCGGGGGGGGGGGGAAGGGGGGGGCGGGCCCCCCAGGGAAGCCGGCCAACGGGGGGGGGGGGGGGGGGACAGGCCGGGGAACGGGTGACCAAGCACGAGCCCCTTTTAGGCTGAGCACGAGATCCACCAGGGGATATTTAGATTATTATTAAATTCACTCCGACGGCGCTGTTTTATTTGGAGCCTGTTCCGGCGGCAGCGAACGATCAGTGCCAACGCACGACGCGCCCGCTGATCCGCCCGACGATGGCGCTCGGGCCGGGGGGGGGGGGGGGTCCTCGACCTGAACGGGGGCGGGGGCGTAAGAAACGGGGCGGGCGGCGGCCACCGTCGTCGACCCGCGCGGAAGGGGCGCCTCTGCCCGTCTCGCTGGTCTGCGGGGTCCGGCAAGCGGGGGGGGGGGGGGGGGGGGGGCCCACAGCCCCGGCGAGATCACGCCCCCGGGCGCCGCTTCCTCTCTTTGGGCCGCCCAGTCGGCCAGCGCGCGCCGGCGCATACGCGGCACTGCTTCCCCTCCCCCTTCTCCTCCCTGCCCCCTCGCCCTTGCGCCGCCCTGTCCCGGCCGCTTGCAACGGCCCATCTCGCACGTCTGGACCCTCTCCCCCCCCCCCCTCTCGCCCCTGCTCCGCCCCCTTTCCTCGTCCTATGCCCCCGCCGGCTGGGTGCCATCCGCCCGCCGCCCCCGACTCGCTCCCGTCCCACCTCCCCTCGCCGCTTTCCGGACCCCGCCCGGCACCGATGTCCGAGGACACGGTCTTTCGCCTGGCGCGCCTGGCCAGCGCGCATGTCTGCGCGCGGGTGGGCTTCCACTCGGCGCGGCGCACCGCCTGGGATACTTTGACCGACCTGTGGCTCGAGCGCCTGGACCTGCTGGTGTATCGCTCCAAGGTGTCGGCCGAGGTGCGTCTGCCCGGGGGATGCCCGGTTGTGCCATCGTGTCACCCCATCCCCTCTCCCTGCCGCCCTGCCGCCCTGCCGCCGTGCCGCCCGCCGCTCTCTCTAACACGCCCGGCCACCTGGCTGGCCCATCTCCAGAGCTCCGGCCGGACTGTCCCCAACGTCACCGACACCACGCAGGCCATGCTCGACCTGGGCATCTCCAGCGACTGCATCCAGGCCCTGGCCGAGGAGTACCAACCGGATCCGACTGACCCGGAGGCGCACTTGCGCTTCCCTCGGTACGCGCCGAGCCCGAGTGCCCCACATTGGTGGTCACTTCGTTTCACCCTCCTTTTCTACTCTCCCCCCCCCCTGCTGGCTCCTCTGACCGTGCGTGCTCCCACTCCCGCCCCCTCCCCCCCTCCTTCGGGGCCGGCTCATGCTCCCGGGGACGTGCTGCGAAAACCGCGCCACACAGGCCCGAGCCGCCGGTGCTGCGCGTGCCACGCGCCCCGGCCGTGGCCAATGCCGTCAGCGCCACCGACGGTCCGAGTTTCACCTTCCAGGCGCACGTGCCCTCCAAGGGGAGATCGTCGACGGCGACCGGCGGCCCGAGCGCCCCCCCGGGCGCGGTCCTCCCCCTGCCGGCGCAGCCTGACCTCTATCCGGACCCGGCCGGGTCGGGGCTCCTGCTGCCACTGCTGCCGGGATCGGGTGCAGCAGCAGCAGCAGCAGCAGCGGCGGCGGCGGCGGCGGCGGCGGCCGCCGCCGCCGCCGCGACCTCAGCAACAGCCGCGGCAACCGCGGCAACCGCGGCATCGGCCGGGACCACCGACATGTCGCCTGACACGGCGGCCTCCGATCTGGCTGGCCCCCGGGCTGGCCAGGCCGCGGGCGCCGGGGCCGATTCGCACTTTGCTCTGGCCCCAGGCTCCGGGGCCTTTGGCCTCGAAGTCCGGCCAGGCACCGGGCCGGGTCCGGCGCCCGGGGGGCTGCCTTCGCACTCGCCCAGCCACCAGGGCGCGGAACTGCCCCCGGGCGGCAATGCGCCCTCCCGGCCGGCGGCCCTGCCCACGGCGGCCGATATTGCCCTCTGCTTTTCGGCCCGGGTCGACAGCGCTGCCCTGCCGCCGGAGCTGGAGTCCATCTTCGACTCGACCTCCGAGCAGGACCTGCTTCTCACATCGGCAGCGGCCGAGGCGGCGGCCATGGCGGCGGTGGCTGCCCGGCGCAGCGCCGCCCGGCCGGTGCGTGGCCTGAGTTCCATCCGGCCATTCCCTCTGCATGCGGGGCCCGCCATCCGACGCGCCCGGCCACGCCTTCAGTCCTCACTCCCGCCGGCGGCCGTGTCGGCCGCGGCCGCGACCATCCGCTCCGAGCCCACCAGTACGCCCTGCCTCCTTCTCTTCTTCGGCCTTCTATCTTCTCTTTTTCTCTCTCTCTCTCTCTCTCTCTCTCTCTCTCTTTTTTTCTCTCTCTCTCTCTCTTTTTCTCTCTCTCTCTTCATTGGTGAGTCCTGACCAATCTGGCGATCCCTCCGTGCGTTCCCCTCCCCCCTCGGGACCTCGTCGGGTTTCTATCTCCCCTACCGGCCACCCAGGTGTCACGCCGCCCCCCTCGACAGCGGCCCTGTTGCCGTCTGGTGATGTGCCACCGGCATCGCCACTGGCACCACCGCCGCCATCATCACCAGGGGCTCCGATCAACACGTCGATAGCCCCCGTCTCGACGGTGGCCCAGCAGCAGCAATCATAGTGCGTCTTACTGCCGCGCCGAGGCGCCGGGCACGGCCCCCCCCCCCCCTCGCTTGCCAATATACATGGACATACATTCACCGATGTACGCGTGTGCATGTTTTGCACCTTCGAGACACGTTCCCACATGCGTCGGACCGCGAAGAAGAGGGTGGGGAGGGGGGGCGGGCGGAGCGTGGGACATTGGCTTTCTGGGTGTTTATTCGCGGAGGTGCGCGCTGTGCGCACGGGGTATGTGTTTGTGTTTGAGTGGGTGGGTGCGCGCGTGAGCGACCACGGGTCCCGACCTCTCGGTCCTCCCCTCTCGCCGGGGTGCCATCCCCCCAGTTGTGTTCACCTTCGTATGTACCACCTTGTACCGGAGAGGAGAAGTCGGCGAGGTGGGGGGGGGGGGGGGGGCACAGCGAGGACCACCGACGGCCTGAGCAACGGCGGCAGCAACAGCACCAACAATGGACGAGAGAGGGAGAGAGAGAGAGCGGGGGAGAAGGATGGGCCGCGGATGATGCCCATGCGGCATGCCCCCTGCGGGGGAGGCCGCCCTACTACCCCTGGTCCTGGGACTCGCGCTCGGGGTGGGATGCGGGCTGGCGAGCAGGCGTCTAGTTCTTGAGCTGCTTGATCATCTCGGGGACCGCCTCGAAGAGGTCCGCCTCGAGACCGTAGTCGGCCAGGGCAAAGATCGGCTCCTCGGGGTTCTTGTTGATGCAGGCAATGATCTTGGAGTCCTTCATGCCGGCGACGTGCTGGATGGCACCGGAGATACCGACGGCCAGGTACAGCTGGGGGGCAACAATCTGACCGGTCTGACCAATCTGCAGCGAGTTATCGCAGTAGCCGGCATCGACGGCGGCGCGAGAGGCACCGACTGTCGGGAGGGCGGCCGAGCCAGGGGAGGGGGTCATATGGATCCGGGCGGGTTAGGTGCGGAAGAGAGGGGGCTGCGCTGAGCGGCACGAGGAGGAGGAGGGGGTGGGGGTGGGGGGGGGGGGGGGAGAGAGGACGCACCGGCGGCACCCATGGCGTCGGCCAGGTCGTAGATGATCTGGAAGTTCTCGCGGCTCTTGAGGGCGCGGCCACCGGAGACAACGCGCGCGGCGGTGCCCAGAGAGGGGCGATCAGAGACGGCCATCTCGCGGCCGACGAACTTGGCCTTGTCTGTTTGCATGTGCATCAGTGTGAGTGGATGAGCGGATGAGCGGCGGATGGGTGGCGGATGGGCGAATGTGGGTGGGTGTGCAGGGAGGCAGCACCAGCCACAAAGCAGCACGACGCACCGGAAGTGGCGGCGGCGGCCTCCTCCTTGATGGTGGCGTTGCCGCCGGTGGTGTCGGCCTTCTCAAAGGCGGTCGAGCGAACGGTGACCACGCGCACGGCATCGTTGGACTTGACGGTGGAGATGGCGTTACCGGCGTAGATGGGCCGCACGAAGGTGGCCTCGTCCTTGACGGCGGTGATGTCGGAGATCTGGGCGATGTCCAGCAGGGCGGCGGCGCGGGGCATGACGTTGCGGCCGAAGGAGGAGTGGGGGGCGAAGATGTGCGAGAAGGCTTCGGCCGGGCGGGCGGGCGGGCGGACGGACGGGTGAATAGGGCGGACAGCGAGGCGCCTCGCACAGCAGGGAAGACGGGTGCATGGGCTCGTGCGCGCGGCTGGCCGGACGTACTGTGGCGGTTCTGCACGTCGACAATCAGGCTGGCGACGTTCTCGGCCAGGGCGTTGTCATACGCGGCATCCTTGACGGAGAGGACCTCGGCGACACCGGCGGTCTTGGCGGCCTGGGGGCATTTCCAGGGGCAGAGCGGGTGGAGGGGGCGCAGAGGGACGCCGGCCGTCAGTAGGGCGAGGAATGGCAGGGCGGGGAGGGGTTGTCCAGACGCACCTCCTGCGCAATGGCGTCAGCCTTGCTACCAGCAACCAGCAGGGAAATGGGGCGGTTGAGCTTGGACGCGGCGGTGATGGCCGACAGGGTGGAGGGGTTGAGCTACGACATGTGCGTGTGCGTGGGGAGGGTCACAGCCCGGGTCAGTCAAGGTGCATGCGGCGTGGGGGGACCGCCACAGTCCGCCCCCTCCTTACAGAGGAACCATGCACATGTGCGGACGGGTGTATGCGCGAGAGGGGATACCTTGTCACCATCGTGCTCGGCAACGACGAGGACCGCGTTCTTGGGGGCGGCCGAGGCAAAGTTGCGAGCGGCCATGGCCTGGAAGAGGGCAGAGAGAGAGAGAGAGGGAGCGACGGAGCGGAAGGGGGGGGGGGGAGCGGATCAGTAGGTGCACGGAAAGGAGAGAAGGGCAGAAAAAGAAAGCAGCAGAGAGAGACAGGGGGCAAAGGC
>NW_009242973.1:1544918-1552428 GCF_000388065.1 Fonticula alba | reverse complement strand
CCCCGTCAGTTGGTCCGGCGTGCGGCCTCCCCCACTCCCCCCAGCACTGGGCGGCGGGCGGCGGGGGGGGGAAGGCACCCGAGCCGTGTGACGCCAGCGCACATCGGGAAATCGGGAAAGAGAAAGAGAGAGAGGAAGAGAGAGACGGGACGCTCCTGGCAAGCCACCGACGCATAGGCCCCCCCCCCGCATCCCCCGCCCCCCCCCCCCCCCTCCGTCCACCCATCAACAGGTGCTTGGGTCTCCCCGGACAGGCAGACCGGCGCGGCATGACAAACGTGCGCCCGGACCTAGACGCAGGAGGGAATTTCACGCGACCCCGTCAGTTGGTCCGGCGTGCGGCCTCCCCCACCCCCCCCAGCACTGGGCGGCGGGCGGCGGGGGGGGGGGGGGGGGGGGGGGGGCAGGCACAACACCCGGGTCCTGCGGCCGCTCCCCGCCCCTGGAGAAGGCGGCCGGCCGGAGAGCGCGGGGACACCTGTGCGCTCTGCGACTTTTAAGTGGGCACCCGGTTCTGGGAAAGGGAGATGTTCTACATCTCCAGAAGGCCACTGCCCTGACAGGTTGGCTCGGCGGCCGGGCGCGCGCAGAGGGCCGGCGACAGAGGCCGGCCGATCGGCACACCCACAGGCCCAATTCGCGCACGCTCAGTCGATTCACGCGCATGCATCTTGTGCGCCCGGCCCGCGCCTGGCCGGGGCCATGCCCAGGCCTCGCGGCATCCTACCCCAGCCTCTCCCCTTCTCCCTCCTTCCCCCCTCCCCTCCTCTTTCCCTCCCCTCTTGAGCCTTGCCGCCCGCTTTTCTGTCGCTGGCTTTCCCCCTCTTCGAGTGCGCCAGCCTCCCTGTGCCTGGCCCCTGTGCAGATGGCGGACCGCGGTGGTCTTGCGGCCTCGGCGCCCGGGCCGCGCGTGGCCGGCGCCCCGACCGGAGGCCCTGACACCGTGGCCTCCTTCGCGGACTTCTCCGAGTTGGACACGTACATCCTGAAGCAGGCGGCGGCCGGCCGGTCGCTCGACACCCTGCGCCGGGATTTCACCACGCAACTGAATGGTGCGCGCCCGGCCTGCCGGACTGGCCCTGCGCCCGGCCTCGAGTGCTGGCCTTCCTGCGCCCGGCCACCGAGGCCATCGGACTGACCCGCTGTCTTGCCCGGGGATTTGCCGGCCCGTTCACCGGTTGGCCATCGAGCAGAGATCAAAACTTCCCTCATCGACCTGATCCATCGTGACTACACCGGGCTCCTGACGCTGGCGTCGGATCTGAGCAGCCTGACGCCCGTGGTGCAGGCGTCCCGGGCGCCGCTCGACGACCTGGCCACCGAGCTGGCCACCACGCGCGACCAGCTCCTGGCATCGTACTACTGCCTGGCGGCGGTGATCCTGCGCCGGGCGCGGCTGGTGCACGTCCGCTCGCGGCTCGAGGCCTTCGGGCGTCTGGTGGAGACCATAAACCAGGCCGAGCGTTTGACCGAGCAGGATGCCGTCCAGTGCGCCCTTGTCCCCTGGCTCTCTCTCTGTCTCTCTCTTTGTCTCTCTCTCTCTCTCTCTCTCTCTCTCTCTCTGTCTGTCTGTCTCTATCTCTCTCCCTCCCTCTCCCTCCCTCCCTCCCTCCCTTCCTCTCTTTCCTTCTCTCTCTATGTTTTCTCTCTCTCCCCAGGGAGAGGCTCTGTCCTGTCCCTCAATCTGACCCGCTTCTCACACTCCTGCCCCCCCCCCTCTCTCTCTCTCTCTGCACGCGCGCTTGCTCTTTCTCGGCGGATCCTGCACTCTGTACCCCCCCCCTCCCTCCCCCCCGGCGTGACGGTGTGCCGTCTGGACCCCCGCGCAGGTCTTGCGTGGCCCTCGAGAGCGCGGCCTCCTCTCTGAACCAAATTTACTTCTACGAGAGTCTGGCAGCCGAGGCGACGGATCCGCTGGCACGCCTGGCCTCAGCCGGGGCGGACCCCGCGGTCGGCGTCCTGTCGCCCGGCCTGGCGGCCACTGGACCGACCTCCGGCATGGTCGGTGCGACGCCGGCGGCCCTTGCCGGGGCACCGGGGCCCGGGGGTGCGGGGCCTGGCCCCGGCTCCGGCGCCGGCTCCGGTGGCACCGGCAAAGACCCGGAGGCGTCGGCCGGTGCTGGCGGCCACCCCCGGCGGTGTGGCTTCCAGGCGTTGATTGCGCCGTCATTGCAGCCGGGCACGTCCGAGGGGTCCGGCTCGGCCTTCGTCAGGGGCTTTGTGGCCATGGTGGCCGGGGCGGACCCGCTGTGCCTGAGGCCCATCCCCCTGGCCCTGCCTGCTGGGCTGCCGGCGGAGCAGCTTCTGGCAGCATGTGCGGCCACGGCGGCGGCCGCGGCCGCGGCGGCATCCACGGCCGACGACACATCGGCCCCGGCCGGCGGGACGGTGGCCGACCTGGCGCCGCCCGGGACCGCGGCCCTGCCCCCGGTGCAGGCTGTGCGCTTTATTTCGACCCAGCTGGAGCAGGCCCTGCCACAGCTGCGTGAGGTGCGTGTGGCTGCTTGCCGACGTCCTTGCCCATATGGCCGGCCCCGTGGGTCGCGCCTGCTCCCCGCGGACTTACCATCGGGCCACCTCCTGTCCTCGGTCCTCGTCCCGCCATTCGTCATCGCGTGTAGCGCATTGAGCGTCTGTCCCTGGTCCTGCGCGAGCGCCTGGAGAGTGCCTTCCTGCTGTTGCTCGACCAGATCCGCGGTGCCGGGCCCGGCGCCGAGCAGCCAGGCCCGCTGGCATCGTCGCTGTCCTCGTCATCGTCATCGCCACCATCGTCCTCTGCCTCGTCGGTGGCCGGGGCGGCCGCGGCAGCCGGGCTCGGCTCCATGGCCAACGAGCCTGGCGCCATTTCGCACGAGGACCAACTTCTATCCTTCCTGCGGACGTACGATTGCCTCGGGCTGGCCGGCTATGCGGAGCAATTGTGCCGGACGCACCTGTACGAGCCGCTCATTGCCCGCGAGTTCGAGCAGTACAACCGCCAATTGCCGATGCTCTTTGACCACGCCGGGGCCTCGACCGATGCCGGCGGCGCCGCGCGCCAGGAGCAGCTGGAGCTCCGGCTAACCGAGCAGCTATACGCCTCGCTGGCCAAGGTGGTGCAGCATGATCCCTGTGGGTTGATCACCGTGGCTCGGGCGTCGCGGCTGGAGTTCGACTTTTTCTCCAACTGTGCGTCGATCCCCTGTCCATGCTTTTTTCCTGCTCGCCCTCCAGCCGCAGTGTGCCTCCATGTCCTCCCTGCCCGGGGATCCTGGCTTACCCTGTCATCGCGTCGCATGCTTCTCCCCCTCGGCGCCGTGTCTGTGTCTCGCCTGCGGGGTGCCCGCGCGTGGTCGCTTTGCCAGCCTTCTGGCCTGCCCTGTCCGGGTCGATTGCCAACCACATGAAGATGGCCTTCCAGCCCGGTCGGCCGGATCTCTTCCATGCGCACTACCGGCTCTTCTGCCAGTTCACCGAGCAAATCCGCCAGGCCAATGCCCTGCATATGGTGCTGGGCGAGGGCGGGTCGCCGGTGCTGGCCCCGGTCCCCTCGGCCGCCGGTCCCATCTGCCAGTCGGAGATGCTGCTGCACAATCGCCTCCGCCAGCAGCTGATGCCGGTGTACTATCAGATCCGCTTCCGTGAGCTGGCGGCACCCATCGACGAGCTTCTCACGAGCCCAGGTGCGTGGTTTCCCGGTGGCGCTCGGCATTCCCTCGCCTTCCTTGGTGGCATTTGCGCTGACACCCCCCATCGACGCATGCGTGTATTATGGCCGCATGGACACGCGCATGGGCGCACTCCCAAACGCATATGCCCTCTCTCGCCCCCCCCCCCCCACCCTCTCTTTCTCCCCGCGACTCCAGTCACCATGTATCCGCTGCTCGTGCAGAAGGCGGCCTTGTCCCTGCAGAGGGCCTGGTCACCGGAGGTGATCCTTCCGCCGATCGTCCACCGCATGTGCAAGTTCTCCCTGCAGCTGGTGGCCCAGGTGTCCGGGGCCTTCACCCCGGCCAAGGTGGCTTTGAATGTGACCCCGGCACCGGGTGGCGCTGGTGCCGGTGCCACTGACGCCTTTCCCGAGGGTGTGTTTGATTTGCTGGACATCCTGGCCTGCGCGGAGTACTTCCAGCAGGCAGTCCACCGGGTCGTGGGCAGCGATATGCAGACTCAGTTGCCGGATGTGGTGGGCGCCTCGTCCCTGCTTCGCGGTGCGTGGCCGCCTGTCTTTTCTGCGCCTTGACTTTGCGCTTGCTCCGCTGACACATCCTCCTACGCGTCACTTGGTCCTCCATGTCTTTCTTTCTTTCTCTCTCTCTCTCTCCCCCCCCACTCTTTGTCGCTCTTGTTCTCCAACACCCTTTCCCTCGGTATCGGTCTCCGCTTCTGTCATTCTGCCCCCCTTCCCTCCTCTCGCTCGCCCGCCTGAATGCATGCAGATGCATTTGCCGACGCACTGGATCCCTTCGAGACGTTCTCTCGCAGTGCCGCAGCCCTGCTGGCATCTGCCGTGGCCGATAGCCTGCTCGGTGTTTCCGGGCCCGACGCTCGGACACTGACCGTCCAAGCCCTGGCCGAGGTGCAGGCCTTCCGCGGGCGGTACGTCTTCCTCGAGCCCGGGGCCGGCACGCACGCCGTAGACGGGGGCTGTCCCTGTCCCGGGGGGCCGGACGCGGCCGGATCGCTGCCCAGCCGGCTGGCCAGCGACATTCGCGCCATCTCGGCCCGGTATCGCATGACAAGCCTCGGCCTGCCAGGGGCCCCGTCGCCGCATCTGGTAGCCCTGTTCGGACGGCTGGACACCCTGCAGGCCACCTATGCCGAGCGCTTGCGCGGGCACTTCCCGGCCCCGGTATTGGCCACCTTCCTGCCGGGCGAAGGGACCGGGCTGCCGGCGGCGGTGCGCATGCACCTGGCCGCCCAGCTGACCTGGCACTTTGCCGTGGCCACGCGTCAGCTGTTGGATTTGGTGCGCAAGACGGCCGCCAGCCTGGAGCGCCTGCAGAAGCGAGCTCCGTCAGCTCCGGGGGCCGGTGTCGCCGGCACCGGCACCGGGCCCGGTGGCCATCACTCGGACGAGGACAAGATCCGCCGGCAAGTGGCCCTGGACTTGGAGTTCTTTGCGGCCGGGGTCCACCGCGTGCTGGCGATCGAGCCGGCCGGGTCGTCGCCGGCCACCGGCGGGCCTGTATGCCCGGCCTTCGGCCGGCGTCTTGGCGAGCTGTTTGCCGCGCTGCAGCGCGAGGTGGCCGACTCGCCTCGGTAAAGGCCCCCGGGGCTTGTCGCACCCTCAAGCCCCATGTCCCACCTGCCTGTCACAATGCCACATACACGTGTGTCGCCAGGCGCTTGTGTAGCCCTGTCTCCCGGCCTTTCGTCCTGTCTGTGCAAATGTGTGCGTGGGCCTTCACAAGGGGGCTGGGGCTGGGGAGTTGTTTTGCGTTTTATTGTCACAGCTGCTCGCGCCGCATCTGGCGGCGTCTTTTCTGTTGTCTATAGTTGAGTGAAGCGCGCGTGTGCATCTTTGTGCTTGTGCTTGTACACACGTGTGTGTGTGTGTGTGTGTGTGTATGTGCAAAGGCAGGGCACGGGGGATGCCACATATGGGTGATGTCACCCGGGGCCGGAAGAGAGGTTGCAGGGGGAGGGGGGAGGGAAAGGGGAAGCAGGGAACGGAGGAGGGACATACAAACACGGACCGGGCACCGCGCTAGGCCCGCGCGGCGGAAGGCGCCCCAGCCAGGGCCTCATTCAGCCGGGCCATGGCGGTGACCATGCCCGCGCGGAAGGTCCCGTTGGCGGTCAGGAAGGAGCCGATGTGTCCGTGGGGAATGAGGCGAACCTCGCAGCCGGGCCACTGCTTGTGGAAGCGCCGGGTGTCCAGCAGCGGGACATAGGCATCGTGCTGGGCGGCGAAGGCCAGGGCGGCGCGCGGCTCGGCCGGCCGGCCGACATTGCGCCCGGCCAGTGCCGTGCCGGCATCCAACAGTCGGGCAGTGAAGCGCACCGCCGGATGGTACTCCCGGGGGATGACATGCGCCAGGGAGTCCAGCAGGGGGCTGGGGTCCTCGTCGCGGCCGAAGTCCAGCGACCCTTCCGGCAGGAGGGCCAGCAGGGCATCCCGCTCCTCCGGCGACATGGCCGCCAGCTGGCCAGCCAGGGAGGGCCAATCGCACACGGCCCCGAAGACGCCATGTGTGAAGACCCCGGCCGCGCTGAAGGGCCCGAGACAGCTGACCAGGGCCAAGGGGCGCGGCCAGGAGGCCACTGCCAGGGCGGCCATGTGCCCGCCCATGCTGAGTCCAGCCACACCGAGGCGGCCGTCGCATCCTATGTGTGTGTGTGTGTGTGTGTGTGTGCGTGTGTGCGTGTGTGCGTGTGTGTGTGTGTGTGTGTGTGTGTGTGTATGTGCGTGCGTGTGTGTGTGTGTATGTGCGTGCGTGTGTGTGTGTGTACGCGTACGCATGTAGACGCGTCCATGTGCATGCACAAGAGGAAGGGGGAAGGTACGAAAATACAGGCGTGTGTGCGCACGTGCCCGTCGGGGTTTTTTTTTCAACGCAAGATGGGGTGAGTAACAGCGCGACACAGCAACCGACAAGGCGCGGGCCCAGAGAGACGTACGGAGCTCCCGCTCGGCCCAATGCAGCAGGGCCATCGTTTCGTATTGGATGGCGATCCCCATGCGGAAAAGATCCATCATGGTCCGAAGGTTGCTGCGGACCTGGCCAGCTGGCTTACGCGCCCCGTAGAAGGGGTTCTCCAGGATGATGCTGGCGATGCCATGGTCCCGGGCCAGGGGGACCGCGGTCAGCATGCGCCGGCGCCAGAAGGAGTGGTCGCCCGTGGCGCTGAGCTGCACAAAGGTCGCCGGGCCCGGGGGCGAGGTGTCCTGATCGGCGGCCGGCTCGACCCCCAACGCGGCGGCCAGTTGCGGCCCGAGGGCAGACTGCCTGCCAGCGATGCCGCCCCTGGCGCCGGCGCCGGCACCAATGCCGGCCGGCAGGACGATCTGGATGCGCGCGCGTCGGCACTCGGCCGGCAGGAGATCCGGCCAGTGCTCATTAATCGGCGACTCGAGCGATGCATGGACAATGCGGAGGGGCTCGGTCCCGGCCCCGGCCCCGGGCCCGGCCCCGCGGAAGGAGCCGACCCCGGCCCCAGGGAGCAGGGTCTCCACCGAGTCGATGGTCACCAGATGCCGGGGGTCCACCCGGTCAAAGGCCTGGGACTTCAGTTGCAGGAAGCGCCCGACCATGTGCAGGTCCCCGTAGCCATCGGGGAAAAACCGGTTGTAGATGAACTGCCGGTAGACGCGATCCAAGCGCGAGGCCGGCGGCAGGTCCGCCCGGTCGGCCGTCAGGAGCTCGGCCCCGGTCAGGGCCGCTGGCGGCCGGGCCACCAGTCCCGGGATCTGCCCGGTTACCTGGCCCACCCGGCGGATGAGTTCTCGGCCGAAGCCGCGCGGAGCGTACATGCCTACGTGCGCTCGGGGGTGGGGTGGGGTGAGGGGGGAGGGGGAACGAGGCCA
>NW_009242973.1:1540868-1544744 GCF_000388065.1 Fonticula alba | reverse complement strand
GAGGGGGGTGCGCTTGTGTTGGGTGTGTGTGTGTGTTTTTGGAGCGGGGGAGGGGAAGCTTCCTCGGGAAGGGGAAACTTCTCACGGCACGGCCATGCTCTGGCGGCCGGGCGGGCGGTTGGAGGAGGGAGGAGGATATGAGCAAGATGGGGGCTGCCGATGGCCCCGAGGCGGGCCCTGGCGGTGGACTCCTTCTTGTGGGGGAGGTGTCGCGCCCGGGGCCAAGCCTCGCTGAGACAGGGAACGAGACAGAATGCGGGGGCAAGCGGGGGGGAGAGAGGCAGGGGGAGGGAGAGAGGGAGAGACTCCACAGTCATGGGCTCGGGGTTTTCGTCGCACGCCTCTCGGCCACGACTGGCCCAGGGCAGGGCAGCAGCGAGGGGGCCCTCCACCTGCCGGCTGGCGCCGATAGCCATACCCACACACACGCGCGCGCGTGCGCGCGCCAGGATCGACGGGGATGCTCGGCGAGGTGCCGGCCCGACCCTGGCGCCCAGGATTGGGCGCCCGGGCGGCGAGGTGGGACGACAAAAACAACAACAACAACAACAAGCAGGACGGGGAAAAAAAGAACAAAAAAGGGCAGCTTCCGGGCGCACGCCCGCCGATCGCCAACGACGGGCAGGGCGGGCGGGGGGGCCGCGGCTCCGGCCGGAAAACAACAATCGCCCCTGGGGTAGGGGCGATGGGGGCGAGGGAAAACCAACGACGCCCCCCCTCCCTCGCCACCGCCACCGCCACCGCCAGCGCCGCCAAGGGGAGGAGATCGCACGCGAGCCGCCGCCGAGCGACGCCAGGACCTGAAAGTGGGTACCACGCCACGGGCACCGGGTGCCGGTGTTCGTCCGCCGCGGGCCGGCCCTCCTTCTCTCTGTCTCCCGGCCTCCTCCAGCGGCCTCTGTCAACCGGCGTCAACCGGGCCCAGGACGAGCGGTCCCTGGGTCCCTGGGCCCCGCCCCCCCCCCCGTGCTTGGCGTGCGATCGCGCGCCAGCCGTCCCTCCCCGGGGCGTCCAACCCTAACCCACGAGCGCGCCAACGTCTAGGGTTGGAAAACCGCGATCGGCGCACCCTGTGGGCTGACCGCGCCCCCGGGTCTCGTGCCCCGCCCCATCCCAGGATCCGCCATTTTTGCGCGAGCGCGCCGCCGCCCCCCCCCCCCCCCCCCCCCCCCCCCGCATACGCCGGCTTCCCCGGTCGAGCAAGAGAGAGGGAGAGAGAGGGACATCGGCCGGGCACCGACCGCGGCAGGGAGGACACGAAGGGATCTGGGTGTATTGTCATTTGCCCCGGGCCCAACAATCGGCGCATGGGGCAGGCTGCCCTTTCGGTCTGCCGGCCAGGTGGTTTTCTCGCCGCCCACCCCCGGCGCCCCGCGGGATCTAGCGGCATGCGCACGGCCGCCCGCGAGCAGGGGCCTCGCCAGCGCGCACATTGGCCGGCGCCCCGGCTGCACCGCGCCTCCGGTCCCGGCCCCGGTGCTCGGCTCTTCATCACCAGATGCCCAGCAGGCCGCCGATGGTGCCATCCGCCGCGGCGCTGTCCCGCAGGCGCTTCTCCTCCTCGGGCGACAGTTCCAATAGGGTGGCCATGGCCGGCACCAGGGCCGGGCGCAGGGTCCGCTGCTCGATGAAAGTCAGCACCGTGTGCTTGAGGTAGGCGCGGGACTCGGGCGGTGCGGCGACCATGGCGCCGGTGCCGGCGCCAGCGCCACCACCGGCAGCACCAGCCGCCAGCGAAGCCGACGACCCGCCGGCCGACGAGGCCACCGATCCCGGGCCCGCGGTCGATGGCTCGGACCCGGACCCCGGCACCAGCGGCACGTCGTACAGCTGCAGATCCCCGGCGCGGCGGAGCTCCTCGCGCAGGCTCTTATCCAGGGCACGGGCGCGGGCTTCGGCCGAGCGGGCTTGCTCGCGCGCGGCCTCGGCCCCGGCCTCGGCCCCGAGGGCCCGCTGCTCGGCCGCCTCGGCCGTCTCCTCGGCCCACTGGAGGCGCTCCTCCAGCTGGGCGGCCTCCTGACGAGCGGCCTCCTGGGCCCGCTCGGCCTCCATGCCGGCGTCGGCCGCCGCCACCAGGGCCTGCTCGTAGGCCTGGCGCACGGACTGCAAGTCGGCCTCCAGCGCGGCGACCGCCGCCTGGGCGGCCTCCAAATCGGCCCGGAGCTGCGCCTGCCCGGCGGTCAGCTCCCCCCGGACACGCTCCAGCGTTTGCTGGTGCTGCTTTTGCTGGTGCGCCAGGCGCTCCTGCACCGAGGCCCGGAGCTCGTCCACCCTGAGGGAGTGCTCGGTCCGCAGGTTTTCCAGGGCCAGGGCGTGGCGATTGCGCTCGGCCTCCAACTGCCCGGCGGCTTGGGCCTCCCCACGAGCCAGCGACTGCTCGGCCTCGGCCAGGGCCTGAGCCACCAGCGAATCGGCCTCCGACCGAGCGGCCTCCACCTCGCGCCGGGCCTGCTCCCGTGCATCGGCCATCTGCCGGTCAAGGTCCTGCTGCAGCTGCTCCGTCTGCCGCGCATGGGCGTCTTGCTGGGCGGCCAGCGCGGAGCGGTGCTGCTCGGCAGCCGTGGCGGCCGCCTGCTCGGCTGCCTGCTCGGCCTCCGCCAGCTGGCGCTGGAGCTGCTTGGCCGCCTGCCGGGCCTGGGCCAGGCGCTCGCCCAACCCCCGGCGCTCCTCCTCGGCCGCCTGGAGCTGCTTGTCCTGCTCGGCCAGTTGCTTGGTCTGCGCGGCCAGCTGCCTGTCCTGCTCGGCCAGCTGCTTGACCTGCTCGGTCACAGCGGCCTGCTGCTGCTTCAGCTCGCCACGCGCCCGCAGGAGCTCGGCCTCCAGGCTGGACACGGCCAGGCGCAGGGCCGCCGCCTCGTCGCCAGCCGCCCCGGACTCGCGGGCCAGCTGCGCCAGGTGCGCCTCATGCTCGCGAGTGGCCAGGTCCAGCTTGCTCTGGAGCTCGGTCACCTGGACCGCGTGCGCCTGCTCCGCCTCCCGAAGCCGAGCCTGTAGGGCGCCTGCCTCGGCCTCCTGCGCGTGGGCTAGCTCCTGCAGCTGGGCCTGCAGGTCACCGTGCTTGTGCTCGGTCGCTTCCAGCTGGGTTTGCAACTCCCCGCGCGCCTGGAGGGCCGTCCCCAGCTCGGCCTCAAGCCCAGCATGCTTTTGAAGGGCCGCCTCCAGCTCGGCTTCCAGGTCCGCTTGCCGACCGGTGGCCGCGTGAATCTTGCCCTCGAGGATGGCCACCTGGGCGGCGTGCCGGTCGGCCGCGGCCTGGAGCTCGGCCGCCAGGGCGCCGGCCTGCTCCGAGCCACCCGCCGCCATGGCCGCGAGCTGGCCCTCTAGGGAGGCCACTTGGCCGGTGTGCCGGTCGGCCGCGGCCCGGAGCTCGGCCTTCAGGGAGGCCACTTGGCCGGTGTGCTGCTCGGTCAAGGACTGGAGCTCCCTTTGGAGAGCGCCATGCCGCTCGCCGGCCGCCTGGAGCTCCGCCTCAAGAGCCGCCACCCGGGCGGCATGCTGGTCGGCGGCCGCCCGGAGCTCGGCCTCCAGGGCCTCGGCCGAGGCGCCCCGCTCGACCGGGGCCGCGTCGGCCACCAGGCCAAGGGCGCGCGCCGCACGCAGCGACTCCAGCTCGGCGGCCAGGAGGTCCCGCTCGTAGAGGGCCCGGTCCAGGGGACCCAGCGCCGCCAGGTCGCCCTCATCCGGCAGCGGCCGTGACAGGTCGGTCACGAGCTGCATGCTGCCAGAAGGGGCCGGAGAGCTGACGGATCGGGGGCTGGCCTCGGCCACCGGGCGGAGCTCCTGCTCGAGAGAAGTGCGGATCTCCTGCTCGATGGAAGCACGAGCATCGATCTCAATCATGGTGCGCAGGTCCTCCTCGATCGACTGGCGCAGGTC
>NW_009242973.1:1536798-1540503 GCF_000388065.1 Fonticula alba | reverse complement strand
GCCTCGATGGAAGCCCGTAGGTCGGCCTCGATGGAAGCCCGCAGGTCGGCCTCAATGGACGCCTGGAGCTCCCGTCCGAGGGACGTGCGAAGCTCCTCCTCGAGCGAGGCGCGCATGGCCACCTCACGGGCATCCCGGTCCGCCTCGGCGGAGGCCTGGACAGCGGCCTCGATCGATTGGCGAAGCTCGGACTCCACCACGCCGCGCAGCTCCGCCTCGATGGCCGCACGCAACTTGGCCTCGGAGGTGGCACGCTCCGAGGCAAATGCCTCGCGCTCCGCCAAAAGGGACCCGCGCTCGGCCTCCAGCTGGGTCGACAGGCTCTGCTCGATCTGGCTGATCCGGTCCGAGGCCGAGGCCTCCAGGACCTGAGTCAGCTGCGCGGCCTCCTCAAGGCGCTCTTGCAGCTGGGCCACCTGCTGTTCGAGCTGCTGACGCCCGGCCTTGGCCGCCTCGGCCTGGGTCCGGGTGGCTTCGTGCTCGGCCGTCAGGCGTGCATGCGTGCTTAGTAGCCGATCATTGGCCTGCTTCAGCGAGTCCAGCTGCTTCGACACCTCGGAGTACTCCTTGCGAGCGACCTGCCCGGGTGAGAGGGACAGGTGTGTGTGTGTGTGTGTGTGTGTGTGTGTGTGTGTGTGTGTGTATGCGGGGAGGGGCGAGGGGGGCAGCCGGGAAGAGGGGGGTGAGCAGGGGAAAGTGTGGCAGAAAAGGGAAAGGCGAGAGAGGGAGAGAATGCGGGGAGCCGGCACGGAGACCCGCCCAGCAGCGCACCTCTAGGCTGGCCGCTTGCATCTCGAAGAACTGGCCAATGGCCGGGACATCGGTCAAATCGTCGAAGGGGGTGAACTGCCGGAAGGTCTCGGTCAAGGCGTCCCGGTGGGACATTTGCCGCTTGAGCTCGGCCACCAGTCGAGTGATCTGGGTGCACCGGCGCTGGAGCTCGTCCTGCGTTTTGCGGAGCTGCTCCGCCAGAGGCGGGCCCTCGCCGGGCGCCGGCCGTGGCCCGGTGGCCGGCGTGGCCGGCGTGGCCGGCGAAGGAGCATTTGCAGTGACAGCCCCGCCGGCGGCAACGGCGGCGGCGGCGGCGGCGGTGGTGGTGGTGGTAGCCGACGCCTGCTTGGCCTGGTTGTCGGCCGGTCCGCCAGCTGCCGGCCGAACAAACGACGACAGCGAAGACAGGAAGGTCGGCACACTGGCCAGGACGGCCGGCGTTACCGAGGCAACGGTAGACGCCAGGGACTCGGTGGCCCCGGCCGCCGGCTCAACAGAAGCATCCTGCATGGCCGGACCGGCCGGCTCGCCGGAGGGCCCTGGAGGAGCTGCCTCACGGGCCCGTTGCTGCCGACGCCGCTCGAAGATCCGGGAATACGCGTCCTCCGGGTCCTCAGCCGGCTCGCCGGCCGCCGGGCTGGCTGGGCTCGCGGGGTCTGGCATCGGCTCCGACACCGTGGCCGGGGCCGGGGCCGGGGCTGGGGCTGGGGCCGGGGCCGGGGCCGAGAGGGGGTCCTCCCCACTGGGAACCGTATCGGCCCGAAGTGGCGTAGCCATTAGCGGGGCGCCGGGTGCGTGCGCACGATGGCCGACCGCGTACGGTTAAAAGAGCGGGGAGAGGGAAGAGGGAGGGTGGGGAAAGGGGGAGGCCGAGCAGGAGAAGCGCGGCGGGAGGTAGACAAAGAAAGAGGGAAGGAGGGGGGGGGGAAGAGAGAGGGGAGGAAGGAAGGTAGGTGTGGAGTGTCACGCGCGCAAGGGGGGGAGGGCGCTCCCGGCCCATGGGCGGCCCAAAAAAAACACTCCCCACTTGCCCGGCCCCGCCAGCACAGGGGGCCGGGGGGGGGGGGGGGGGAATTCAAGAGAGTGCGCACAAGCACTCGCATTTACACCCACACACCCACACACCCACACACATCCACCAGTGGTCGGGGAAGCCCCCGGCGCGTCGGGCCGCCAAGAAGGTGCTCCGCCCCCGAGGCAGTGCGATGCGCCCAGTCGCCCCCCGCCCCCCCCCCCTTCGCTGGCTCGCCAACAACAAAGAGAGGGGGGGCCCACCGTGTCTGGGGCCGCCTCCGGCACCGCTGGCCGGGAGGAGCCGAAAACAATGACCCGACGTCAGAAGATGATCATGTGATCCGCGCGATCGATCGGTCCGATCTAGCGCCCGGTGCTCAGCGGGGCCAAATACGGGCACACAACGGAGAGGGAGGGCGGTATCTAAGAAGGTATATTGCGCGTGCGTGCGTGTGTGCGTGCGTGCGTGTGGGGAAGAGGAGGGGAGAGAGATGTGTCGGGGAGATGCGCGGTCCCTTTCGCATGGGTCTCCAGTGCCCCCGGGGCTCGTGGCAGGGGAGGAGAGGCACAGAAGGAGGACAAGGACCGGGCTGCTCACCGGAAGTTGGTGGTCCCGTCGAAGGTGAAGGTGGACGGGGAGGTGGTAGACCCGGTGCCGAAGACCCGTCCGCGGGACGACTGGCTTGGGGCGCTGGTGAAGGCGTCATGCTCGCTGGCGTCCATGGAGAAAAACTGGCCAGGGGGGGGGGGGGGGGGGGGTCGCAAACGCATGGTACAGGGGGAAAGAGCGCCGAAGGGGCACGCACGTCGTTGTAGGAGCTGGTGTTGACCTCGCGCGGGGGGCCGGCCTGTGACGGATGGCGCCCGTACCCGAGGTCGGAGCGATTGAGCGACGAGAGAACCGGCTCGGAAGTGGCGGCCTCCAGATCGGCGCCGGCCGAGCCCACAGGCGCCGGCACAGTCGTGGCGCTTCCCCCCCAGCCGGAAACAAAGCGCTGGAAGAACCCGCCACCGGAGGCCGGAGCCGGGGCCAGCCCGTCGCCCTCGGGGCCGCCCTCCAGGGCCTGGTACGACTGCATGGCGCTGCTGCCGGAGGAGGAGGATGAGGGCGAGGGGGTGCCCGGGGTCCGGCCCTTGGAGAAGTACTTCTCCTGCATGGCCTGCCGGGTGAGGGCGCTCTGGGTGACCTCGGCCGAGGTGTTGCGCGCGGTGCCGCCAAAGAGCTCGTTGACGAGCTGCACCGGGGAGGAACGCCCGGCGAGGCGGGAGAGGAGGTGACAACGGTGAGCATCGCATCGGTGGTCAGAAGCCGAAGGCCAGGAAGGGAGGACGCATAGCCAGAGGAAGAGGGAGGGGGAGAGCGAGAGAGAGCGAGAGAGAGAGAGAGAGAGGAAAGGAGCGGATGTACCTTGTTGGTCCGCTGGGACCGGGGAGCGGCCGGGGCATCAGCGATGTTGGCCGGCTTGAGGGTGTGCAACTCGGCGTTCGGGGCCCGCTCGGCCTGGGCGCGAACTGTGGCCCGGGGGAACGGTGTGTCGGTCAGGGGCCTGTGGCATGTGCACAAACATTTGGCCATCGAGGAGGGGGGGGGCGGAGGAGATGAGCAGAAGGCACGCACGGGACTCCAGCATGTCGCGGCCCTTGGCCAGGTCCTCGCCATCACCATCGGAATACTCGCTGAAGGCAAAGACCTTGGTGAAGGGCAGGACCGAAAAGAGCTTCGGCATGATGTCGAAGAAGACCACCAGGCAGACGACGGCAATCATGATCGGGAAGTAGATGTTGAACCCGATCCCAAGGAAGGGAATGAACTCCAGGGTGCCGTACACCGCGCGGAAGGCGGTCTCCTGGGCATCAAACAGGAGAACCACATTGTAGCTCAAGGTGAAGCAAAGGCGGCAAAGCCAGCTGCAGGGGCGG
>NW_009242973.1:1534378-1536386 GCF_000388065.1 Fonticula alba | reverse complement strand
GGGGAGAGCTGGAGGACGCACGGTCACGAAAACGTGGCTGGTGTTTGGCGAGTGCAAGATCAACTCCATGATGGACAGAGGCGGAGTCTTGACTGGCAGGACCAGCTCCGACCAGAGGACCAGCAGCGAGAGGCAGACAAAGACCAGGGAAATGATCTTCATGACGATGGTCTCCGCGCGGCAATACCAGTACCACTCTGTGGGTGATGGGAGGGAGCGTCAGAGGGGCGGGAGCTCATGGAGCAAATCGTGCGGGCAATGCAGACGGGAGTGTATGTGGGAAGCAGAGAGAGCGAGAGAGCGAGAGAGAGAGAGAGAGGAAGAGAGAGAGAGGAAGAGAGAGGAAGAGAGAGGAAGAGAGAGGAAGAGAGAGAGAACGCACTGAGCTGCTGCTTCTGCCGAGCATACTTGGAGATGTCAGTGCGCTTCCAGGGCTCGGTGAAGAGGCCATTTGGGCTGTTCTTGCAGAGCTCGATGTCCATGAGATGGAAGGCCTCACGAAGGTGGCGCTCCCACTCGCTGCAACGCCAAGGAGAGGAGGAGGGGGGAGAGAGAGAGAGAGGGCGGCAGAAAGACCGGACCACAAGTCAGCGAGGACGAAATGCCAGAGGTGAGGGAGGGGGGGGGGGGGGGGGGGGGCGGGGGGGGGGGGGCGGGGGCAATGAGGAGCGCACTTGCGGCAGCGATCGCGCGCCTGGCTGATGCACAGGAGGCTCCCGTGGAGATCCATCAGCGAGTCGATGTCAAAGTCGTAGGGATTGACGGTGTTGTACTCGACGACAGCCATGTAGTCGATCGGGCACTGGACATGCCTGGGTTAGGGGGCCATGCGCGCGTGCGGGGAGGAGGGTAAAGGGGGCGACAGAAGAAAACCCACCTTTCCGACGATGATGTTAACCTTGGGACGGAGCGGGTCGCGCGGGCCGATGGCCAGGTCCAGGCCCTTGACCGTGGCCAGGAGGTCGGCCAATTCGCGCTCGGCCTTGACATAGTCCTGGTAGCGGGATTCGGTGTAGAACTCCAAATAGTGCATGCGCCGGATGCGGTTGCTGTTGCGCCAAAGGGTCCGTGGCAGCTCAACAAAGCCGTACCCCATGAAGCCGACGATCATCACCAGACCGTAGATGTTGGCCAGGGCGATGATCAAGTCAAAGAGGTCGGCACTGCGGGCCAACGGCCGGGGGAGGATAGGGGGGGGGGGGAGAGAGAGGGGGTGTCAGCTTGGGGCGCGGGGCGCGGGGCGCGGGGCGCGGGGGCGAGGGGACGCACAAGCCCAGCTTCTGCGTGGACAGGATGATGATCAGCCCGACCAGACCGGCGGCGCCCATGAGCGAGTAGAGGATGAGGTTGGTACGCAGGGCGATCCAGGCCTTTTGCAGGTAGGTGAAGCCCCCGGCATTGACAAAGGCCTGGTGGAAGGGGCAGATGGACCAGGTCAATGTGAACGCCGACCAGTAGAGGGTCCGCCAGTAGTAGGTCATGGCATCGAAATCCATGTAGATGATGGGCTCCTGGCAGAGCTCCCCGGAGAGGGCGGCCTCGGCCAGGCACTCACGGTAGCGGCCCTGGTGGTGGTGAGGGGGGGGGACGGGGGACGGGGGACGGGGCGGGGCAGGGGGAGACGTTGGAGGTGATGGCGGCGGGAGCGGCGCACAGGGGCACGCGTCAGCGTGAGGATCATGCTTCGGGGGGGGGGGGCGGGCGGAGGGCATGGCAGCGGCGAGGTGACGACCACGGCGGAGGTGGCGCAGCCACGGAGGGGGGCAGCAAAAATGGCAGCCCCCGGCGCGGGGAGGACGCACAGACAGGATATCCACGGGCAGGGAGCCGATGACGGAGAAGGCGGCGAACCAGCCGATGAAGGCGAAAAGGTAGACAAACCACTCGGTCTTCAGGCGCTGGCCATACCACCAAAGAAGGCGGCCGACCAGGGCCGCCGCCACGACCAGCTCGAGAATGAAGAGCGCGACGGACATGGGGGCGGAGGGGGGGAGGGGGCAGGGGCAGA
>NW_009242973.1:1533306-1534216 GCF_000388065.1 Fonticula alba | reverse complement strand
CCCCCCCCCCCCCCAGCGCGGCCCTTGATCTTCCACTGAGACGGACCTGGGGACGAAAAAACAGGGGGGGACGCGGGCATATTAATGCTCGACCATATAAATGGGACAATAAGGACAGAGCTGGGAAACCCGCCGCGTTGTCTTCTCTGTGTCCGTGGGACCGGCCTGCCCGGGCATGCGCGGCTGGTTGCCCTGCCCCTGGCGCAGGCCTCGGGCGGTGGTCCTGTAAAACGGCCCGACCACTTGCGCCGGCGCGCATGCCCACGGATCCCCTGGGCGTGTCCTTGGCCTCCTCGGAGCCAGCTCCTCGGCTGGACTCCCCACAAACCGGGGCCTGCCGGGGGGGAGGGGGGGGGGGGGATGGGGGACGTACGGCCCATTTACCTGTCCGTGCCCTTCGGATCGTGGCTCGCCCCCCCCCCCTCCCCCCCCGGCGCCTTTTCTGGGCGGCGGCGCACGGACATTCCCCGAGCCTTGTCTCTGCTCGAGAGGGGCGGGGACAAATGTCGGCGCCGGGACCCGATCACACCGTGATCAGCCGACCAGGGAAGGCATCACGCCCGGGGGCTGAGAACCCCGCCGGCCGCCGGCCGCCGCCCCCCTTTCCCAAGCTCTCGACCCTCACTCGACGTGAAACTCGTCCGCTATTTCGGGGGATGGGCGGGGCACAGGACGCGCGCACATACGCCCGCCTGCTGTCTCGGTCCTCCGGCGATTCGGCGTGAACGGTCATCAGCGCCCGGAGGGGGGGACGCCGGTCTCGGATGGGGGCCGGCGGTGCATTCCGGGCGGGGGGGGGGGGACATGCGCAGAGTTGTCTGTACAAGTGCTGTGCATGAGTGCGCTTGTGCGGGCGTGATGACGCCCCAATCTAGCGAGCCGGCCGTCAGTAGTCGCGGCCAGTCGCCGC
>NW_009242973.1:1530045-1533245 GCF_000388065.1 Fonticula alba | reverse complement strand
GCGCCTCCCCGCCCGGCCGTGTGTATGTGTGTGTGTGTGTGTGTGTGTGTCGCCGTCCCTGTTGTTCCCCGTCCCGGTCCCCCTAGCGGCTATTGAGCTTCGGGCCCTGGGCGGCGACGGAGGCAGGAGGGGGGGGGGGAAGAGCATCTGCCGGGCGGGCGCCCGGCAGTGGGGCGTGGGAACCGTGGCCGCGGCTCGGCGGCCGAGCGCTGAGGAAACCGGCGGAACGGCGCGCGGCCAGCCTTTGACCCCCTATCTCTCCGCGTGCGGGGGGGGGGGGGGAAGAGACCCAGAAGAAGGGCGTACGCGCCGGGCTCTAAGGTGCCCCCGGTGTGCGGCCACTCCAGGCGGTGGACGCCCGGATGCTGTGTGTGTGTGTGTGTGTGTGCACCCGCCCCTGCGGCTGCGGCAAGGGCATGCATGTCCCTCGGGGCAAAACGCCCCTATCTACGCGTTCCTGCCGGGGGACCGGCGGGAGGATGCGTGAGTCCCCCGTGGCTGTCTCGCCCTCCCCATCCCCCCCCCCCCCTGGAGGCGCCGCTGGAATGCCGGACACAGTGCGGAGAAGGAGAAGCACCCCGGCTTGTGCTGCTCGGCGGGCATCGGGAGGGGGGGGGGGGGGGGCGAGACGCGGGCGCGCGATTAATGGGCAGCAACTTTGCGGGCGGGCTGCCGCCGGGGTGCCGCCGTCCCAAAGCCGCCGCCCGGGCAATCCCCCCTGCTTGGGAGGGCGAAGAAGTGCCTCTGCTTTTTCTGGTGGGGAGACGCCGAGAGAGCGAGCGAGCGAGCGGGCAAGAAGCCAGAGAGAGACGTGGTGTGGCCGCGCCTCACGCTCGCCCAACACATGCCGCCGGCCCGGGGACAAGTTCCCAAAGGCGCAACGCCAGCCCGGGAGGCCGGGGACTCAAGACCGGTCTCCCGGCCGGCCGGGTGGCCTTCGACGCCGGGCAGGGCCGACGGAGGCTTGCCACTGTCTCCCCCCCCTCCCCCGAGCAGCGCCGGTGGGTACCGGGCGAAGGGACACAACCGCTATGGCTGTTGTTGCGCCCGCGTTGGCCCAGTCCCTGCAGGCCAGCTGGATAGGGGACGCGCTGAAGTCCCACCGTTGATGCGGAGGGGGCCGTCCTCTCGTCCGCGCCCCTTGCTCTGGCCCCGGTGGCATATTTAGTCGGCCGCGATGTGCGCCCGCCCCCGGTTCCCGGGGGCGCCCCAGCATAACAACTCTCTCTCTCTCTCTCCCCCCACCCCCTCTCCTCCCCTCCTTCCCCCTCACCCCTTCGCATTGTGCCCCCCTTCCTCCCCTTCCCCCCAGGTCCCGCCCCCCGTCACTCGCCACCGCCACAGTCACCAATCTCTCTCTTTCGCTCTTTCGCTCTTTCGCTCTTTCTCTCTTTCTCTCTCTCTCTCTCCCGCTCGCTCGCCAGCGCCCCATCTCACACGCCCCGCCGCACGCGCTCCCCCCTTTCCCTCCCCCCCCCCCCACACCGCAGACAGTTTGCTCGGTGGACTGTTCATGATCCCCTTTTCTCCCGGCAGGCGTCATGGCTCAACGGAAACTACAATGTCCGTTCATTTGAGCGCGCGCGCTCGCCCTGTCCTCGCCCTGCCGGCCAGGCGCTCGCTCCGATCGCGCACTAACATGCCCCGCCCCGCCGACCCGCAGCTGAGATTGAAAAGACCTTCAAGCGGGTGTCCGAGGGCCTGAACACCTTCGAGGACATCTACTCCAAACTCCAGCCCAACTCCACCTCCACCAATCTCAAGGAGAAGTATGAGGCCGACCTGAAGCGCGAGATCAAGAAGCTCCAGCGCTACCGCGACCAGATCAAGACCTGGGGCTCCTCCAGCGAGATCAAGGACAAGAAGGCCCTGTCGGAACACCGGCGCCAGATTGAACATGTGCGCATGCCGTGTCGCTCCTGCTGCCACGGGGCCGCTGCCGCCCGCGTCGGCCATCGGCCTCTTGCTCACCCTCCCGCCCTCGCTCCCGCGCTCTCTCCTTCGCTCGGTTCCTCCGGCCCCCCCCCCCCCCTCTTGTGTTGCCTCCCTCGCGCGTAGGCGATGGAACGCTTCAAAGCCCTGGAAAAGGAGATGAAAACCAAGGCCTTTTCCAAGGAGGGGCTGGCATCAACACGCGTGGACCCACGGGCCCAGGCCAAAAACGACACCATAAAGTGGATCTCGGAGGCTGTCGAGCGCCTGACCTTCCAGGTGCGTCCCCCACGCCCTCTCCCCTCCCCACCCGCACACGCCCACACATGGGACCCCTTTCCTGACATCTCCCTTCCCCTCCTCGCGCCCACCGCCGTAGAATGAGAAGCTGGACGCCGACTTGGAGCTCCTCCAGACCAAGAAGGGCCGGCAGGTCATCGAGCAGAAGGAGGCCCTGCTGGAGCGCATCCGCCAGTACCAATATCACATCAACATCCTGGAGCGCCTGCAGCGGCAAATCGACAACAACACCGTGAATCCGGAGGACGTGGACCGGATCCGCGAGGACGTCATGTACTACGTGGACAACAGCGAATATGTGGATGGCGGGGACCCGGACGACGTGCCCTACGACTCGGTCCCATACGACTCGATCATCAGCATCGATGATGATGAGTTCTTCCCCCAGAGTGAGGACGATCTGCCGACCGGGGGGTCTTCGCATCGGGCGTCGGTGTCCGGGTCGCCGGCCACCAGCGCCGCGTCGACCCCGGCCCCGGGCGGCGGCCCGGGCGACGAGTCGGACGAGCACTCCGACTCATCGTCGGCCGACGAGTCGGCCACGCCCCACCCGGAGGAGCCGGCCCAGTCGCAGCTCAAGGCCACCTCGCCGGCCGCCGGCAAGGGAGCCGCCGCCACGCCGCAGGGCACGGCCGCCTCTTCGCGGGCCTCCAGTGCGTCGCTGCTCTTTTTTTTCCCCCTCCACGCGCGCGCGCACACACACACATGCACTTCCTCCCCCTCCCCGTTTGGCCTTCTCCGAGTGGCTCGGCTTCTCACACGCACGACACAGCCCCGCCCACGCAGCCGGAGCCCAATGCCGGCCAGCCGGCCGATGAGCTTGGCGCCCCGACGCCCGAGCACTTTGAGGGTGCGTCTTTGGCCGTGCCCGTTGCGGCGCTTTGTCCATGCCCCCGTTTTCCCGGCGCCCTGCTCCGCCCCGGCCCGACAGCCTGTCGCCCACTGACACTCCCCCCCCCCCCCCCCCC
>NW_009242973.1:1527100-1528129 GCF_000388065.1 Fonticula alba | reverse complement strand
CTCGCCCCCCCCCCCCCCCTCTCCCCTCTTGGATTGCCCTCTTTTTGCGCCCGCATCCCCCCCCCCGCCCTTCTCCGTCTTGCTCTCGTGTGCTGTGCCCTCGCTCGGCCTCCGTTCCCCTGGGGGGCCTCCTTTGTCCCCCACCTTCCTTCCTCGCGCCTTGTCGCAGCCCGTGTGTACCTGCGCGCTCTCCCTTCCCCCTTCCCTGGTCCTTTTGTCGCGTGCATCTGCGCTACCCTACACTGTCCTTGCCCCCCCCCCCCCCCTCCCCCGCCCGCCGGGCGATCTGGGCGTCGATCGCCCATCGCCATGCGTGATCACATTATCACGCGACCTGCAGAAATAAAAAACACCATTTCCCAAGATCCGGGGTTTAGCTTCCGGGCCGGGGTTACTGGCCCATTTAGCTCGCGTTGTGATTCCCTGTGCGATGGTGGGGAGGGGACGCAGGGCGGGGCATGCGCTGGGGCGTCCGTTCATCGGGAAGGGGGAGGGGGGGAGGGGGGGCCGCCGCTTGCACACGCGCACACACCTACACCCGCTCGCCTCGCTGCTCGGCCCTGTGATGCGATGTTCCTGGGCGCTGCGCGGCGTCCTGGTGCGGGCGCCAGCCACAAGAACAGGAGATTCATGCGTGTGTGTGTGTGTGTGTGTGGGTGCTTCGGTGCGATCCACCGAGAACCATGAGGCATGCCTGGGGTCACACTCTCGGAGCGGCGGATGCAAGCGGCCGCGGCTCACTCGTGTGCAGGCGCTCGAACGATGGCATCCGCGTAGATGGGCCGGGGAGTGGGCAGGAGACGCTTGGTCTCGCCCGGGGGCCGTGTGCCGGCCGGCTCGGGTCGGCTTCCTGCCCGTCCCCTGCGACCCGCTGGCCACCCCCCGCACTCTAGCGAGCGGCTCGAGGCGCGGGGGCGGGGCTGGCAGCCAACCGGGACGGCGCCCGCGCTGGGGTCCCCGCGCCCCCCCCCCCCCCCCCCCCCCCCCCCCCCCCCCCCGCGCCATCGGCCACGGAGCCCATAAACCAGC
>NW_009242973.1:1522288-1526800 GCF_000388065.1 Fonticula alba | reverse complement strand
CCGCGCTCGGTTCTCGCCGGCCGCCTCTACCCACCCTCGGTCACCATGCTTGTACGTCGGCCCGCGGCTGCCACCTGCCTCCCTCCTTCTGGCCTCCCGGTCTCGCCCCCCCTCTCGTTGAATATTCTCGCCTGCCTGCCGCGGTCCCGGTCGTGGTGACGAGCCTCCTGGCCGCGCACCGCCCCGGTGGCGCGGGGCCCTGGCGATGTGCAGGTCGCTCCCCGACGTCTGGACACGTGTGCCTGGCCTCAAGCCTGCCAAGCGCACGCGCGCGTCTCCTCTGCCCTCTTCCATCGATGGGGAGGGGCAGGCGGGGGCGGAATGCACAGCGATAGATGCATGCGCGGTGCCTGCCCGTGGGCCTCGGCCGGCTTTTGCTCCGCCGGGCCTCGGGCCGCACACCGGCTCCCGACCATGCAACGCCCCCGTCCCTGCTCCCACGCGGCCGGACGCCGGCTGTGCCCCCTTCGCCGCCCTGTGCCATGCCATCGCCGACCAGTCCACTGACCTCCCGCTTTGCCTGCTTCGCCACTCCCTCGGCGCGAATGCCCACAGTCTCGCGTTGCCCTCCGCTCCATGGCCATCCGCCCCGTCCTGGCCGCCCGGTAAGTCCCCCTCGCCTCTTGCCCTTCGGCTGGTCGGCCCGCGCCATTCCCCGGGTCCTGCCCTTCCACTTCGTCTGACCATCTTTTCCTCCCCCGCCTCGCCCTAGCTCTGCCACCGCTGTGCGCGCCGTCCCCGCCCGCTTCATGTCCTCTGAGCCGGAGAACGTCAGCCCCAATGTCGCCGCCATCGCCGACTCCATCACCAAGCTCACCCTCATCGAGACCTCCGAGCTGGTCTCCGTCCTGAAGGTGCGTGCCCGGCCTGGGCTCTGTCGCGTCCTGCCTGGTGCGCCCTGCCACTCCTCACGCCGCTGACCTTCGCCCCTCGCGCCCGCCCCCGACCATGGGAACCGCCCCAGTCCCGTCTCAACCTTTCCGACATGCCGATGATGCCCATGGGCGCCATGATGGGCGGTATGGGCGGCGGTGCCGGTGGTGGTGCCGCTGCCGCTGAGGTCCGTCTCTCCGTTGCCCTTCTTTTTTCTCCCCCTGCCTGTGTCAATGGCGGCACATCGCTCGCGCTGGCCCCCTCTCTGCGCCTCGAGGCTGCCGCCCCGTGCTAATCCCCTGCCTTTCCCCGACCGCCCCGCTCCCTCCTGTCCCCTGTTGCCCGGTCTCCGTCCACAGGAGGAGGTCAAGGCCGCCGAGCCCGAGAAGACCGAGTTCAATGTCAAGCTGGTCGAGATCAACGCCGCCAACAAGGTCAAGATTATCCGCGAGGTCAAGAACCTCCTGCCCCACCTGAACCTGGTCACCGTACGCGTCACACCACCCGAGGGGAAGACAGCCGGCCCCTTCGGCCGCATGCTCGCCTCTGTTGCCCGCCCACCCGGCAAAGCGCCTCCCCCTCACACGCCATTGTACCCCCACCCCCCGGACACTGCCGCTGGTGTTCCCTGCCACGATATGAGCACAGGCCAAGAAGTTCGTCGAGGAGGCCCCCAAGGTCATCAAGGAGGGTATCTCCAAGGAGGAGGCCGAGAAGATGGTCAAGCTCTTCGAGGAGCTTGGCTGCAAGATCGTCCTCGAGTAAGTTGTGTGAACAGCACCCCCTCCCTGGCCCGCAGCACCACCCATTTGCCCCGCGGGGCCCGCTCAAAAGACAGACAGAGAGTCGGCGCGCGCGCGCGCCCTGCACGGCCTCCTCTCGCCTCCACTCCCCCCTCCGCCTCCCTCCCTACCCATGTTACTTGTCACCTGCCCGTCGCTCCCCCTCGTCCACGCGCCGGGGGAGGGGCGGCCGGCAGAGGCGGCCAGTGCCGTGCCCCGCGTGTGCATGTGCACCTCCCTCCTTCCCCCTCTCCTCCTCCCCCCCCCCCCCTTCCCTACCCTTTGCCTTGTGTATTTGCTCAAATATAGATATCACCAAAAAAAGAAAAAAAACGAACAAAAAGACCGCGGCGCGCGTTTGCCCGTGCGTGTGTGTGTGCGTGCGCATGTGCGTGTGTGGCTGGCCTCCGCTCGGGGAGCTTGGCGCACGTGATGACGCATGGCGGCGCGCGTCGCCTAGCCCACATCTGCTCTGGGGGACGCGGCGCCGGCATGCTGGCGATCGGCGCGCGCGCGCGCGCGGCATTTCAAGAAGCGCCGGGCGCCCCGCGGCCAGGGCGGAATCCAAGCGTCCTCTGCACCTGCCCTGGCCCCCGGGGTTTGCTTACGCCTCGTTCTTTTCTGCCCTCTCTCCCCCTCGCCCCCCGCCCTCCCCCCTGCCTCCTGCACGCGCGTCTGCCTGCCGACCCTCGGCCCGGACAATGGACGCACCCGCCGCTGAGGCGGCCCTCGGTGGACTCGGCCGGGTGGTGGCCCTCGGTGTGGTGCCACGTCTGCTGAGCTTCGCTCTCAACCAGCTGGTCCTCTCGCGGCGCAGCTCGCCGGACCTCTTCGGCCAGGTGGTGAAGCTCGACTTGCTGGTGGCCACCTCGCTGTTTCTCATGCGCGAGGTGTGTGTGCATGTATTCAAGTGTGTGTGTGTGTGTGTGTGTGTGTGTGTGTGTGTGTGTGTGTGTGTGTGTGTGTGCATGTATTCAAGTGTGTGTGTGCGTGTGTGCGTGTGTGCGTGTGTGCGTGTGTGTGCGTGTGCGTGTGCATGTATTCAAGTGTGTGTGTGCGCATGCATTCAAGTGTGTACATGTGCAGCCACGTGGGGAGGAGGGGGCCTGCGCACACTTGTCATCTGTCGCTCCAGTTGTTGACGCCGGGATCCGCCCCTATCGACATTCCCCTGGCCACAGTGCTTCCGCGTGAGCTTGACGCGGCGCTTTGCGTCAGGCCGCGATGCCGGCACCGCCCCGGTGGCCGAGCTTCCGGCCGTGGTCCGAACCGCGGCCCTGTCCCTTCCGATCACCGGGGCGGTGTTCTTCCTTTTTGCGGCCATCTATGCGCCGTTCGGCTCGAGTGCCTGTCCAAGTGGCGCGGTCAGCTGTACGTCTCCGGCCCCTCTGCCGGGAGGGTGATGCCGATGTCGCGCTGCGCCCCGTCTCTTTCATTGCACCCGCCCTCGCGACTTGTGGCCTGCACTGACGCCGTGTGGCCGCTGGCAGGGCTGCTACTGGGGATGTACCTCCTGGCGGCGCTGGTCGAGGCGGCCTGCGTGCTGCAATATGCCCTGGCGCTCTTCCTGGCGGCCCAAATGCCGGCCGACGCACCGGGGCCCCCTCCGGTGGAAGTGGCCGCCACAGCCGAGGCCGGGGCGTCGCTCGGCCGGGCGGTGTGCCTGCTCCTGACGCTGGTGGCCGCTGGCGGCCGGCTTGCCAACGGCCCGGACACCTCCGCTGACCGGCTGCTGCCGTTCGCCGTGGCGCAGCTGGCCTCCGCCGGGCTCCTCTGGTGGGCCTGGGCTCGGGCCAATGATCGGGCCCTGGCCGCCGTCGCTAGCCAGCCGGGCTGTGGTCTCCCGGGGGGCAGGTCGAGCGCCCTGCTGTGGGGGCTTCTGACCGGCCGTGCGGGCCCCCCCGGCCGGCTAGGACCCCGGCTGGATGCCGACCTGCTGGGCGACTCGCTGGCCTTTGGCCAAAGTGCCGCCATCAAGTACCTTCTGTCGGAGGGCGATCGCCTGGTGGCCGGGTGGCTGGTCCCGGCGTCGGCTCTCGGCACCTTCGGCATGGTTTATGCGTATGGTGCGTGGCTGTGGCGCGAGCGCCCGGGGGTCCCTGCCAATCGGGCGGCCAGAGACAGAGAAAGGAGGGGGAGGGAGGGCGAAGGGAGCCTGAACATGTGGTCCCAAGATCCCCAGACTGACCGACGCGCCTATCACCGTCGCTGCCCGTGCATGTGGTGCGTTTGTGTATGTGTCCGCGCGGCCGCGCTTGCATGCTGCCACCTCGCAGGCGGCCTCATCTTGCGCTTTGTGTATGCCCCCCTGGAGGAGGGCGCGCGACAGGTGTTTGGCCAGGCGGCCCAGGCCGGGGCCCGGTCGCCGGCCGACCGGTGGCGCCTGTCGATGGACGTGCGCGCCGGCCAGCTGCTTGCTCGGCCGTTTTCTTTTCCCCCGCGCCCGATGCTCGGCCATGGACTGACGCGATGCACAGCTCTTCCACTCGACGCTCAGGCTCTCGCTGCTGATCGGATCCTGCGTCGCGGTGTTCGGCTGGATGTGCTCCCGGTCGTTGACCCTCTTGGTTTTCAATCGGGCGTGGTCCAGCGGCGCCGGGGGGCCTGGCGGCCGGTGGACCCCGGCCATCGGGCCCCTGTGCGGCCTGGGCTCGGCCGGGCTGCCAGGGCTCCTGGCACAGAGCCCGGCCGGCTGGTTCGGTCTCGGCAATGGCCCCGGGAGCGCCTTTGCCCCCTCGGCCCTGGGCATTTCGCTGGGCGTCTATGCCCTGTCGATCCTGGTGATGGGTGTCAATGGGATTGTCGAGGGTGCGTGCGATCCAGCACCGCCGGACAGGGGCTCAAGGGGCCACTGCCC
>NW_009242973.1:1510845-1522149 GCF_000388065.1 Fonticula alba | reverse complement strand
CCGCCCGCCCCTTGCCCCCGCGCCGTTGTCCCTCTCGCCACGGCTCGTGCTTTCCCTGCTCTATGTCGAACGCTCGCTGACGCCCTGTGATCTTCCTCTCGGTGTATGGCGGCGCTACCTTTGCCGCGGTGGCGTTGCCGTGGCCGGGCGCCTTGGGTTTTCCCCGAACCACAGCCTTTGTGACATCGACCGCGCCGCGGCCCGTCCTCCGGTCTCACCTGAAGGCCAGCACGTTCGTGTCGCTGCTTTACATGGGCACCGCGGCGGCCGGGCTGGTCCTGGTGCCGGGCGCGCGCGCGCCCTGGCTGCGGGCCTGGCTGGCCCGCGTGCCGCCGGATGCCGTGTATGTGGTTCTACTGGTCGCCGCCAATGGGGTGGCCATGGCCCTGCGCGTGGCGGCCGGCTGGTGGTGCATTGCCCGATGCCGGCCGCCGGGGGCCGGGCACGGGCCCACCTGGCGCGCCTGTGTCCCCCGGTGGAGCACCCTCGTCGGGCTGGCTGCGGCCGGGTGGCTGCTGGCGCGCGCCGAGCAGGCAGCCTATGGACCTTACCTGGCTGGGGCTTTCACCGTGCGGCCGGCTCTTCTGCACCTGGGCGCGGCTGGGGCCATTGGCTTGAGCCTGCTGGCCGTCATGTACGAATGTTCCTTTTTCTTTTCCTCTTCTTTGCCCTCCTCTTTGCCCGTGTGTTCTTGCATCTGCCCTTGCTGCTGGCATGGCAGGTCGACCGCTCTCCCTTCTTCTTGCTTCCCCAAATTGACCCCAGCTCGGGCCGTCCTCCACCCCAGTGCCGGCGGCGAGCCGGAGTTCCGCCAGTTTTTGTCCCGTCTGGCACGGCGCCGGCCGACCGCGGGCTAGCCGCCTCTCCGGATGACGGAGCCCAAAGCCGTGTGTGCATCGAGTCTGCGATTGGCTGCTTCTGCCCCTCTCTGTATGTGTGTAGAATGAAGCAAGACACATTGACTGGCGGTCTGTGTCGCGGGAGAGATGCATGGCCCACGCATGAGGACAGGGAGAAGGGAGGGGCGGACGCCATTTCTATTGAGACTGGGCAGGCTGGTGCGTGCGGGTACGTGCGCGCACACATGCACCCGGGTGTATGGGACGCGCGCGTATGTGTGCCTGTATGCATGCACGCGCGCGCACAAGAGAGAGAGAGAGAGAGAGAAAGAAAGAAAGAAAGAGGGGGGGGGAGAGAGAGAAGGGGAGAGGGAGACAATGCCAGGCCTCAGCGCTGCAGACGCAGGAGGAAGTTGGCGGTCTGGAAGTCCAGCGTGCCGTCGGCCGCCGCGCGGGCGCCCTGCACCGCGCGCAGGAGGTCCACCGAGTCGGCCAAATGGTAGGTCTCCAGGACGTCGGGCCCCGGGGCCGGGCTCGATGTCGGGTTGACCATGCCCAGCCCGCCCGAAGGGCTGGGGCCGGGGGCGACACCCTCCGGCAGGAGTTTGCGCGATGCCTCGGCCGCACGTGCGATGATCCCCTCCGGGACGCCGGCCATGCGGGCCACATTCAGGCCGAAGGAGGCCTCAGTCGGTCCGGCGGCCAGAGTGTGCAGGAATACGAGGTTACCACTGCAGGGGAGGCGGCAATGGGGGGGGGAGAGGGAGCGAGGGAAAGAGAGAGTAAGAGAAAAGAGGACAGAGCAGGAGAAAAGAGGACAGGGCAGGAGAAAAGAGGACAGGGCAGGAGAAAAGAAGGCAGAGCAGGAGAAAAGAAGGCAGAGCAGGAGAAAAGAGGACAGAGCAAGAGGAAGGAGGACAGAGCAAGAGGAAGGAGGACAGAACAGGAGAAAAGAAGGCAGAGCAAGAGGAAGGAGGACAGAACAGGAGAAAAGAAGGCAGAGCAAGAGGAAGGAAGACAGAACAGGAGAAAAGAAGGCAGAGCAAGAGGAAAGAGGACAGCAGGCAATGCCACATACTTGTGCAGGGCGTAGGACATGTGGCAGGCGCGGATGCCGCGGACCGGGGCCCGGGCGGCCTGCTCGGCACCAGGCCCCTGGACGAAGGCCGCCGACAGCTGGTGGTAGTGCGTGGCAAAGAGAACCAGCGAGCCGGCCGGGCGAACGAGCAACTCCCGCAGCACGGCATACGCCACGGCATAGCCATCATGCGTGCTGGTCCCCCGGCCGAGCTCGTCCAGGATGACCAGCGACGGCCCGGCCGACGGGTGGCGCAGGCTCGTGGGGAAGAGGAGGTTGGCCCGGAGGGCGGCCGAGCCGGGCGACGACCCGGACACGGCCCCGGGGCCCGGCTGCCGCTGGCGATTCAGCACCCGCGCGGTTTCCGACATCTCCACCATGAAGGTCGACCGGCCGGCCACAATGTCATCATTGGCACCGATGCGCGTGAAGATGCGCACCAGCGGCCGGCTCAAAAGCATGTGCTCGGCCGGCACCCGGGCACCCACCTGGGCCAGGATGACAGCCAGGGACACCTGCCGCAGGAGGGTGGACTTACCACCCATGTTGGGGCCGGTCAGCAGGAGGATGTGCGCATCGTCATCGGCGGCCCCGGGCTGGTCGGCATTGCCACCGGCCGGGGGAGACACCCCTTCGGCGGCCAGGGCCGCGGCCAGGCCGGCCGGCCGCCGGCCCAAAGCCAGGGAATTCGGCACAAAGCGCTCGGCCCGCATGAGCGGATGCCGGAGCCGGTCCACACGCACATAGGCCTCGGCCAGGGGCCGCCGGCGCTCGGCCGGCGTCAGGGGCACGAAGCGCGGCCGGACGCAGGGACCCATCGGGCCGGATGGGCTGCTGGCCCGGGCCAACGCCAGCAGGCAGTCCAGCTCGGCGCAGGCCTCGGCCGCCGGGAGCCACGCCCGCCGGGCCTGGCGCCGGGTCACAAAGGCCGCATGCCGGGCCCCGAAGAGCCGGAGGACCTCGGCACGGCGGTCCTCCAGCTCGGCGATGCGCTGGCTGACATCCCGCACGGCCGGGGTCAGGAAGCGCCGCAGGGTGCTGGTCTTGGACACCAGGATGAAATCCGAGTTGGTGTGGGCCCCGCCGGTCGGGGCCCGGTCCAGGAGGCCGGGGTTGCGCAGCCGCGCGCTGTTCGAAATCTCCAACAGGAACCGATCGCTGCCGATGGACCGGAAGGAGACATCGGCATCGCGCGCGGCGCCCAGCTGCCGGACCACATCCCGGCGCAGGGCCTCCACCTCGGCCTCCAGCCGGCCGATGCTCTGGGCCAGCTGGTCGTATGGCGGCAGGGACCCGGCGCAGGGGGCCAGGCCGCCGGCCGCCGCGGCAGCCGTGCCGGTGGCAGCGGCCGCCGCCAGGGCCGCCGGCCGGTCCACCTGCCGCCAGACATTGGCCACGGTGGCCCGGAGCCGCGCCCCGTGGAAGACCCGCGCCAGGGCCTCCAAGCGCGGGACCAGCCCGGGCGGCGCGCGGACATCCGCCAGGCCGGGATCCTCGGCCACGGCGGCCGGATCGGCCGCCGCCCGGGCCAGACGCTCCACCACCCGGCCCAGGGTCTCGCCCACCTGAGCCATGGCCTCCACACCGGCCACCAGGTCCACAAACATCTTGGGCCCGATGGACCCGCCGGAGGCGCCGCCGGCCGTTTGCAAGCGCGACACCAGGCGCTCGATGTCCGGCACGGCGGCCAATGCGGCGGCCAGGTCCTCGGCCCCGGAAGCCCCGGGCCCGGTGAGCAGCTGCCCGACGGCATCCTGCCGGAGTTCAATCTGCGACCGGACCGCCGGCGGGTATTGCAACCAGTCGCGCAGGAGCCGGGCCCCGCCGGCGGTGCGGGTGGTATCCAGCAGGCTGTGCAGCGAGCTGGCCACCCCGGTCAGCGGGTCGAAGCTGGACCCGAGGGCCCGGCGCCCGGCGCTGGCCGCCGCCTCGCCGGCCTCCGGACTCTCATCCACCACCCCGAGACTGAGCAGGGTCTTGCCATCGAGGACCAGCACCGGGGCGGTGGCCGCCGAGCCGGCCTCCGGCCAGGAGTCCTGGTCGGTGGCCGTGGTCGTGGCCCCGGCCCCGGCCCCGGCCCCGGCCGGCTGCTCCAAGTGCGACAGGTCGTCCGCCAGCTGCAAGATGGAGAAGCGCCCCTGCAGGAGGAGATCCTCATCGAGGCGGATCCGCCGCAAGTACCAAACCAAACCCCCGAGAGCCGAGAGGACCACCGGCTCCGCGCGCAGCAGGGCCGCCACCTCGGCCGGCAGCCGGTCCAGGAAGCGCCCGGACCCGGGGGCCCCCGTGCCGTGGCCCAGGGCGGCCGCCTTGTCGCCGGGCTGCTCGGTCTCCATGGCGGTGAATTGGTCGAAGGCCGCGTCGAGCGAGTCGGCCAGCTGCTGCAGCAGGGGGCTGGCATCCGGCCCGCCGGCCGATGCGCCCCCGGCACCCGGGGCCAGGTACATGTCCAGCTCGGCTTCGGTGGCGGCGGCATCCCAAAATTCGGACCCCGGCTCGAGGGCCGTCAGCACATTGGAGCCATACCGGGCGCCGGTGGAGCCGCCGCCAACGCGGGCGGCCGCCGCTCGGATGGCCCGCAAGGCCGTCCGGTCAAGACGCCCACGCGGGTAGACAATCTCCCGCGGCCGGGTCTGCACCAGCAGGGTCTCCAGCCGGGCGCAATCGGCCGCCCCGATGCACATGCCGCCGGAGGCCACCCCCCCGGCGCCCGGCCCGGCGTGGGGGTCCTCGGCCGCGGTGTCATCCTCCTCGCGGATGAGGCCGACACGGAATTGCCCGGTCGACGCGTCGAGCAGCACCACACCGAAAGCCGTGACCGAGCCGGCGCCACCGGGCCCGGGCACGGTGGCCTGGCAGATGGACGCGCAAAAGCGCGGCGCCGCCCCCTGCAGCAGGAGCTCCGAATGGACCAGGGTCCCGGGGGTGGCGATCTGCGTGAGCCCACGCCCGAGGACGGTGCTCTGCGAGCCGGAAGGCGTGCCGCCCGGGGGCTGGCCGGCCTCGCGCGCGCGCAGGCTCTTGGCCAGCCCGGACTCCATCTCGTCCACGCGCGCCACCCGGTACCCCCGGGCCAGGGCCTTGGCCGTCCACTCCTCCACCTTGCTGGTGGGGAAGCCGGCGCACTTCATCTCCCCGGCCCGGGCCATGCGCGTGTAGGTCAAGTCCAACTCCTGGACACCGATGTCGGCGTCGCCCTCATACAGCTCGTAGAAGAAGCCCTTCTTGTAGAAGAGCAGCGTGTCAAAGTACTGGCACTTGATCTTCCAGTACTGGGCCTCGAAGGGCTTGAAGGTGCGCATCACCTCCGGCGGGATGTACAGCGTCTTCGGGTCGTAGTCCGGGTGGTCGCGCGGGCGCCGGCGCGCGTCCAGCGGGTTCTGCAGGAAGGCATAGCGCAGGCTGTCGCCGCCGCCGCCGCCGCCGCCGCCGCCGCCGCTCGGGGTGTCCGGCTCCATGAACCCCGGGCTGCCCGGGGCGAAGAGCGGCCGTGCCAGTCCCCCGCCCGGGGTCCGCGAGGGGGTCCACACCGGGGCCCGTGAGGGGGTGGTGTCCGGGGCCGCGGAGGGGCTGGCAAACGCGGCCAACGGGCCGCTCGGCCGCTGGGGGGTGGCCGCCAGGCCGGAGTGGATGCCCAGATGGCCGGACTCGGCGGAGGCGCTGTCCCGCCGGGGGGTGGCGGTGGCGGCGGGAGCGGCGCCGGCGGCCCGGCGCCCAGTCAGTCGGGTGGACCGCCGGGCCGGCGGCGAGTCCTCCTCCGACTCGGGCACATAGCAGTCACTGTCGGAGTGCTCGCTGGCGGTGTGCATGTCGTCGTCGAGGATGAGGGCCGTGGCCCGGCGCGCGCGCTTTGGCGTGTGCTGCGGCGCCGCCGGCCGCGACTCGGGCTCACCCATTGCCACCGGCTCGGGCTTGACCACCGAGGTTGGCTCGGGCTTGACCACCGAGGTCGGCTCGATCTTCATCGGGCTGGCGAGCGGCCGCGGCGGGGGCGAGGGCGAGCGACTGCGCTTGGGCCCGGCCTCAACTGCTGGTTGAAGGCCCGGGGAAGAACGTCCAGCGCGTGGGGGTCAGTGCTGTGGCGAGCGCGGTGGCAGAGCCACACGGAGGAGCAGACGCGGGCACGCGGTGAGGGGAGAGGAGAGGAGAGGAACGGAAGGCGAGGGGAAGACACACCGGGCGGCGCGGCCGGCACCGAGGGCCCGGGGCCCATGGCATCGACCGGCTCCTTCTTGGGCTGCCGCGAGAAGAAGGCCAGCAGACTTTTTTGCGCGGCGCGCGGCGTCGAGGGGGTCGAGGGCGCGGCCATCAGGAGCTCTTCCGTGCGCGTGGGCGGGATGCTGCAACAGAGAGGGAGGGGAAGGCGGGTGTGTCTGGGTGAAAGAGCGCCGGACAAAGACACGAGGGGAGGGAATATGTATGTAGGGAGAGGGGGAGGTGGGGGAGGGAAAGAAAGAAGGAGAGAAGATGCTGTGACGGCCAGGGGGGAGCCCATGGCCCGCCGGGCGCCCTCCGAAAAGGGCCTGACCCGTGCCCCGGGGGGGGGGGGGGGGGGGGGGGGGGGGGCATCCCGCGGCGCCCCGGACCGCAGGAACAGCCGCCACACACCCCGGCGAGGGACATTTCAAATAAAAACGTCCCGCACCTGCCAGCGCACCATGGCTTGGGTTTGGTGCACAAGTCGGGGCACGTCCTGCGGCGATCTGGCCGGCGCGGGCGAGCCGTCCTCGCGGACGCCGCCGGGGGCGTGCCCAATGGGGGGGGGGGCGGATCATTGCCCGGGATCGTCCCCCCTCCAAGTGAGATCCACAGCCGGTCGACCCAAGCGTGCGCCACTCGGGCCACCAGGCAGACGCCGCCAGATCGCCCCCTCCCCCCGGCGGGGGTGGGCAGGTGCGGCCAGACGGGCCGGTGCGCGGGGATGGCCCCGGCACCGGGCGCAAACTAGGCGCACTAAATTCAAGCTTGCCCCTGGCACCAGGCGCCCCTGGCACACACGGACAGGATAATCACTACCTCCCCCCCCCCCCCCCCCCTCACACTCGGCGCCTCGACGTTTCCCCATACCGGTCCCCCCCTTCCGCGCATCGCCTTGGCTCCTCTCGCCGCCTCTCCGCCGGGGTCGGTGCGATTGGCACGCACGCGCACGCACACGCACACACAGACACACCCACACACACACCCACACACACACACCTCCCTATCGGAGGCAGAAGAAAGAGAGAGTGAGAGAGTGAGAGAGTGAGAAAGACCCAACCAGACGCACGCCCGCACTCATTCATCCACTCATTCATACACGGGCGCGCGGCCGTTCAGGGACGCTGGGCATCCGCGCTCCACGGTGCGCGAGCGTGTGTGTGTGTGTGTGTGTGGGATGCTTGGCAGGGCGCCGGACCTGACGGCCGGCATCCACATCAAGCAGGAAAATGTCGACGCCCCCCAGTGGCAGGGCGGCATCGCTTCGGCCGCCTCACTGCCGGAGGCCGGGCTCGATGAGGCGATCCTCATCAAGTCCGAGCCGGACGAGGCCGACCCCTCACCCCTGCTTGGGCCCTCGCTGGAGGCCTTCATCACGTATGAGCCCCGGCTGCCGGAGCTACCTGGGGCCTCGCAGGACCCGCTGATTCGGGCGCTGCTGCCCAGCTGGCTGGCCGGCCCGGCTCCCGGCTCGGCGCCCGAGACCTCGCCGCCGCTGCCGCCGCCGCCGCCGCCCCCGCCGCCGCCGCCGCCGCCGAGCACTCCCCCGCGCGTGAGCGGCCCCGGGCCTGTGCCCGGCCCCGGCGAGCCGACCGATGGGACGCCCCTGTGGTCGGCGTCGCGCCGGATCCGGCCAACGGCTGCCAGCTCGGCGGCCCCCTGGCTGGCGTCTGGGGCCGTGAGATGCGCCAAGCGCGAGGCCGGGCACGCGACCAATGCCGGGGCCCGGCTGGGTCGGGCCATCCGCCGGTCGGCCGAGTGGGCCGCCGAGCCGTGGTGCTTGCTGTGCGCGCGGTCTGATGCCGTGCTCGACCGGGCGTGTCGGCACTTTGGGCACTTCTTCCTCCGGATCCTCCAGGCCGGACATGGGCCATCGCCGGCGCTCGGCCAGGCTCTTGCCCTCTACCACCATGGGGCGTGGGCTCCCTGCCTTGGGCATTTGCGCCTGGGGGCCCGGCCGCCAACAGCCAAGACCCTGGTCCGGGGCCATTGGGCTCTGGTCGCCGGGCGTGCCACATGCGCCCGGTGCCGGGTGATTGGAGCCGACTTCCTGGCGGACTTGGCCTACTTGGCCTTCCCCCGCCGGGGCGAGGGGCCCCTCTTTGATGGGCACTTCCACCAGACCTTCTGGTATAGTGTCGCCTGGCCGGAGCCCTTGGCTCGGCCACGGGACCGGCGCTTGCCCTGCTCGTGGGCCGCGGGCCCTGGTGCGTGCAACGGATGCCCCTCCTCCCGTCGGGGGGAGACCCCTCTGGCCACACGAGATCCCGGCATGCGGCCTCCCCGTTGCTGACCGCCCTGCTCCCCCTTCCGGGCCACGGCCCTGTCTTTTGCTTGTCCTCCTCGCTCTTCGATCACTCAGACGGGGATTTCCCCCTGGTGCTGGCATCTGAAGCCCGGCGCTGGCGGCGCCGGCGCCGCCTGCACAAGCGCCATCGGCGCCGATCGCCCGAGGCCACGCCCCGCAATGCCACCGGCATGTGGAGGTCCCCCCTGCCGGGGGGCATGGTGTCGAGCATCTTGGACTTCGGCAGCATGGTCTTCGATGTGATGCTGCCCCCGGGGCAATCTCCCTCGGAGGGCATGCCTCAGCCGACCGGCGACCGTGGCCAGCCGGGAGCCCGGGACCTGCTCGATGAAACGGTGCACCCAGTCGGGCCGTCGGCCGGCCTGCTCGACCGGCTGCAGCATTTCGGCATTGCTGTCGGCAGCCCGGCCAGCTGGCCGGCCGAGGAGGGCTGGTCAGCCACCGACCCGACAAGCCCCTCCCCCCCGGGCATGGGCGAGGCCCATCTGGCGGAACTTTCCTCCTGGGCCGATTCCCCGGCTTGGGACACACACACCTTCGTCCCTCGGGTCGGTGTTGGCTTGCCGATGCCCTCGGACCTGGTGACTGACGCGGGCACCGGTGCCGGCGCCAGCGCCGGCGCCAGCGCCAGCGGCTTGACGACATCCACGCCACGGATGGATTTCGGCCCCTCGGTGGTGTCGGCTCGCATTGCCTCGCCCGACCTGTCGCCGGTGTTGCTGGTAAATGCCCCGGAAGCGCGACTCATGCCGATTGGGGGAGGCTCATCAGTGTTGCTTTCCCCGGAACCGGCGGCTGGGCGTCCGTCCCACCCGCCGGACTCGCCGCAAGATGAGGCCACCCACTTGTCAAATGACTCGGCCAGTCGGAAACGCCAACGCCCGGCACCGTCGGCCGAGGCACCCCGTGGATTTCCCATGCCGGCGGGGCTACTTCAACCGGCGGCCGCCCTGCCAAAGCGCCCGCGCTCGGACCGATCCTATGTGCGTGGGCTAGGCTGTTTTGCTTTTTGCCCCGGGCCTCCGCTCCAGGTGGGGGTGCAGGTGTCTGCGCGTGGGTGGGTGCGGTTGCTTGCATGTGCGTCTGCGAGCCTGACCAATGCCAACTGTCTGGAAGCCGTACCGGCCTGCCACGGCCCCGTCGGTTGAGGGCCGCTTGGTGCCCCGGTGGGCACGCGGCCAGGGCCCCGGGCAGGAGCTCAGGTGCGACTTCTGCGCCGAGGCTTTCACCCTGCGGGCGTTCTTGAATGGCGGCCACTTCGACAGCCAGCTGTTCATCCCTCGTCCAGACTACCATCCGACAAATCACCGGCTGGCATTGGAAACCATGTCGCGGGGGTGTCAGCTGCCCTGGGCGCCGCCCCCGCCGGACGTGGACCCCGGCTCGGGGGATCGGACGCCTGGCGAGCCGTCGCCAGACTGCCCGCCGGATGGCAGCATCCTGCAGGGCCTTGCCCGGGGCCTGCGCCCGGGGGAGTCCATCCCCCGACTGCCGGCCTACGCGCCAGTGTGGTTCAACCTGGCCGACGGCTCCTTCTGGAAGCACGTCGAGCTGGCACACGGGGTGTCACGGCTGACCGGCCGGCCATACCCCCTGCCGGCGTCCATCTCCGACCCCCATGAGCGAAAGGTGCGTGCTTGCGCCTCCCCCCCCCCTTCGCCCTTCTGTGAGACGAGCCTGCCCAGGGGTCTTTGGGTTCTGGCATCTCCTCTCCGTCTCTGGCTCCCGGGCTTCTCGTCCCCGCACATGCTAATCGGCTCCTCTCCCCCTCTCTTTCACTTTCCCCTGTTTGCGGCATGTGTGCTCGGCCCTCCGGGGGGCGGGTCGGTGGGCTGGTGCGTGCAGGATGGCACCGCTCTGTGTGGCCTCTGTCAGCGGCAGGTTCCCCTGGTGGATGAGGCCCCGGGCCGGCGGGCGCCCGTCCGGCAGCTTTTCCTTTCCGATGTGGCGGACTTCCGCGGCAGCTCTCGGCACCTGGCCGAGTACGCGTCGCCCATTTGTGTCCGCTGGAATCGTCACATCGCCGCCTGCCAGAGGAGGCCCCGGCCACGCGGGGCACGCTAGAGCAACCGGCAGTGCCATCGCGTGCCAGGCGGGAATACAAGGTGCCCTGTCCATGCCTCTTAGCAGAGCCAGGGGGGAGAGGGCGAGACGCGCCCAGTGCGTCGAGGTATATGTGTGTGTGTGTGTGTGTGTGTGTGTGTGTGTGCCGATCTGGCCTGTCTATTATGGGGGAGGGGAGAGGGTGGCAGCCATAAAGGGAGGAAGGGAGGAGCGAATGGGGCAAGCAACGAGAGGCCCATCTTGGGGTCGTTACTCGGTGTCATCCACGTTGAGGGGCAGAGAAACATTCCGCTCAGCGAGGTACTTGAGGATGCGCTCCTCCAGCATGAACTCCTCCGAGGGGGAGATCCCGTACTGGTAGGGGGTCGACCGGCGAGATAGGGCATAATAGGCATCCACATCGAAGCGGGTCTTCTCGGCCGACGACAGAAGGAAGGGAAGGGTCCGAGCGATGCGCTGGATCGGCACCGGAGACAGGTCATTCTCGTGGGGGGCGACTGCAAACCCAACAGAGGACACGGGTTAGAGGCAGAGGGAGGGAGCGAGAGGGAGAGAGAGAGGGGGGGGGGGAAGGAGGATGAGGGGAAAGGGGGATATTCCACCAGGGAGCGGGAGGCTGGCGTGGAAGAAGCAACACACGCACCATAGGCGGCGGAGAACAACCGGACAATGTCCGACAGGACGGACGGATTGCTGGCCGTAAGCCAGTAGAAGGAGGCATCGTGGCGGAACCAGCGCATCTGGCCGGAGGCGTACGACCTATTGTTTTGTTTGTTTGTTGTTTGTTGTTTTTTTTTCGGACAGAGCACATAGGGAGG
>NW_009242973.1:1507563-1508285 GCF_000388065.1 Fonticula alba | reverse complement strand
CCGCCGCCGCCGCCGCCGCCGCCGCCGCACCCCGGCGCTAATCATCCGCTCTGTTGGCCATTGACCGCCAGGCCTCGCAAGCCCCCTGTGCTGCCTCCCTCCCCACGCAGTCCTAGCCCACCAGCGTGCTCTTTTGGGGGGCCAAGATGCCAAGGAACTCCCCCATCCGTACCCGCCGTCCGCCCCTCGGCCCGGCAAGGGCCTCCCCGTCGCCCGGAGGACATCCGGTCGCACGTGGAGGGGCGCGCGGCTGACGGTGGATGGTACTCCGTTGGCACATGACCACGGCACGACCACAGCCAGTGTAGGCTCCGGAACAGGAAAGATCCCCCCCACAAAATGCGGCATCAGCGAAAGACAGGACCAGAGGAGGGGGGGGGGGGGAAAGGAGGGACAAGGATCTATATTGGTTGGGGGACGGGAGAGGGGGGCCCTTCGGTCAGCCGCGGCGGCCGCTTGGCCGGGGCCGTGACGTACGCCGCCGGCTCTGGGAAGCCGCCGGCTGGGGTTTTCCGGGACCGGTCTGATCGATGCGCGTACACCAAAGAAACAGGAGAGGGGCCGGCCGAGGGCACAGGGAGGGGCGGGGGGAGGGTCAGAACGCAGCAAGTCGGAAGATTATGGCTCTTATCCTCTGTCGCCAGCGAGACACAAACGGAGGGAAAGAAGAGGTAAAAGAGAAAAGGAGAGAGAGAGAGAGAGAGAGAGAGAGAGAGAGAGAG
>NW_009242973.1:1506133-1507553 GCF_000388065.1 Fonticula alba | reverse complement strand
GAGAGAGAGAGAGAGAGAGAGACTGTCAGAGGCGAGAGGAGGAAGGAAAAGGAGCCAAGCCAGGGATGACGCACGATTTGGACCAGTTGCTATCGGCCTCCAGCATCTGGGCCACCTTGGCGCGAGTCTCCGGATCGGAGCGCGGCACACCAGACAGCCCACCGAGTAGGATGTTCTGCAGGTAGAAGCCAGCCCCGCCGACGATGATCGGCGTGCCACCGCGCGCGACGATATCCTATTGCACGACACCGCAAGGGAAGGGGAACGCGAGGGCAGAGACGTTAGCAAGCGGCGGATACCCACCAGTGGGCTGGGCAGGCGATGGTCACTCGGCCAGACAGACACACATGCACACAGATACATGCAAAAACACACACACACACACACACACACGGAAACAGACAACAGGCAACAAGCCCCAACACCAAGAAGGGAAGAGACAAGAACACGCACCTCGATCGTTTGCAATGTCCGCTGGTAGTAGTCCGAGCTGTTCATGGTCTCGTTCGGGTCGACGAAGCCGAACAAGTGGTGCGGGACCTGCTCGAAGAACTCCGGCGGCGGGGTGGATGTGCCAATGTGCAGGCCGCTGTAGGCCTGGAAGACATCGGCCGACACGATTTCGCCGTTGGGGATGTGGCCGAACTTCACCAGATCCAGGGCCATTTGGGACTTGCCGATGCCAGTCGGCCCGGCCAGCACCAAGACCTTGGGCCCGGGCGGCTCGGCCGGCTGAGGCATGGAGAAGCCGGAAAATTCGCGATCTAGCCTCTTCAGAAAGTCCACAGTGGCGGTGTTTCCCAGCCGCGGCGAGGGGTTCTGCCGATCGGGCTTCACAAGGTTCTTCAGATCGCCCGACGGCTTGGGGGACCGCTGCCGGCGGGGCTTTTGCGCGGCCTCCTTCAGCTGGTGGGAGCCCGCCGCTCGATCAGCATACCAGCGCTGGGCCGCCAACGGCCCGGCCGGCCGGCAGACGACGGCGGCCGCCGTCACAGCCGCCGGCACAGTCCGCCGCAGCGAAGCCGCCACGCGCGGCAGAAGTGGGCCCAACCCGGAAAGTAGCATGTGGGGCCGGAAGAAAAAAAAGCCAGATGGGAAAGCCGATGCAGGCAAAGGGGGGAGGGGAAAGGGAGGAGAAAGAGGGGGAGGGAGGGAGGGAGGGAGGGAGGGAGAAAGGGAGGGTCTTGTGTGGCCAGCGAGGAGGGAGAGACACGCTCAGTGATCCTTGGCGATGGCCCCGCCAGCGGGATGCCTCCCGGAAAAGGCCCGGGCGATCGCGTCGCCACAAGGTTACCGCTCCTCCCGGAGAAAGGCGCCGCACGAGGCCACCCCCCCCCCCCCCCCCCCCCCCCCCCCCCCCCCCCCCCCCCCCCCCCCCCCCCCCCCCCCCCCCCCCCCCCCCCCCCCCCCCCCCCCCCCC
>NW_009242973.1:1502384-1505198 GCF_000388065.1 Fonticula alba | reverse complement strand
GAGAGAGAGAGAGAGAGAGAGAGAGGCGAAGGTACGCACAAGCAAGGCGGCGCTGATCGGCGCCCCGGCGGGCACATGGTCTGGCGAAGCACCCGGGACCGTGTAGTTGAAGCTGCGCGTCGGGTGGGCCGTGTACTGCATGACATGCTTGGCATAGTACTGGGAGTCGGCGGCGGCGGCGGCGGCGGCGGCGGCCGCAGCGGCCGCCGCAGTGGCCGCTGCCGAAGGGGCCACCCCGGCGGTCGCCTCCACCGACGAGTACACATCCAGGGCACTCGGGCGCTTGAGGCGGCTGCCGAAGGAGAAAGTCGTGGACACCGGGCCACCGGGGCCCGACACCGGCGGCGGCCGAGCATGATACGAATGCCCATGCCCGGGTGGCAGGAGCTGCGGCGAGGCCGGCCCCCCCGACGGGGGCAAGGACTGCGGCGTCCCCCCCAGGGGAGGACCACCCGCCGAGGGGGCCGCCGAGGCAGGATCCCCCGGCTCGGAAGCCGCGCCGGGCGCGGTCGCTGGCTGCGACCGAAGCATCGGCCCCAGGGACAGCATGCTCGGCGGCACCAGGGCAAAGTCCTCCGGCGACAGGGAGGCCAGCACCTTGAAGGTGGACAGGCCGAGCGGCGTAAACTGCCAGTGAGGGGGAATGGGGGTCACCTCCTTCGGAGGGGGGGCCGTGGCAGCCACCACCGCCGCCGCCGCGCCCGCCGCCGCCGTGCTAGAAGGCAGCAGGCCCGCCGGGACGGCGGCCGAACCCGCAGGCAGCGCCGCCGAGGCCGTAGCCTCCGACACCAGGTCGCCCTCGCCGCCGGGGTCAGACCCCGCCCCGTCGCCGCGCTTGCTGAGGAAGGTGGAGTTGATGCTCTCCATCACCTCGGCAATGGGCCGGTGCCGGGGAAGCTGGGAGAAATGCTCATTGAGGAATTGGTCCTCGCTGGGAATGGCGTAAGACCGCTGCTCGATGGCATCCGCATGCCAAGTGGCCACCAGATGAATGGTCTCCAGGTCGATGTTCACCTGGAAGTGGTCCAGCAAATCCCCGGTCATCGGAGACACAAAGCGCGCCGGGGACTTCATCCAGTGGTTGATGGCCACACTCTCATAGGTGAAGCCATCGGCCGCCAGCACCGGCGACGAGTAAATCCGCCCGGTGAACACGCAAAACACATGCGGCGGCAGGAGAACCGTGCGCGTGGTGACCGCCGTCGGGTTGCTCAAGGTGATGCATGCCAGCTGGCGCTCCACCGAGTACGGGTCCGGCCGGGGGGACTCCGTGAAGAGCACCGCCGGGAGTTGGGAATTGGCCAGCAGCGCGGGGTCCAGGTCCCCGGCGGCCGAGTCGGCCCCGGTGGACACGGCCGCCACGGCTGCGGCCGCCGTCCCGGGCGGACACACACTGGACAGGAGGTACGACGCAAAGCTGTCGGCCGTCGCCTGGTCCGGGTCCTGGTGCGACCGAACGACGCTCTTCCGATCTCAGCAGCGCGGGGTCCAGGTCCCCGGCGGCCGAGTCGGCCCCGGTGGACACGGCCGCCACGGCTGCGGCCGCCGTCCCGGGCGGACACACACTGGACAGGAGGTACGACGCAAAGCTGTCGGCCGTCGCCTGGTCCGGGTCCTGGTGCGACCGACGGCCATCGGCCCCGCCGGACCCGGGACCGGTGGAATCGCGCGGACCAGCCGACACCCCACCGGCCCCCGTCGCCAGGGGTCCCGGCCCCAGGGCCCCGAGGCCGGGCGACACGCCGCCCACCCCCGGGGACAAGGACCCCAGAGGCGATGGCCCGCCGGGCGAGGACACCGGCGACACAAGGAAGGAGGCCCCGGCACGGGCGGCTTGCGCCGCTCGCGCCCCGGCCGCCGCGCTCAGCACCGTGTCATGGTACGCCTGGTAGGACAGATCGGAAGAGCGTCGTGTCCGGCCCCAGGGCCCCGAGGCCGGGCGACACGCCGCCCACCCCCGGGGACAAGGACCCCAGAGGCGATGGCCCGCCGGGCGAGGACACCGGCGACACAAGGAAGGAGGCCCCGGCACGGGCGGCTTGCGCCGCTCGCGCCCCGGCCGCCGCGCTCAGCACCGTGTCATGGTACGCCTGGTAGGACTTCATGGCCTCACGGTCCAGCCCGGCCAGGCTGGCCGGCAGGCTGCTTGGCTCTGACGGAGCGGCGTATGCCTGGATCCCACGGGTCTTGTTGCGGAAGACCAGTCGCGAGATCTCGGTCATCAGCTCGTCATGCTTGTTGGAGAGGGGGTATTGCTCTGTGTGCATCATGGCCTGTCAGGGTGCGGGTGTCGGGGGAGGGAGGATGTTCGAGTGATGACCGGAGGGGCGATCTGCAAAAAAAAAAAAAAAAAGGGAGGGGGCGGACTGGGAGATGGGGATGCCGTACCCAGGCCGTCGATGCGGATGAGGTTGCGGTTGGACTTGAGCAGTTGGGACACGGCCTCGAGGCCGCGCGTGCCGAAGGAGCAGTCTGTTGTGCAGTTTGGGGGAGGGGGAGAGAGAGAGGGAGAGGTAGGCGCGAGTGTGGGTGTGTTAGAGCGCAACGGACGTGGGGAAGGGGAAGAAAGAGAGGGAGAAAGGGAGAGACCTTGGTGCAGGCGGTCAGTACGTACTAAAGATCTGAAGGGTGACCAGGGTGGTCGAGTCGTGGACGGCCAGCAGGATGGCCTCAAAGTGCCGGGCCTCAATGTTGTCGCCATTAATGTACAGGGTGGTGATCTTGCAGATCGGGGAGGAAAGGAGCTCATTCACCAGCTGGATATACTTGTTGAGTGAGCGCCCGCGATAGGGGCCTAGAGGCGGGGGCACGAGG
>NW_009242973.1:1497048-1502374 GCF_000388065.1 Fonticula alba | reverse complement strand
GGGGGGAGGGGGGAGGGGGAGCAATCGAGCCACATGTCAGTCGGAGGAGGACACAGGGAGGCACAGAAGGAGGGCCCCTGGGCAGGCACGCACAGCTGACAAGCAGGTGCTTGATGTTCCACACATCCAGGTCCTTGGAGTGTGCCGTGAACTCCCGGAAGAACTCCGTGAAGGAGGCATCATTGCCGTCCATTTCTGTGGAGAAGGATGTCACCGGGGCAAGGGCGGCAGGAGGCGGTGAGGAAGGGGCGTACGGGGCGAGAAAGAGAGGGAGAGAGGGAGAGAGGGAGAGAGAAAGAGAGGGAGAGAGGGAGAGCGAAAGAGAGAAAGAGAGAAAGAGGAGGAGGATGAATGAAGCCACCGGCTCGCACCACATAGACTCAGAGTGCGAATGGTTCGGGTTTGGTGGATGGCCCGCGCAAAGAGCGAGATATCCTTGGTGATCTCCAGCTGCTCCAGCGACAGTAGAGCCAACGACAGGACCGCCCGGCCCTTGAGCGTTTCCAGCCACGCCGCCTCGTCGAGACTGACCTCCTCATCCAGGCGCTCCCAATCCTCGCGCCCGGCCTCGGTGTCATCCTCATGATCGGCACGCCAGGCAACCGAGTTCACCGGCGGCGGGATGTACACATTGGACCCGAGCCCCGACCCGGCGGGGAAGTAAGACTGCCCGTCGGCGGTGGGGCTGGTCGTGGCGGCATGGGCCCCAAGCGAGGCGGTTCCCGCGCCGCCGGCTCCCGCACCGGCCGACCGGCCAGCGGCCGCCGACCCGGCCGTTGTCTTGCCCGTTGGGAATGCCTCGTCCGGCAGCGACGAGCAATAGGGCACGGCCGGCTCATAGTCATAGACATTGTCCCCGAAGCCGATGCCCGTCAGGCCGAGGGCCCGGCGGATGCGCTTGCGCGCCTCATGCGAGATGCTGGTGCCTGCATGCCGGCCGGCCGCGGCACCACAGTCGAAGCACATGCAGGAAGGAGGCGGAGGAGGAGGGGGGAGAGGAGGTGGGTTAGGTGGGAGCCGCAGTGCATGTGTGTGTGTGTCTCTGTCCCAGGCAATGGGGGGCGGGAAGCGTAGCATGAATGAAGAAGGGGGAAACCGCTCTGTCACACGCACCCCGCAGGAGGATGATCTCCAGGCGGATGGCCGAAGCATAGTTGTTGATGGCCGACAGGAAAAGGGGCACAATCTCATCGGTGAGCCCTTGGTTGCCTGTGCGAGGGGGGAGGGGGGGGGGGGGGCACACCAAAATGGTTAGCCGTGGCTCACATGCCCGCAGGTGTGGATAAGTGGCAAGGAAGGAACGCACCCTCCAGACTCAGCTCGCGCAGGGACTTGCTCCAGCAGAGAGCATAAGCGATGGCCGCACCGCCCAGGAAGTCGCACATGGACGTGGAGGCGATGTGGAAGACATCCAGCGTCGGGAGGCTCGACTGAACCGACACCGAGGGCGAGAAGCAGTACATCACGCGCTCGAGGATGGAGAAGGCCAGCTCCGGGGTCGGGGCCAGCGGCGAGTATGTCCGGTCCTTGGGGAAGCTCGGGCGCTGGCGGACCAGCTTATGCACGATGTCCGTGTGCGAGGCGCCCTGGGGGAAGGAAGCGATGTCCAATCCGGCCGATCGAGCCCGGCGCACAGCCGAGATGAGGGCGATGGCACCGACCGAAGAGATGGACGCGTCTGTTGGCGGCAGGGGGGGGGGGGGGGGGGGGGGGAGGGCAGCGCGAGGGGGTCAGACGCGAGGTGAGGCGCAACATATCAAGACACAACACGGGGACCACACACCAGCCACGAACAGGGCCGAGAGGGTGCGGTTCTCAATGAGCGCGTCGGCCAGCAGGGCGGCACCAAGATCGCCGATATTGCAATCTGCGAGGCAGCGGAGGGGAAGAATCGACAGGCGGGTCAGTGGCGATGTGAGAATGGGTGCGTCTGGTCGCACGAGGAGAGGCAAAGACACGTACACCGCAGCGACAGAACCTTGAGGGTGGTGTTGACGGCGATCGGCGTGCGGAGAATGCGCGTGAGCGAGGGATTGGGGAAGGCCTTGCTAAGTTCGAAGATCATGGACTCCAGCTCCGGGTCGCTGGCACGCGAGTAATCCGCCACCTGGGATGTCTGATTGTCTGTGGTCCAAGAGGGGGGCGGGGTCAGCGGGAGGGGGGGGAGGGGAGGGGATGGAAGGATGCAGGGCGCGCTGGAGGAAGGGGGGCGCACTGTCGATCGCCAGGTGGATGAGGTTGTGGTCCTCGATCAGGAAAGAGCCGAGGATACGGAAGTGGACCGAGTCTAGGCCGACGCCTGGCAGGGGGGGGGGGGGATGGACGAGTGGGGATGAGTGGGGGGGCTGGGCGACATGGAATGGCGGCGGCGGTGGAACAGGAGAGCAGGGGAACAGGGGAGCAGGGGAAGACGCACCGCAGAGGCCGAGGTATGAAAAGTTCTTCGAGGGAAGCAAGCTGTTGGTGAGCATGCCGCTGAGGTCGCCCGATCCCAGGGGGTTGTCTGGAGGAGGCGTGGACGGGGAGTGTCAGAGCAATGTTAGCACGCCTAGTTGTAGGAGTATGGGGGGCAAAGGGAGGGAGGGAGAGAGAGAGAGAGAGAGAGAGGAAGTCCATGGCAAAGGGAGGCAGGCCCGAGGTGAAGGGGAAGGGCTCGACGCACTGGCGAAGTTGATCCGGAAGTCCGGGGTATTGACGCTGCCGAGGATGAATTGCGCCCCGTCGGCGGTGATGAAGTTATCTAAGGGGGGAGGGGGGGAGGGGGGTGAGTCGCGCTCCGAGGGGCGGCAACGGCAACACCAGCGGCGAGGGAAATGGGGCCAAGGCAAGAAGAAAGCGCACCCTGGAGGTCCAGCACCTGGAGCGTGTGATTGTGAGAGATGGCCTGAGCCAGGAGTTGTGCCGAGAAGTCGGTCAGCCCGCACCCGGGCAGGAAAAGCTCCGACAGGTGCTGGAAGTTGTACTTGAGCCCGTGCGCCAGCAGGCGGATCGGCATCGAGGCCACCGTGTGCCAAGACCGGCCGGTGGCCTGGATGAGCCGGTCCAGCGTCGGGGTGGTGTTGGACAGGAAGTGATCGGTGGCCATGAGCCGAGGCGAGTAGGTCACCGGGGCCGGGCGCTTGGCAGCCTTGGAGCCGCCGCCGCCGCCGCCGCCGCCGCCGCCGCCGGTCGGCGGGTCCGGCATGTCGAAGAGCCCGGCCTCCAGGCACAGGGCATGGACCTGGCACAGGTGCGGTGTCAGGCTGCCGGAAATCGGAAACACCCCGGCCGACAGGGACCCGAGTGAGCAAATGTCACACCCGCGGTCATCCGGCTTGGCGAAGCTCGCCAGCAGGGGGGCCAGAGCCGGCGAATCGAAAACCGACAACGACCCAAGGAGATGGCCTTCGTTGGGGGGGGGATGGGGGGGCAAGGGCAACAGCGAGACCGATGGGGCAGTCGGACCCGGCGCGGTACAAATGGTGAGTGGGACGGCAGGAGCGCGGGGGGGGGGGGGCAAAGGCGAAGAGCGCACCGCCCAAATTCAGGTACACGATCGGCGAGTTCATGGCCACCACCCGGCCAAGGATGACCGACAGGCCGAAGGCCGTGATGGATCCGAGCGCGCCAGACAGGTCGATCAGCGAGAAATCCGACTTGGACCCGCGGATCAAGGTCGACAGGGCCACGGCACCCTCATCTCCGATGTCGCCCTCTGTGTGCGGACACGCGAGGGAGAGAGGGGCAGGGGAGAGAGTCGGGGAAGACGGTCAGCACGCGGGCCTGGGAGGGGCATATGGGCGGCAAGGCAGGAGGGCGGCAAGACGGGCGCCAGAGCCGCCGGGGGGGGGGGGGGGGGGGGCGGTGTCCGACGAACCAATGACCAGCGTGCGCAAGTTCGGCCGCGGGAGGTTGAAGCTGTTGAGGCCCAGGCGGAAGGTGAGTATCCGAGAGTTCTCGGCGGTCGGCTCGGTGTCACTGCCCCGGGCGGCGGCCGCGATCAGAGCTTGCGTGAGTTCGCCAAAGGGCGCCGACACAGGGGTGTCAGATGTGGTGCTGCCGGGGGGGATGGCGGCCGCGGCCGCGGCCGCAGTGGCTGCCCGGCCAGAACCCTTGGAGGATCCCCGGCCGCCGGAGGCGCGACCCCCGCGAGCCGGGCGTCCGGATGCCGGGGCCGTGGCCGCCCCGGAGCCCGGCCGCCCCCGGTCGCCACCGGCCGCCAATTGATCGAACCCCGGCAGTGACCGGAAGTAAATGTCGGCCGGCAGGGTGCCAGTGTGCGAGAGGAAGAGGTTTTTCAGCAGCCGCGGTAGCTCGGCCGCCCGGCCAAAGTACACGGTCGGGTAGTACACCGGCTGGTAGGTGGCCGGCAGGAGGCTGTCTGACCGCTGGACAGTGGCATTCCAGACAATGTCACGCGCTGGGGGGGCTCCGGCGACGGCGGCGGCCGCGGCCGCGGCGGCTGCCACCGCCGCCGCCCCCGGTCCAGAGGGGGCCGATCCCCCGGGCGGCGGAAGTGGCGGCGTCGATGGCGGTGGCGGCGGTGTGCCCCCGGGCCCGGGGGAGCCCTGTTGCCGCGATGCCAGGGCCGTGTGGACCGATGAAAAGGACAGGTGGTTCTCCCAGGGGAGCTGCGACGCCGGGGAGTACCACTCGGACTCGCGGGTGTTGGTTTGGAGCCGGTAACTCTCTCGTGGCGAGAAGTACGGGCCCGATTCGCTCATACTATGGACGGGGCGCGCGGCGGTTTGCGAGTGTAGGGCGGAGGGGAAGGGAGGGGAGGGGGGGGCAGAGAAGGGGACGGAGAAGGGGGCAGAGAGGGAGCGCGAGGGGACGACCAGCAGCAGGCGAGGGGGGCGGTGGAGGGGGAGTGCATGCTTGTCCACAGCGGCGACGGTCGATCCGCGCCGGGCATTTCAATCAGAGGCCCTCCCTGCTGCCGCCCCCGGGGGCGACAGCAGATGGGACGGCCAGGGTGGGGACGAGGGTCAAGGGGAGGGGGCGGGCGAAAGCCCGGGGCTTGCTCGGCCGGCGATGGATTGAAGCGCGGGAGCGGGTGCGGCCGGCGGCCGCCACAACACGACCCTCCCGGGTCGGCGGCACACCACCCTAGTCAGTGCGCGCCCGGCTCCCCAACTGCCTTGGTCGCAAACTGCCCCCCCCCCCCCCGCCCCTCGGCCAAGCACACCCGCCCTGCCGGTCCTTTCCGCAGGGTTCCCGCCATCCGTTGCGCAGGCATCTCGCGCCCTGCGAAAGCAGGAGAGTGGGCGCCAGAAACACGAAAGAGGAAGCCTGGCGTGGCAGGGGCCTCTCGCCCTGTGGGCGTATGGATGCCAGACCGGGGGGG
>NW_009242973.1:1493526-1497003 GCF_000388065.1 Fonticula alba | reverse complement strand
GGAGGGGGGCGATGCACTCGGGACGCCCCCCCCCCCCCGCCCGCACACGCACCGCGCCGCCTCTCCTCCCCCGGGTGGGCGCGCGGACGAGGGCAGAAAGGTGGAAAAAAAAAAGGGTGCGCGGCATGATGGATTGCATGGCGGTGATGTGGTGTGTTCCGCGTGATCTTTTTGGGGATATACCATGTGATATTGGGATCTGGTTGATCGGAACCCCGCGGGGAGGAGGAGAACGGGAGGACGCCCCGAAGTTTGCGGGTAATATGTCGCGCGTCGGTCGGAACACAGAGGGGGGGTGCCCGGCGCCGTCAGTTGTGCCGCACCCACCACATGCGCAGTACATGGCATATGCTCGTCCAGCCGCCCTGTTCCGCGCGCCCCCACACGGGTGTGCACAACCCGGCCCGCCCAACCACGCCGGGGAGCAGATGATGGGCCCACACACACACACACACACACACACGCCCGTCGCCGCCGAGGCGTGTGCCAACACACATGTGCGCAAACCCTGCCTCCCTCCGCGCACACACACACACACACAAGGGGAAAGACCCGCCCCGCTGCCAGCTTGTTGCCCCACAGGGGAAAGAGCGGCGGCGCGGCGCGCGCGCGAGAGGAGGAGGGGGGCGACAGAGACAAGGCAAATTACGGCTACAATCCGGGAACTGTATTGATGTGTCGCAAGTGACTCAGAAGGCCAGCGTGCACAGGAGGACAACGGCAGCGGCACCGGGCCCCTGCCCCTTCCGAAGGAGGGGGGGGGGCACACAGACGCAGCAGCAGCAGAACCCCGGGCGCCGCTTTGTGATTCTTTCTCGATCGACCACGCACAGCACACACGCCATCATCAGGCGGGCGCGCGCGTGTAAGGGCACCCACACGGGCCGCCGGGCGACGACATTGGCCATCCCTCGCTCCGGCCCCCCCGCGATCGCCGGCACACCACACACGCACACATGCGCGGCCCAGCAAAATAGCAGGGCACGCGGCAGGAGGGAGGTGGAGGAGGCGAGACGGAGGAGAGGAGCGGCGGCAAGGCGCGAAGCCGCGACACACACGGCCCGAGGGCGGAGGATGCGCGCTTAGTCGAAGAGACCGAAGCCCATATCGTCGTCGGACTCGTCGGACTCCTCGACCGGGGCGGCGGCAGCGGCGGCGGGGGCAGCGGCAGCGGCAACGGGGGCGGCGGCGACGGCGAACTTGGACGGGTCGGCAAGGTACTCCTTGATCTTCTCGGCGGCGGGGAAGGACAGGTCGGTGGCGGCGGCAACACCGAGCAGGTTCTTGAAACCGTTGACCATGGAGTGGGTGACGGAGGCCTTGGTGGGCACACCGACGGCCAGAGAAACGGCAGCGACGTTGGCGATACCGGCACGGATGTGGCCGAGGAGGACGTCCTCGTCGATGTCGAGGATCTCCGGGGAGAACATGGCACCGGAGTCGTAGATGGTGCGCACGGTCAGACCGTAGGTGAAGGGGGACATGCCAAGCATGTTGAGGAGAGCAGCCTCAGAGGGGCCGACCTTCTCGCCCTCAGCGATAAGGGTGACCTTGTTCAGAATCTCAATGGTACCACGAGTAATCTTGGTGTTGATGCGCAGGGCCTGGAAGAAAGAGGTCTTCTCGGGACCCTGGCCGGTGTTGTGCGGCTCGAGGCAAATGTCCTGCTGGGCGATGGCACCGGCACGGGCGGGGGCAGCAACACGCTGGGCCATGATCTTGGCACGGACGTCCTTCAGGTCGCCCTTGGTGAAGACGAAGCCGATGTTGCCGTTGATGTGCGGCAGCAGGCGCTCCAGGTCGGGGTTGTTGTCGACAGCCTCACGGATGATCTTGCGGACCATGGTGTTCTTACCCATGAGAATCTCAGCCTCACCACGGAGGGACTGACGGGTCAGGTGCATCTGCTGAGAGCCGACATTGTCCGCCTCCACGATGAAGATCTTCGGGTAGTTGACGAGCAGGCTGTGGAGCTTCTCGAAATAGATGGCCTTCTTGGCCTTGGCGTCTCCCTTCGACATCTTGTCTGTGATCGAGGGTACTCTAAGGATTTAAAGACTGTCGGGGCGGGGCCGGGGGGGGGGGCGAAACAGAGAGGCGGGGAGGGAACGAGAGAGAGGTGGGGGAGGGATGAGGTGTCAGGCGGCGGCGGCGGCGGCGGCGTGGCGAGTCGGTCGGATGTGCGTTTCCGGAGGGTGCATCCGAATGACAGGGGGGGGGCGAGGGGCAGGAGGACAAAAAAATGGAGGAAGGGCACACGAACCACCAACGATGAAAAAATCTCAAACGAATTTGAGATATTGTTTGGGACCCAGGCATGCGGCTATGCGGCCGCCACCCTGGGGCCCAAAATACATATATATACCCCGGGCGGCTCCCCGCCCCGCCCCTCCCCCGCACCCACAGGCAGCGGCTGGGAGACACACCGCCGGGGTCCGCGCCCCCCCCCCCCCGCAACCCACTCTCCCCCCTGCCCAGGAGGAACACGGGGGAGAGAGCGCTTCCGTGCGGACGCAACACCCCCCTCCGGGGGTCACGCCGCAACGCACCACCCACCCACGCACCTTGCCCCCCTCCCAAGATGAGAGACGCTGTTCCGGGCGCGCTAGAGGAGGGGTGCCCCCCGCCCGTCCAACGAACACAACTCGGCCCCCCCCCCCCCCCCCTGGGCTCTGGGACTCCCTGCGCACCGGCCCCGACGGAAATATGGCCGACCCCCCTCGCCGGCGCGGCGTCTCGTCGGGGGGGGGGGGGACAACACCTGGCGGGCACACATTGGCGCTGCGCACCGGGGGCCGGCACGGGAAGAGAACGAGGGCCGCTCTTTGGGAGACACTAGCCTGGATTGCGCAACGATTGGCACCTCTCCGGCCCCGCGCCGCAGGGAACAGCCTGTGGGCTTGCCCCCCGGAGGAAGTAGGGCCCTCGGTCTCTTTCCGGGAGGGCGAGCGGCGATGGCCTCCGCAGGGGTGCTAACGCGCTTGGGTGTGGGCTTTTTTCCATCCCCGCAGGGGATTGGCCACCACTGCTGGGCTAACCGCAAGGAACGGGGATAACCTAGCCAATAATATTGGCCCGTAACATATGGCTCGGGCGAACTGCCACCCGGCGTGTGAATTAAGCGCGGAATCCCAATTTACGATCTAAAGGCGCGACGGCCCCGAGTACCGGGGTTCTAGGATCTCCGCGCTGGAGCCGGGCCCGCACGGTGGACAAGCGGGGGGACCTCGCCCACCACTCCCGGCCGGCAGGGCGCGCGGGAGCGATCTTCCTGCGGTGCCTTCCCCTCCCGCACCCTGGGCATGAGCTGGGGCCTGGGCGGGCGGGCGGGCGGGCCGGCTGGCTGGCTCGCGAGAGACCAATGGCCAGAGATCCGCCACTGATGGGCGCCCGCCCCCTGCCCCCGCTTTCCGCCCTCACCCGACACCCGCAGATCTGTCCCCCTCTCATCCCCCCGCTTTCCGCCCTCCTCTGCCC
>NW_009242973.1:1491378-1493333 GCF_000388065.1 Fonticula alba | reverse complement strand
CGACCGAGCGGCCGCTTCTTCTCTCGTCCCGCCATGTCCAAGTGTCACCTCTGCCACGAGCGCCCGCCAGCCCTGAAGCGGCCGAAGGACGGCTCGTTCGTGTGTAAGGTGCGCCCTGGTTGTTTGTCCTTCTTTCGCTCCCTTCACACACGCCTCCCCCCAGCGCGATTCACGCGGGCCCAGTTGACACCCTCCCTCACGCGCCACCCCTCCGTGCCGCCCCTACCCGCAGCAATGCTTCCTTGACATCTTCGAGGAGGAGGTGCACCAGACCATCGTGTCGAACAAGCTCTTCCGCCCTGGCATGCGCGTGGCCATCGCCGCGTCCGGCGGCAAGGGTATGCACCCTTCGTTCCCCCCCCCCGTTCCCACTGCCTGCCCTTCCTCGCCCTTTCCGGCTTCCCCACTTGTGCCCGGGGCATGGCGCTGACCTCTTCCGGCTGGTGTGTCAGATTCGACCGTGCTGGCGCACGTGCTCACCCGGCTGGACGCGCGCCACCAGTATGGCGTGCACTTCTCGCTTCTTTCCATCGATGAGGGCATCGCCGGCTATCGGGATGACTCGCTGGCGGCGGTCCGGCGAACTGCCGGCCTGCCGCCATTGGATCCGTCGGACGTCCGGCGCAATGACACCTGGGCCGTCGGCACGGCGGCCCCCACATGCCCGGATGGCGTGGCCGACGATCCGCACGCCGCCGGCAGCCTGGGCCTTCCGCTGGAGGTGGTGTCCCATGCGGAGCTCTTCGCCGGCTGGACCATGGATCGGGTGGTGCAGACCATCGGTCAGAAGGGCAACTGTGCGGCGCACACCCACATGCCACTATCTCTCCCCCCTCCCGGGCCCCGCTCTCCCGTTCGTGGACACCTCCCACTACATGTCCCCATTTGCCTGGTGGCCCCCCTCCCTCTCTCTCTCTCTCTCTCCGCCCCACCACTGTCACACAGGCACCTATTGCGGGGTCTTCCGCCGCCAGGCGCTGGACCGTGGCGCGGCCCGCTTGCGCGCGGATCTGATCGTCACTGGCCACAATGCGGATGACATCGCCGAGACCGTGCTGATGAACCGTGCGCATGTTCTTCTCATGGTCCCCTCTTTCCCCCCTCCCGCTCCGCTGCCCTCCCCCTTTTCTTTGCCCATCTTGTGCCCTCCCCCTCCCCCCCCCCCCCCCCCACTTTTCCGAGCCTCCCCCCCTCCTTTTCAGCCTGCCCACTCGCACCCGGCACCAGCCTCGCGTGCTGGCCATGGAGTTGCCTGGGATACTAAGCCCGCCACCATCCGCCCCAGTCCTCCGTGGGGACATCGCACGGCTGACGCGCTGCACGGCCATCGTCACTCACACGTCCGGGTCCGATGGCCCGGGCGATGTGCCGGTGGTTCCACGGTGCAAGCCCCTGAAGTATGCTTACGAGAAGGAGATCGTCATGTATGCCTTCTTCCGGCGGCTGGACTATGTGGCCACCGATTGCGTGTACTCTCCGCATGCGTACCGCGGCCATGCGCGGGTCTTCCTCAAGCAGCTGGAGACAGCGCGGCCGAGCGCCATTTTGGGTGCGCACACAGGCCCCCCGACGGGCATCCAGACCCTCTTGTCCCTTTGCTCGTGGGCCTCCGGGACACTCACCCCCTTTTCCCTCGTCCTCTGCGCCCTCCTGTCCCCGCGCCCTCCCCGCATGTAGACATCATCCACAGTGGCGAGGCGCTGACGACCGCCCGGCAGGGCACTCGCCTGCCCACGCAGGGGGTCTGCTCCGTATGCGGGCACGTTTCGAGCTCGCGCGTGTGCGCCGCCTGCCAGTTGGTCGACCGTCTGAACACCTTCGAGATGTGCGTGCTCTCGCTGCCTGCTCCTCCCCCCTGCCTTTGCTGCTTCCGCCCACCTCCCTGGCGCTCTCGCCTGCACCGGCAGTCCTGCCGTCATGGACGATGCGATGCCCAGGTAGGATCGGGGGAACAG
>NW_009242973.1:1488708-1490302 GCF_000388065.1 Fonticula alba | reverse complement strand
CCCCCCCCCCCCCCCCCCGCTCTGTTCCTGCCCTTGCCTCATCGACCTGCAGGTTCAGCAGTACCGGTTCCGACCGGCGATCCTGTACCCCTGGCTGTTGCGTCTGTTCGAGCCGATCGCCGCGACGATGCTCCAGCTCCCGGCGCTGGTGGACAAGGAGATCCGCCAGCCGGGGGCCTTCGCGGCGGCCGGGCCCGATCACTGTGCGCGAGTGGTCCCCCCCCTACGACGGGCCTTTTTCCTGGCCGCGGCCCTGAGCAGTGTCTGCGGGCCCAAGGTTGTCGGTGCGTGTGACTCTCCCTCCCTCCCTCGATTCCCATCTCTTTCTCGTTGCTTCCGTGCCGCCGTGCTTCTGTCGGCGTTTACTGACACTTCTGCTGCCGGGCTGAGCAGCCAAGTTCCTGCCATCGACACCGCAGGACTTCCGTTCGGCGGCCCTCTGCACGGCCTTCCTCTTTGACTGCGACCCTCGGGCCATCGCCGACATCTTACAGCTGGACGTGGCTCAGGCGGCTGGCCATGAGCCAGGTGTCTGGATCGAGGCGGTGTCCGATGTGTCGGCCAGCGAGGAGGCCCCATCGTTGCGCTCGGTCTTCGCCGGAGCATGGTACGTGCGCCACACGCACCTATTGTGGCTGGGGTCGGCTCTGCTGTCGCCTTTCCCTCTGGAGAATATCGCCGGCAAGGTGCGCGCGCTCTCCATCCCCCCCCTGGTCTCCCTTCCTCCCCCTTCGGCTTCTTGATTGGCCCCATCGCTCGGGCGTATATATATATATATATGTGTGTGTGTGCGTGCGGCGACGAACTTCTCTGACACGCGAGACACGTGCACACGCGCACGCGCAATCGTACCACTTCGTCACCCGACACAGAGGATCACCCAACTGCTGGTGCTGATCCTGGCCCGGGTGTTGTTGTACCCGGGCGCACGGTACTCGCATCAGGAAGTTCGTGCAGGCGCGCGGTGCCTGGCAATGGCGTGTGCCCGGCCGGATGCCGCGGCGCGCCTGCTGCGTGCGCTGTTCTTCAATGGCCTGGGTCTCTTCTTGCAAACATGCAGCGGGCACGAGGCCACCGAGCGGTCGCTCAACCGCGTGGACAGCGCCCTGCGCTCGGTGTATGCACTGCTGAAGCTGGTCCCGCGTTCGAGCCTGGTGGAGGATGCTCTGCTGGACATCGAGCCCGGCTCTCCGGAGGCCGGGCATGTGTGGGCCTTGCTGGGCATGGACGGGCCCGAGACCGGTGCGATGAGCAGCCTGGCCGACTTCACGCGGACCTGGGAGCGTCTGGCCAGCTCGCCCGAGGCCGGAGACTGGCTGGCTACGCCGGATCCCGATCACAGCCTGGCCCTAATCGACACCTTCCTGGAGCGGGTGTCCCTCTTCCCGGGGGGGTATCTGGCTGGACGGCCATCGCTGCGTTCACTGCAGGTGCGCACCTCCTGGGGGTGTCCTGCGATCAGTCGTTCTCTTTTTTTCTGTCTTTGTCCTTCTCTCTCTGTCCTTCTCTCTCTGTCCTTCTCTCTCTCCATCTCTCTCTGTCCTTCTCTCTCTCCATCTCTCTCTCCATCTCTCTCTCTCTCCATCTCTCTCTC
>NW_009242973.1:1483702-1485866 GCF_000388065.1 Fonticula alba | reverse complement strand
ATCTCTCTCTCCATCTCTCTCTCTCTCCATCTCTCTCTCTCTCCATCTCTCTCTCTCCATCTCTCTCTCTCCATCTCTCTCTCCATCTCTCTCTCCATCTCTACCACCCCGCTCCTCCTCCGTCTCCTCCATACACACGCGCGCACAAAGACCACCTCGCCATGGCGTCGATCTGACATCCTGCTCGCCACTTGGCTACTCGCTTCCCTCCCTCCCCCCACGCCTGTAGCTCAAGGTCCTCGCACAGTGCACGGTGCACCTCCTGCCGCCGGCCGCCGACACTGCCTTTGGTCACTTGCTGTCGGTCGAGGCACGTGGCGCCGCCGCCTTCGCGGTGTCGAGCCACGGAGCCTCGCCCTTCGTGTACCAGGCGGCCGACTTCGCCGAGGTGTCGCAATGGGCATCGAACATCTGTTTGCAACATTGCTTCCGGAATCTGGCCGACTCGGTGCGCGGTCTGCCCCTTCCGGATATCGGCGCCTATGCCACCACTTGCCAGGGCCCCTACATTCTGGTGCCTTCTCTCGCTCACGCCCCCTTTTCTCCCGCTCCTCCTCCGGTCCGGCCCGGACAAAACAATCCATCCCGTTTTTCTTCCCACTCCCCCACTCCCCCACTACCCCCCATCCTCGCGCCGGGTGTCTCGCGTGTGCAGGACTCCGGGGTGAGGATGACCTCGGCCAAGTGCCTGGCGGTGCTGTCGGCGCGCCTGGCGCCTGTGGTGCGCTTGCGCCTGGTGGCCGACCTGCTGGATGCGGTGGCCGGGCCAGCCGGGGTCCCCGGGCGCGAGACGCTCCTCCGGTCGCACGATGCCAATCTCCTGCACGGGGTGCTGTTTACGGTGGCCGAGGCCACTCGGCGAGATCTGTCCAAGGGGGCACCCGGCGGGCCGGGTCTCTCCGAAGAGCTGGTGGCCCTGCTGGCCCGGCTAACCGGGGTAGCCTGCGACGCGCTGACCCTCACGGTGGACCACTTCCCGCCAGGGCCCAGTCGGCCGGCGCTTCGGCGTCTGGTGGTGTCGGTGCGCGACACGGCCTGCTTTTTGGCGTGGGGTGCGTGTCCCGGGTCCGATGATCCCTCGTGCCCCCTTCGCTGTCCACCTGCTGCTTCAACTCCAGCTCCTCTGCTGTCTCTACCGGCTCTGCCTCTCCCTCTGCTTCTTTCTTTCTTTCTCTCTTTCTCCCCCTCTCCGCTTCCCTGCTCCTCCCCGTGTCCCCATCAGCTGGGAAGAGGGGTTCTTTGTGGGTCCCTCTTGCTGACGTCGTTGGATCCACCTCTACTCCCCGCTCGGTCCTCGGGTCAGCCCTCTCGCGACATCCGCACCCTTCGTATGTGGCCTTCGAGCACCCGGTTGATGGTCAGCCGGGCACCGGGGACCGGTCCGGCGGCTCGGCAGCGCTACTGTGGCTGTTGCATGGGCGCCTGGCACGCGAGCTCCTGGCAGCGGCGCTGTTCGATGTGTCGGTCAGCATTCGACGCGGGGCGGCGGCCGCCTTCCAGGAGTTGGCTGGCCGGTCTTCCGGGTGGGCCCTGACGCGCGGGGGTGTGACGGTGGCCGGGGGTGGTGACAGCGGCCTCGAGTCCGCGTCGGGCTCCTCCCGAGTGGACCGGATCTGGTCGGCGGCCGGGACACTGGCGCACGGGGTCCTTCTGTCGGAGCACCTGTCCTTCTACCATGTTGGCGATCTGCGCCTGATTGAGCGCCAAGTCTTGCCGTCCATTTGCAGGTGCGTCTCGGCGTGCATGGGTGTAGGTGTGCGTGGGTGTGGGCACGAATGCGTGTGTCTGTATGCGTGCATCTGTATATGTATGTGTCTGTATGCGTACATCTGCATGCGTACATCTGCATGCGTACATCTGTATGCGTACATCTGTATGCGTACATTTGCATGCGTACATCTGTATGCATGTGTGCATACCTGCATCGACCAGCACATGCTTTTGTTTGTATGTGTGTGTGCGCGGCCGTCGGCGTGCGTGCACGCGTGTCGGGGCGTGTGACACGGCCCCAAGTGGCTGGAGGCGGAAAAAAGGCAGGGGATCCACATAAGAGGGCAGGTGGGGGAGGCTCCCCCGTGCTCCTGTGGCTCAGTAGGTAGAGCGTGGGACTGTTAATCCCAAGGTCCGCGGTTCGATCCCGTGCGGGAGCGCATCACCCTCTCTA
>NW_009242973.1:1480526-1483561 GCF_000388065.1 Fonticula alba | reverse complement strand
CGTGTGCGCGTGTATGCGCCCCCCCACCGGCGGCCAGGTGGCGCCCCGGCCGAGTGGCCAACTCTCGCGACCGTCAAGAGCCGGCTCTCCCCCCGGCCGCCAGGGCACCGCCCCCCCCCCCCCCCCGGCCGGGGCGGCGCCCCATGCAGTTTCGACGCCCGGCTGGTGTACCTGCCGGCGTTGGTGGTGTCCCTGGCCGAGGAGCGCATCACCACCGGGCACTATGGGGATTTCGACGGGGCATCGGCCCGGCAATTGCGCCTCCGCGGAGGCCTCCTGCTGGAGGCCATGCTGCGCAGTGTGTGGAAGGCCGGCGGCGATGGGGCTGACAGCCCGGGGGACCGGCTGCTGGCGGCGCTGGCCGGGCACCTGTTCTGGACGCTGGGCGTGGGGCCCGGCCCGGCGCCGGGGCCCCCGGCATCGGCGGAGGCCCTGCACGGGGCCCTGTGCCTGCTGCTGGCCCTGATGCCGCACCTGCTGGCCCGGTATCGGCTGGCCCCGGGGGAGGTGGCCTTCCTGGCGGTGATGGGGTGCGATTCTTTTGCCCCGGGGCTGCTCCGACAGACGGCGGCCCTGCTGCTGGCCGAGGGCCCGGCCGGGGCGGCGATGGCACTGGCTGCGCGTCGGTCGCCAGCCCTTGCGCGGCTTTGGGACCTGGTCCCGGCGCCGGTCCTGGGCCTGGCATGCCGTGTGCTGGAGTTCCTGCAGTTGGCCCCGTCCGAGCCGGTGGCGGGTCCCTTGGCAGGGGCCCAGCAGTTCGAGGACTTTGCTCGGGCGGCCGACTGGCCGGCGTGGGCGGTGCTCGTCGGAGCGGCGGGGATCTTGCGCGCCGGGCGGCCGGCGGCCGAGGCCGCCTCGATCTCCAACCTGACGGCCTTCCTGTGGGGCGCCGGTGACCCGCTGGCGGTCCAGCCACCCGCCCTGGCCACCGAGGAGGAGGAGGAGGAGCAGGAGGAGGGCATCCCGGGCCCGGGGGCCGCGCCATGCCTGGCCCAGGCGGCACCCCTGAGGGCGGCCTTCCCCACTGGGGCCTTTGTGTTGGGGCTGTTTGCGCGGCCGGGGTCCGCCGAGACGCCCGGCGATGAGGCGGCCTTTGCACTGGCCCGACAGGCGGACTCGGTGGCTGTGGCAGCCACTGCGGCGGGGGTCGACCCGCCGGCGGCCGAGAGCTGGTTCGCGCCGGAAGCGGCCCCGGCGTCGGAGGCCGTACGCCTGCTTCGGCGGTTGGCCGACCTGCCGGTGGCCAGCCAGCCGGTGGTGGCCTGCCTCCGTGGGTTGTTGGATGGCTTTTGCAGCGTGGCCCCTGGGTTCGCATCGCCCTACCGCCAGGCGAGCCCGGCACTGGCGCGAGTGGCCCGCGTGGCGCCCGGCTCCTCGCCGGCTGACCTGTGGTCCGTCCTGCCGGCCATGGTGGCCGGATGCTGGCCGGCGGTGTCCCGGCACCTGGCAGCCGACCAGGCCGGCCTTGACCATCGGGTGCTGGCCCGGGCCTTCGGGCTGTTCAGCTCGGCGACGGTACGTGAGCGCCTGCACGCGCTGGTGCCCTTCCACGCGCTTGCGATGCATGTCATCGGGCACTGGCACATCCATGCACGCAGGCGCGCGGGCACGGCCGCGCATCTTCAAGCACACGGCCAGCCGGCCGGCCCTGCCCCCGAGACTGACATGATCGACCCCCGTGCCCCCCCCCCCCCCCCCGGGCCCCGGCATGCACAGGCGACAGCATTGACCAAGCGGAACTTCTATTTCGCCCTCGGGACCATCCTGGCATCGACCGATGCCGCGGGCATCTGCTCGATCCCACTGCCGGAGGCGGTCGGCAATGGCGGCCCGCCGGAGGCCCGACTCGCCCGGCTCCTGGCCCAGGGGCTGATGGATTTCTCCAGCACCCAGACACAGGGCGATGTCGGGTCGTGGGTGCGGGCGGCGGCCGCCGCGGCGGCGATCCCCCTGCTGGACCGGGTACTCGGCGGTGGCCCGACAGTTCCGGAGTCTGTGGCCCCGGCCGCGGCGCAACTGATCCGGGCCCTACTACTGACATGTGTCGACACGGTGGACCGGGTTCGACTGAGTGCCTTGCGGGCTGTGCGGCGCGCCCTGTCCCTGGTGGGGGTGGTTCCGCTGACGGAGGCGCCGGCCGGCCGCGTGCCGGCCGAGGTGCTGACTGCCATCGTGCACCTGCTGGGGGCCCTGGTAGATCGGGTGCCCATTTTGCCGGGAGACCTGGCCGGAGCTGTGGCCGGCGGCCCGGGAGGCGTGCCCGCGCCGGACCTGGCCACTGTGTGGCATCTGGCCGCGCGCGGGGCCATGGTGCGAGCCCTCACCCGGGCGCCGGGGTGCCCAGTTCGCAAGGCGGTGGTCGCGCGCCTGGCCGAGCCGCAGGCCGGGTCCACCCGGACCAGCATCTGGTTGGCGGCGGTCCGGCATCCGGCGGCGACACATGCGTTGGCCGCGGCGGCCTTGACCCCGGACCACCCGGCCAAGACGGTCCCCCTGTTGGGGGATGTACTGGCCGAGCAGCTGGTGCCCGGGGCGAGCCCAGCGAGCCCCTCGGCATGGGCGGAGCTGGCCCAGCGCGGAGCAGCCCTGGCCATGTTGGCCGGGCTGCTGTGGGCGGCCGGCGGCCCGACGGGCCAGGCCCGGGCGTCAGCCTATGTCGGGCGCTGCTTGACGCTGTCGGCCAGCATGCTGCGAGATGGGGACGCCCCGGTGGAGCCCTGCCGGCAGGTGGTGCTTGCCGTGGCGGCGGTGGCCTTGCCGGCGTTTACCACCACCACCACCACCACCCCGGCGGGCATGGTGCCGGAGGGGGATCTGCTCGGCGCGCTGGCCGCCCTGCACCGGGGTCTGCTGGAGGCGGACAGTCACCGGGCCCGGCCGGGCAGTGGCTCGGCTCTGGCAGATGCTTTGGACGAGCGCCGGCGTTTGGCGGACCAGGCAGCCGCTCTGGCCGAGCTGCTCGGTGGCTGACTGGCGGCGCGCGAAGCCGCAGCAGGACGTCCTCGGTGTGGTGGAAGGCGGTGGGCGGGGGGGGG
>NW_009242973.1:1469517-1480327 GCF_000388065.1 Fonticula alba | reverse complement strand
GGGGCGAGCCAGGCTTTAGGACGCCTCCTCGGCCGGGCCGTTCTCGCGGTCGAGGTACTGCTGCAGGGCAAAGGCCAGGCTGGAGGGGTGCTGGTTGAGGGACTGGGTGAGGGACTGGGCCGGGTTGTTGAGGAGGGACAGCAGCTGGCCGTAGATGTCCAGGCGGGAGGACACCTTGCTGAGGCTGACCATGTCCTCCAGGCTCAGGGGGGACCCCTCGAAGGAGCCGCCCAGGTTGACCAGGCGCCCGTAGGACTGGACCACAGACAGGATGTCCTTCAGCTGGGCCGGCTTGGGCAGGTGGGCCATCGGATCCTCCGGGGTCGGGGCAGCCGGCTGCTCCTTGGAGTAGATGACCATGGTCGGGCCGTGGAAGAAGTTGGCGATGCGGTGCAGCTTCGGCCGGTCATTGAGAACCGCCCGGCGGAAGATGTTCGACGGGACGGCCGTGGCCGAGAGGCCCTTCTTGCTGAGCTCCTGGCGAATGGCCTGCAGATCGGTGGTGTTCAGGTTGTTGTACTGGACCACGGCGAAGAAGGGGCGGTCTGCGATCTCCAGGCACTGGTTGTAGCGCGTGCGCTTGAGAATGGAGAAGGGGCGGTTACGCACGAAGGCGGCGGAGGCGGCGGAGGACATGGCGCTTGTGCGGAGGCGTGTATGAATGTGTGTGTGTGTGTGTGTGTGTGTGTGTGTGCGGGCGTGCGGGCGTGCGGGCGTGCGGGCGTGCGGGCGTGCGGGCGTGCGAGCGGCCGGCAGAGGGGGGAGGGGGCGGGGGGAGGGGCGGGGGGAGGGGAGGAGGAGGGGAGAGGCGTGATGTCAGCCCAGCAGCCGCCTTCCCGGGAGCCCTCCCTTCAGGCGTGCAGGGCCGTGCCGCTGCCCGGTTTCGGCGGCCAGATGCGTCCGCGAGGGAGCAGGCCGCTGATGCAGCATCGGGCTGTCGGCGTTTGGTTCGGCCGTGCGACCGGACGCCCGGCATGCTTCCCCCTCGCCGTTTGGTGTGGCTGTGGCGCCCACATCATTCGGGCATCCAGGGTGCCGGCCCGGCTTCGGAGGGCGAGCGGGAGGACGGCAAGAGCGGCTGGGTGGCCGGGGCGGCGCGCCCCCCGTCCCGCCCGCCCGGCCCCCCCCCCCTCCCCCGGGTGCACACGCACTGGTCGGCGCTGATGCGATGCCTACCGTCGACAGAATACAATGCCATTCCCCAGTCCATTCTAATTTACCAGATACGGGAATTGGGAGTTTGTACTGCCAACGGTGACACCATCGCTAGTCGCCGATCCGGTTGCCCTGCGTCACCGGGCGGGCGAGGGAGGGGATTTTTTTCCTCGCCCAGCCGTGGACCTCGGTGACCGAGAGATCTGCCTCAGGGGGAGGCCCGGGGGCGCGCTTGGACGAGTGTGCTGCCAGCAGGCAGAGGGGCGGATGTGAGGGACAGCTGGTGGGGACGATGCCCCTCGTCGTTTATCTTCGCTCCTCCCTTGTGCCTGGTGCGCACACTCGAGGTTGCGTGCAAAAAAAATTGTATGGTGTATTTTGTGCGTCTGACAGGGGCCAGCTAAAATCACTGTGTCGGGGAGGAGGGCATTCAGAGTGCTTTTTATGCGGGGGAGAGGGGAGGGGGGGAGAGGCAATATGAGGAGATAATGCCAGCAAGAAGAGGGGAGATGGGCGTGTGCATGTGCATGTGCGCGTGAGGTCGCCGGCGTCGGGAGACGCGGGGGAGGGCACAGCTGGGCGGGCTCTGAGGGAGAGCGTATCCCTGGCGACAGTCAGGGAGAAGGAGGAGGGGGGGGGGGGGGCAGCGGGCATTAGGCCGACGGGTTGGAGTCACCCTTGTTGCCGTCGGAAGAGGGCGACGTCGGGGGGGCGGGCTTCTTGCCGGTGAAGCGCGGGGGGTAGCCCATGCGGATGAGGGTGCGATCGACCATGCGCGCGGCCGGCGGGGTCAGGGCCAGAGTGAGCGGGGTGCGGATGGGGCTCGTGCACTTGGCCAGGATGAAGGCCATCAGCAGGGTGCCAGAGTTGGGGTCCAGCGTGGACAGGTCGATCAGCCGGTCCAGGCCGACCTTGCTCATGAGGCTGGTCACGTCGACGCCGCTCTTGAGGGCCACATACATGCTGGAGATGGTCACCATGTAGACGGTCGAGTGGACACCGATGGCCACCGGGCCGTAGGTCTTGGTCATATGCTTCATCTTTTCCGCCAGCGAGAGCTTCTTCTGCATGGGGGGGGGGGGGGGACAGGGGGAGGGGGTGCCGGGTCAGTGGGCGTGCGCGGCATGCGCGGAGCCACGGGCGGGTGGTGTGTTTGAGGGAGGGGGGCGCACGGTCTCCTCCTCCGGCTTGGGGGCGTCGCCATTCGGCGGGGGCGGGGTCTGCTGCCCGGCGGAAGTCTGGGTGGACATCAGGCACCGGGGCGCGAGGAGGCCCGCCGAGCGCTGGGCGAGCATTAGATGGCGCGTAGCCGGGGCAAGGCCGCTGCGGAGAGAAAGCATGGCGGCGGAGGGGAGAGGTTGCAAGGGGTGCGGGTGCGGGGGCGGGGGCGGGGGGAGAGGCGAGGGGGGAGGGGGGAATCTTTCTCCCTCCCTCATCCGGGGTGCGGGGCGCCGGCAGCCGAAGACATGGGGCGGTGGCCGCTGTCGGCCGGGTGCGCCTGTGTTGTGCGATGGCGTCTGGAGGGGGGGGGGGGGAAAAAGAAAGAGGAAGCGAAAAGCCCAAGCGGATCTCGCGTGGAAAGAGGCTCCGACACACATGCGTGCCGGGTCCAGCCCCCCCCCTCCTTCCCCGTACCCCCGAGGGACCCTACAGCACGAGTCGACCATATGGCGGCACGCCCACGGCGGCCCGGGGGGGGGGGGGGAAGCGGAGCCGGCGCCACCCGGACCAGGGGGTGAAACACGTTCAGAGTGAGCAGCCTGGCAAATTCGGCGGCGCTCCTGTTTCTTTCGCAGGGAGCGGGCACGCTGGCCCAGGAGACGGTCTCGGGGAGCGGGCCTGACACACGTGGACAGATCACATGGATTGTATTTTGCGATCGGTTTGTTTGTGCCTCCCCGTGCGCGCATGTAGTACATACCACCATTTTTCGCTTGTGTATGGAGATGGCCCGCGAGCTGGGCGTCCTCGTCGCTGGGCCTCCTTTCGCCGGGGGGAGGGAGGAGGATCCCCCCCTCGAGCCGGGCACGGCAAGCTATTCTCGCATCTCTTGTTGGTGTGGCGGCTCCGTGCCATCCGGCAAAGGGAGGCGTGTCGCGGCGAAGGAGGAGGAGCGCAGGAGCAGGAGCAGGAGCAGGAGCAGGGGAGAGTGCGGATACAAAATGGGCAGTTTTAAGGTTGTATTGTTTTCCGTCGACCCTTGGCCCCCAGGGCGGCCCCCCCCCCCCCCCCCCCCCCCCCCCCCCCTGGCCAGTCCGAGCGATCTCTCACAGAGACGACACCTCGCGTGGACCCTCTCCTTCGTCGGATGCAAGCACGCGGTACATGAGCACATGCACGCTCTTGTTCGGTCCTTGTGTGCAAGTGTGCATGCACACTTGGTTCGACTCGTGTCCCGGTATGGGTCCCCACACCTGTAGACGGGGGTGCGAAAGAGAGCGGGAACTAAAGAAAGAAAGGAAGAGAGGGAGAGAGGGAGAGACAACGAGCGACAGGCTGGGGTGTGATGAACATCACGACGGGGAATCTACAGGACATTTGAGTGTGCGTGTGTGTGTCTTTGCGTGCCTGTGCGCATTTGCAACAGGGCAGAAAATGCGAACAAGTGAGGAGGGCGCGTCAGGGATAGGGAGGCGCCTTGCAGCTGGTGGGAGACGGTGCCTCGGCCATGGCGGCACTGATGACCTTGGCCCACGCGACCAGGTCGACGCCTGGCCGGGCGGCACGAGCCTTCTGCACAAACGGATGTCCGAGGATCTCGCCGGTCTCGGGGACCGTGCCGAGCAGCATGCTCGGGGTGGGCCGAGTGGCGTCGTCCTTGATGAGGCTGGAGGTCGGGTATTTTTTCCCCCACCCCCCCGAAGCAAGATGCCATATGTTAGCAAAGGGCAGAGGAATGCAGGACGAGGCGGGGGTGCACACACGGACCAGGCATCTAGGAAGTCCACGAAATCTTGGGAGAACGGAGGCGCGTCCTTGTCAATGGTACCGTCGGCATTGCGCGGCGGGTGGTCCGACAGGCGAGGGGGCTTCTCATTGACAATGTATGAAAGCAGCTCGATGATGGAGAGCTTCTTCTGGGGCTCGACATCACCCTGGCCCTCTGACCCCTTGGAGGGGAAGGGGAACCTGTGGCCGGAGGGGGCGTGCGTGGTGAGTATGACGCACAGCGTCGGTGGCAGGGGGGGGGGGGAGGGGGGGGGGTGTTTGGAGGGCAGGCTGCCAGACGCACCGACCGATGGCAAGTTCCATCATCGTGAGACCGAGGGACCAGGAGTCGGACTGAACACCGTAGTCGCGGGCCTGGATGCGTTCGGGCTGGGGGAAGAGGAGGAGCAGGGTCAGTGTCGATGTAGAGGGCATGGGCTCTGGGCGGGGGGGGGGGGGGGGGGGGGGGGGGGGGGGGGGGATAGGATGCACACGCACGGCCATATACCACTTGGTCCCGACGAAGGTGTTGGCGATGGAGTTAATCAGCTGGCCGCTGACACCGAAGTCGCAGATCTTGATCTCGCCGGCCGTGTTGAAGAGGATATTGGAGGGCTTGATATCTGTGTGTATGTGTGTGTGTGAGAGAGAGAGAGAGAGTACGTCGAGGCGAAGGCAGGGGGACAGAAAGAATGGTGACGGGGAGTGGGGAGTGGGCGGACGCGCGCGTGCACACACACACACACACACACACACACACACACGGTACGTACCACGATGCATGATTTTGTGGGTGCGGTACAGGTAGTCCACGCCCTCCAGGACGGCCAGGGAGATCTGGGCACAATAGTGCTCCGGCAGATGCCCAACCAGACCGATGATGCGATCGAAGGACCCGAGATCCATGTACTCCATGAAAACCGAGATATCGCCGTCGTCCCAAAAGGCTGCGCGAGGTCGGCACCATGGACAGGTGAGTAAGGGGGGGGGGGAGGGGGGTGATGTGTCACACATCGGAGAATGAAAGAGGGAGGACGGGACGGGAGCAGACACAAGCAAGCGGGGGCGCGCGAGGAAGCCCCGTTCGAGGGAGAGGAGGCGGAGAAGATGAAGGGCCTCCTAGTGGGCGCGCGCCCTCACGGTGACGCACCGCCATAGAAAGTGACAATGGTCGGAGCATGGCAGTCCTTCATGAGCTGCAGCTCGCGCAGAATGAGGCGCCGCTCCTCCGGGCCGGCCACCACGTGGTGGATGATCTTGCGGGCCAGCAGGCGCCCGGTGACCGTGTGTCGGGCGCGGATGACAGTGCCGCCGGAGCCGGCGCCAACCTCCTTGATGTTGACGACATTGCTGGGCCGCAGCTCCAGGGTGTACTCGGTGTTGATCTCCAGCGACTGGAGCTCGGAGGACAGGTCGGCCGCCGGATCACTCTGGGCCGGGTTCAGCACCTCCGGCGGGGCGAGTGTGTCCGTCGTGAGACTATCGCGCGCGCGCGCGCGCGAGGGGGGGGGGGGGGGGGGCGGGCGGGGTGAGATGCAGAGGCGTGTTAGGAGGCGGTCGTGGGGAGCCGGCGGTGGCGCGAGAGGCGGAGGCGAGCCGGCACGCACTTGAGGCGAACGCCGCCCGTTTTCTTCCGGCGGAACATCTATAAAGGGACTGGGCACGCGCGGGAGTGGGCAAGAGAGAGGTCAGTGGCCGTAACCGAGGAACAGCTCGCGATGAATGGGGCAAAGAGAGAGAGAGAGGGAGGGAGAGAGGCAGGGAGGGGGCGTGAGCGGGGCGAACATACGGTGCGCGGAGAGGGGCGAGGCTGGCGAGGCGAGGCGTGGCGAGGTGGGATTAGGGGGGAAGGTATGTGCCCAGCGTGAGGCGGGGACGGGCGCGAGGGGGGGGGGAGGAGGAGGGGGAGGGTGTGTGGTTGACGACAGGTTTCCAGCGGAACCATCGCCCGTTGGGGGCCGCGATGAATCATCCACCCCGGGTCTCGGAAGGGTGCCGGCCGCCACGGGAGGGGGGTATGTGCTTGAGCGGCGAAGGCCGGGTCGACGGGCGGGGGGGGGGGGGGGGCACTTCCGCATGTGGGTCCGTGCGCGTGCGGGTGTGTGTGTGTGTGTGTGGAATGCACCGCTAGGCCCCGGAGGCCGGCCGCGCCCACATATCCGCATGCTCGGCCCTCGTCGTGTGTGGAGGAGGAGCACACATGCGCTGTATGGGGTGCGCCATCGAATGGGCTGGTCGTGGACGCTCCGCGCACGGGCGCATCAGTCCCCCCGGGGCGGTGGCCGCCTCCTCCCCTGTGCCGATCCGTCCCCCCCCCCATCGAGATCTTCGGCCGGAGGCCCCGGCCCTGCGCGCCGGCCGAGGGGGAGGAAGAATCAATTCGGGACAATGCCGGCTAGTGCAAGCACACAGGCCGCGGGGGGGGGGGGGGGGGGGCCGCCCCCCTGGCTACCGGGGGAGCTGCGAGATATTGTCAGGCTGCGCATTCCAGCCGGTCGCAGGCCGCCCATTCCTGCCAGCGGGCGGCTGGCCGGCGTGTTGGCGTGCGTCGCGACGGTGGTCTTCCGGACAGAGCCGGCCGCGGCCAGGCGTCCTCCGGGCTGGACACCGTGGCGACGCCGCCCATTCGAACGCGGACCCGAGAGAATCAAGCCGCGGGAGGGAGGCCAGGCCGAGGACGCGTCCGGCCGGAGTGGCCCCCCCTTCCCCTCCGGCTGGAGGGGCATAATAAACGGGCCGAGCGTCGGGTCCGGAGGGTCTGATACTCCAGCATCCCATCCAGGGCCCCCCGCCCACATCCTGGAAGGCCCTCGGCGCGCATCATGGGGGAAAGACGGCCGGCGCCTCCAGAACGGCCCGAATTAACACGCCCAGTTGGCTGGAGATCAGCTGCACGGACGGCCATCACACCACACCTGCCCCGGGCGGGCTTGTTCGTTTTTGTGGCCCCAGGAGGATGTCTGTTCTCACTTGGGCACCAGAACGGCAAGTGAGTCGCCTCCCGTTCGGGCGTGGGCGGCCTCCGCGGGGGAGGAGTCCCCCTGCACCGTTTGTCGCCCAGGCACGCGCACCTCCTCAAGAGTGCTCTTTTTGTGGGTCGCTTTCTATTTTTCACGCGGTCTTCCCACCCTGCTTGGGGCCTCCTCTGGTCCCGCGCGCGCGGCCTTGGTGCCGCCCCCCTCCCTCGCCCCGCCTCGCTCTGCCCGGGCAGTGGTCGTATGGCCGGTGGTGTATTTCTCGCGCGTGCGCGCCGGCGTGCTGCTACAGGCCCCCCATATCCGCCCCCTGCATTCAGGCAGAGGGGGCGCCAGGCGCGGGGGGCTCCTCCGGCGGCAGGTCCGGCGGTTGCTGGGCCGCACGGGAGGCGGCGCGTGCGCGGGCGGCCGCACGCGAGGAGGCCGCCGCCGCCGCCGCCGCCGACGCCGCACTGGCTGACCGCGTCAGGAGCGTGGTGTCGAAGAAGGAGGAGGCCAAGTCGTCCGAGTGGGAGAAGGCAGCCGCCCCGGCCAGGGCATAAGGACCGGCGCCGGCGCCGGTGCCCCCCATGGCGCTCGACCCCGGGGCCGGCCCGGCGAGCGACGCATGGTGATGGTGCATGTGCGACAGGAACCCCGAGTCCAGGAGATGCGCCGCGGAGGTGGGCGATGCCGGCAGGGCGACCGACTGCAAGGCCGCAATGATGGCAGTCTGTGAAGGGATGATGAGGTCCGGCCGGGCGCCGGGGCCCGTGGCGGTGCTGGTGTTGCTGCTGCTGCTGCTGCTGCTGTTGCTGCTGCTACTGCTGCCACTGCCGGCGGTGGAGGTGCCGGCAGTGGCGGCGGGCCTGGCGGAGGGGGCCCCGAGGTCGGGGGCCGAGGTCGACTCGCCGCCCGGGTTCGAACCGGAGTCCGAGCCAGGGCCCGCCCGGCCAGTCGGGTCCATGGGAGACCGGACCTGGGGGGTGGGCCCGGCAGGGGTGGGCCCGGCGCTGGAGCCACCCGCCTCGTTGGCCACCGGCAGATCACCCAGGTAATTGTGCTTGGGTTTGAGATCGGCCGCCGACAGCAGGGTCGGCAGCCGGGACCGGGGCCCGGGGTTGGCCGACGTCCCGACAATGGTCGGCGGGGCTCCGCCCCGGAAGCTGCTCGTGCGTGACACGGCCGCCGACGGGACCGCCGAAAAGGCAGACGGGCCCATCAGATGCCCTGGCAGGGGATGGGAATGGTGCTGCGACAGATGGTGGGGCTGGTGATGATGATGATGATGGTGGTGGTGTGATAGGGTGGCCGGCTGATCGATGCTGCCGCCAGCGGGGGGTGGCGGCTCGACCAGCAGGCTGGCGAAGGGATCAGGATCATTCAGTCGGTAGGCCGAGCCGCCGGCCTGGGCAGGATCATCGCCGAGGCCGGCCCCGGTGGTGGTCGCCGTACCGGTTGACGAGGACTTCTGGTGGCCACCGAGGGCCGTGCCGGAGCGCGCGCGACTGGCCGTATGCGGGGTCACGGTCGTCAGCGAGGCGAAAGGGGTGGTCGAGCCGGACAGCGAGCTGCTCATGACCCCAGGCGTGCCACCAGTGCCAGTGCTAATCCGACTGTAGGAGAACACCAGCGACAGGATGTAGATGGGTAGGACCTCCAGGAGGGTGAAGTACACGGCATTAAACCACCACACGAGAGTGTAGCTCTTGAAGACGACCACCACCAGCAAGATGACTCGGGCCAGGAAGAAAGTCGGATAGAGGATGGACACAATCAGGAGCTATGTGAATGACGAAGAGCGGCCGGGGTGGGTGGGTGAGGGGGGGGGGCGGCGAACGGGCCGATGAGCGAGTGAGTGAGCGAGTGAGCGAGTGGGTGAACGAGTGAAGGAGTGAAGGAGTGAGTACAGGCCGCATCAAAGCGAGGCAGGGCGCACGGTGTTCATGGCTTTGGTGTTGGACCGGTTGGATGTGGTGGTCTGGCTGAGCTTGCGGAACTTCTGGTACAGCAGTATTCCGTAGACGAAGAACCCCAGCGAGATGACCGCATATTGGATGATGGAGATGAGCTGGATGCCGATCTGCGGGTGGGGTGGTGGGCCAGATGACGACGACAGCAATCACGATGAAGACGACGACGACGACGACGACGACGAAAGAGGGACAGGATGTCAGCGGGAGCAGGCCAGGTGGGTGCAAGAAAAAGGGCAGAGAAAGGGAGCAGCCGAGCAAGAGGGAAAGGCAGGGCCGGCGCACGTCGATCGGCGTGAGCGAGGGATTGCACGGCTCCGAGCCGCTGCCATCCAGCGAATTCCCCCCCAGGCAATAGGGATTGTAGGCCAGCCAATTGACCAGGAAGAGGGTCAGCAGCACCAAGCACAGGGCTCCCATGTAGCCGATGTAGTAGGGCCGCAGGCGAATGGTCCGCTCGTAGGTAGAGTGGTACATCTCGGCCCAGTAGTACAGCAAGACGTTGTAGGCCGAGAAAAAGAGCACCGATGTGGCCATGTCGGTGATCAGGTAGAAGGGCAGCGACACCGACAGGAAGGGCTTGAGGGCAAAGTAAACCATGCGCACTGTGGATGGGTTGGAATCAGCGTGTGTGTGTGTGTGCGTGTGACGGGGGAAGGAGGAGGCGAGGCAGGGTCATGGCGGCAGCGAGAGCGGGAGGAAGGCGCGCGGCAGATGCTCACGTACAGATGCACCCCAGCAACAGCGAAAGGTGGAAGAACTTCTGCCATTGGCGCTTGTCGGAAGGCCCGGCCATGGGGGCGCCGACGCGCGGGGTGCCCGGGCCGCCGGCAGAGTGCGGCGTGCCCGACCCGCCAGCCGAGAAGGACGCCGGCAGGCCGGCCGCCGAGTACCGGTGGTAGTGGTGCACGGCCAGCGAGTGCCGGTACGGCCCGTACCCGAACATCTCGTCATGCAACCGCGGTGACGTCTCATCCACGGACGCGTAGAAGGGGCCCGGCTCCGGGGGCTCACCCATTCGCAGGGGCACCAGATGTGGCGAGGAGGACATCGTGAAGTCCATGCTGCCCGGGACACTGAGGGTGGACTCCCGGAGGCCCGGCCCGGAGGGCTGCGCGTGCGCGTGCGCGTGCGGCTGGGTCGCCAGATCGCCCGGGGAATCGGTGGCGGTGGTGGTGGTGGTGGTGGTGGTGGTGGTCGTACTCAGTGACCGGTGCGCGCTGCCATAAATGTCCCCGGAGGTGGCCAGCAGCGGGCTGCACACATCGTGCTCCTCATCCTCGCCAAGGAGGTCGGTGCCATCGCCGTTGATGCTGCTATTGGTGATGGAGCCCTCGCCGATGGGCGAGTGGGACACCTCCACCGTGTTGCGCGGCTCCAGGGACAGCAGCTGCCGGATGAGCCGGACCCCGGCGCTGTCGCGATAGTCCCAGCCCAAAGTCAGGGCCTTGATGCATAGGATCGCGATGGTCAGGTACAGGAGCAACACCACGAAGTCCAGCGTGATGCAGGTGGCCTGCATCCAGGTGGGGCCCAGGTCCAGGCAGGTGAGGGGGTTGGTGTCCTCCAGGGACCCGGACGCCGAGGACGAGGCCGAGGCCAAGGCGAAGGACAGGCCCAGCCGGGAAGTCGGTCCGGGGAGGGAGGTCACCATGGCAGTGATCAGCGCCACTCCCGGTGCAAGGGCGGACCCGAGTAACCGGGCGCTCCACCCGGCCGTACTGACGACGGCGGCTGAGTGTGCCATGGCAAGGGGGAGGTGGTCAGACGAGGCGAGGCGAGGCGAGGCGGGGCGGGGGG
>NW_009242973.1:1468985-1469505 GCF_000388065.1 Fonticula alba | reverse complement strand
GGGGGGGGGGGCGGCAGCGGGGAGAGGTGTGTGGTGGAAAGTGACTGTTCTCGCGATCTCCCAGCCCCTGTGCATTGGGGCGCCATATGAATACTCCACAGCGGGGGCGGGGGGGATGTGCCTGTGTGTGTATGTACGTGTGTCCTTGCGAGGTGTCCGTGCGCGTACGGCCCCCGCAGGGGGCTGCTCGTACGCGCGTGCGTCCCACCCGCCGGTTATCCCTGGTCGGCGGTTCGCAGGCCGACCCGCGGCGGGGTCGGCGTACGCGCGACCGGTGGCCGCCGCCCCTGCCCCCGGCCCTTGGCCGGATGGGCGGCTCTCTTCCCACACCGGCGAATGAAATGTCCCGCCGGCAGCGGGCACGGAGGTGTCTTGGCCCGGGCCGGCGCCCGGGCATTCTGCTGCACCAGATCCTGGTGTGCGCCAAAGCATTGGCACTCGGGCCCGGATATTTTCTCACGCAGCGTGTCCAGTATGTCCGGCGTTGTGTCGCCCTGGCGGGCGCGTCAGGGGGGGGGGG
>NW_009242973.1:1466374-1468530 GCF_000388065.1 Fonticula alba | reverse complement strand
GGGGGGGGGGGGGGGGGGGGGGGGGGGGGGGGGGGACATAATATTCCGTGCAGGCGCCTCCGGTGTGGGCGTTGTTATTGTTGGCAGTGGCAGTCGAGGTGAGGGCCGGCAGCGGTGGAGACGCGTGCGCGATCTTGTCCTGCCTGGCCTCTCCCTCGCCTCGGGCCCTGGTCCGGGAGGGGGGTCGGGCGGAGGGGGAGGTGCCCAGGGGAGGGAGAGAGGGGGGGAAAAGCCAACCAGGAAACAGCCGACAGGAGAAAAGGCGGGTGTGTATTTGTGAGTGGTGGCCTAGCACCCCGCCAGCCGACGGGGAACGGGGGCCGGACCGTGGATGGGCCATCTTGCTCCCGGAGCTACTCAGCCAGCTGAGAGAAGCGGACAGCGATGGCGGGCCCGTCGAGGTGGCTGCCGAGTGGGGTGGGGTGGGAGGGGGGGGGGCGGGGGGAGAAGATGCCAGTGAGTGAGACGCGCGGCTGGGTGCATGTCTGTGGCAGGAGATACGCGTGGGGAGCGCAGGGTGGGACTGAGGTGCAAGAGGCGGAGGGCGGGTGGGGAAGGCACAGACGAGGGGAATGTGCCTCTCTCGCTCTCCTCCTCCTTCTCCTCCTCCGCCTCTTCGATGTGTGTGCGTGTGTGTGTGTGTGTGTGTGTGTGCATGTATGGACGTACCTGAGCTCATCAAGCTCGGCCTTCAACCGGGCCTTGTACTGTTGGACACTGGCGTGGGAATAGCGCTCCTGGAAGGGCTCCAGGCCCTGATTGAAGCCGAGCTGTTTCCGCGGCAGGTCCGACAGAGAGTCCAGGAGCCGCCGGAAGCTGGGGACCAAGACAGCCAGGGGCGACGGTGATATGGGCGGAGGCACGTTAGTAGGGCCATGGGAGCTAACCAAGAGAAGAGAGCGAGAGAGAGAGAGAGGGAGGGAGGGGGGAGACAGAGGAAAGAAGCGGAGACGGGCCGGGGAAAAGGCGCCCACAGCCGCAGCAAGGAGCGATGCGCACCGGCCGTTGCCACCAATCTGCACAAGGAAGATCATCTGCGGGGTCCAGGAGTCGAGGGAGACCGATCGACAGGCGGTCAAGGCAGCACCCACTTGCCGGTGGCGCCCCGCGCAGTGGATGCAGATGAAGGCCGCGTGCGAGGTGGCCGCCCACTCGGTCTCGTCGGTGTCACAGTCGACGCAGGTCTGCGCGGCCATGGTGGGGGGAGGGGTGCCATCGGGGGGGAGGGCCGGAGGGGGGCAGCCCAAGGCGGCGGCGGCGGCGGCGGCGGCGGCGGCGGCGGCAGCAAGGTCAGACAGTGCCCCCAGACGGGCGGCCAGGGGGAGAGGCACGCAATTGCCGAGATCGACGCGAGGCCGGGCAAAGGGACGCACCTTATTCGAGGGATCCTGGTCGCGGAGCTTCAGCAGCAGCTGGCCCCGCTTGAAGGGGGTCATGTTGGTGATCTCCTGCAACGAGTGGAAGCCCGGCCCCGGGGGGCCCGGCGGGGGGCCGCCAAAGCCAGCCATGGGCCGCGGCGCACCGGCCGGCGGCGGCGGCGGCGGCGGCTCGCCGAAGCCAAGTGCGGCGGCGGTGGACCCGGCGCGGCCGCCGACCCCGGCCGGCGCCAGTGGCGACACCGGGGCCGAGGTGAACCCGCTGCCCGGCGGACCGGGGGGCGGGGCGAAGCCTGGAGCCAGGCCCAAGCCGCCGGGCGGCCCGGGCGGCACCTCCAGCACCGGCGAGCAGGGAGCCGACACCGGGTCGGTGGGGGCCCGGCCATCGGGCCGAAGCCGGGTATTGACCCCCATGGCGGCGATCTGTCGGGCCACGGCGGCCGGCTGCTGGGTCCCGGGCCGACCGCCGAAGGTTACCAGCACCGACTTGTCCATCAGCAGGGTGAGCTGCTGCATGTTGGTGATTTCCATGCTCGGGGTTGACCGGGCCCACAGCTGGATGCCGAAAATGCCGACCGTGTGGCGCAGGGCCTCCTGCAGGGAGGCCTGGTCACGGTGGCGGCCGTCGTCGAACAGCGGCGGCAGGACCAGTGCCGCGGCGTATGCCTCCACCCGCACCCGGTCGATGGTCCATTCGGTGTCGATCACCAAGCGCCGAGCTTTGTCGGTCTTGACATTGGTCAAGTCGAACACATCGATGTGGAGCTTCATCGGGGGGGG
>NW_009242973.1:1457339-1466024 GCF_000388065.1 Fonticula alba | reverse complement strand
GGAGGGAGGGGCCGGCAAGGCGGGCGAAGAGGCGAGGGAGGAGGGGGGGGGGGGGAGAGGAGTGTCAACGCGTGTGCCCCAGCGCCGCCGTCCGGCCTGGGGCCAGTTTTGATGGCACGGCCGGCTCTGTGTCTGCAAGTGCTTGTGTGAGTGTGCCTGGCCGCGCCGCGCCCCAGGGCCGTGTGAGCTTGGAGTTTCTGGCGCCCGGCATTAGTGCAGGTCCTCGGGAGACAGCCCCGCGCATTCCCCCCCGTCCCCCCCCGGGGGAGGGGGGAAGTTGGTTCAATCAGGCAAGTCCCTTGGGGGCTCGCTTTCCGGGGTCCGGCCCCGGGCGCGTGAGATCGCCCCCGGCCGCCTCAGCCCCCACCCCCCCGCTGAAGGCTGGGCGAGGGGACGGAACGGGGGGGGAGGGGGGGAGCGAGCGGCAAACATACCTCCTGGCGGAAGGAATTCGTGGGAGAAACCACCGCCGCACCGTCATTCAGACCCGCCACCGCGGAAAATAAACAACGGCAAGGGGATTGTCCCCGGCCTTTTCCCGGCTCTCCTGCAACGCGTCGTCCGGTTCTCGCCCCCCCCCCCCCGGCGGGCAGACCGTGCTTCTGGCGTGGCGAGGGGAAATCCCTCGACCAAACACATCACCGCTGAGACCGCCGTCTCCATCTCCTGCGCAGCTAGCAACGGCAGGGGCGGTTTCACCGGGGGGGCGGGGGGGGGGGGGCACCCAAAGGGGCGGTGGAACGGGGTACATTCGGGAAGCACGCTCCATCGGACCTGAAACACGTATGTACGCACACACCGACACAGATGCACCTGCATACTGGAGATTGGGCTTGCCAGGGGCGGGCCCAGCAGCCGGCCCAGGGGAAGACTTGTCCGCTCGACGGCCGGCCGCCGCCCCGGGCCAGCCCTGGCCGCAGGGGCCCGGCGAGAAGAAGGCTCTCCCGCCAGGAGCCGGAGCGTGAAGAATGTCGAAACGCATCACCGGCCGGCGGGCGCACCAGTGTGTGGCGCCCCGGGCCCGGCCCCGCGAGCCCCGGCCCCGCCTGAAAGGCAATGCGCGCCCCCTTCGCCTGACTGGCGGCGGAGAAGGGGGCGGGGGGGGGGGGGGGGGGGGGAGGACGGGGCTGAGGCCTGATGCGAGCATCTGATTGCGTTCAGGAGGACCCCGGCCGGGGTCTCGGCCAGGCGATCTGGCCGCGCGCAAGGCCGCCCCCTCGCCGCCTACCGCGGAGGCTTGCCACCTTCGGCCGGGCGCGGCCCGCTTGTTGTGGAGGTGGCAAGGGGCGGGGACACACTTTCAGCCGCCGCACACGCCCCCCTCCCCCTGAGTCCCCCACTCTGATGAGCCACCCGACAAGCATTGCACGCCAACGAGCAAAGTCTGGGTCATGCCGGAGCGGGGCATGTGACGTGACGTTCTGATGTCCCAGAAACAGTGCCATCCCGCACTCACCCGCGCACAAGGCACCAAAACAGGGGGGGGGGGGGGGGGGGGGGGGGGGGGGGGGGGGGGGGATATATTGCTGCTCAAGGACATGGGGAATATGCGCGCGCGGCGGCATGCGGCGAGGTGCATATCGGGAAAAGGGCGAGGAGGCGGGCCACTGCTGGGAAGGAGTGTGTGCCCTTGGAATATGTACAAGCGATGGCTGGGGGGGGGGGGGGGGGACGTGCAACAGGAAGGGAGAGACACACGGACATCGAGAGGGGGGAAGGAAAGAGAGGGAAAGAGAGAAAATGGCACACGAACACGCGTGCGCGCAGAGGGGAGAGGGGGAAGAGACGCGCACGCGCTCCCTCTTCGTTCCTCCCTCGGGGACCTTTCTCTCCGCGGCCGGCGGTGCGGCTGGCAGTGGTTCGCAGAGGCACGTGGGAAACACCCACACCGGCGCAGTGGGAGGGGGACATGCTCCCGGCCGCAAGCGGCTGCCCTCTGTGGTGAACGGGAGGGGGGGGGGGGGCGGCGGCCAGGAGACCGGGGCCGTGGTTCCGCGGGAGCAGCAACAGCTGCTGCCATTACTGGTCCGCCTGCTCGTCCTCCTCCGGCATGCCACCCAGCAGGGGCCCAGCCCCTGCCCCGGTGGATGCGATGACGCCAGACCCAGGGCCAGCACCAGCACCACCAACGGAGGCGGCGATGCATGGCTCACGCAAGGACAGCCGGTGCATCTCCAACGGCACGGACCGCGACATGGGCAGGCGGCTGGGGGCGCTGCCGGCCGGGCGGCGCGGAGCAAGCGGCGCACGGCCGCCACACTGGGCACCCTCCTCCGCCTCGAGCGGGGACTGGGGCAGCGGTGACAGCCGGCCGGCGTCCGGCTCGGCGACCGCCGGCGGAATGGCCGAGATGCACCCCGCATCGGAGGTCGACCGGAAGAGAGCCCCCCCACCCTCGAGGGAGCTGTGCGACAGGGCCGCCTCCGGCGACAGGTGCACCCGGTCACCCCCCGGCGGCAGGTCGCCCGTGCGCAGGCCGAAGGTGGCGCTGACCGATTGCAGAACCGCCTCGGTGTCCTCCGGGCTGCCGGTGACGCCGCCGGAGGAGAACCCGCTGCTGGGACTGAGGCTGCCCGGCAGGCGAACGGTCCCCGGGGCCGGCGGCGCCGGCGGCAGGGGCCGGGAGAAGCGCGGCGCGGTGGCCGTCCCCGACCAGGCAGCAGCACCACGCTGCGGCGAGGTGGGCACCGAGGGCGACACCCAGGTCCGGCCGCCGGAGAGGCTGCCCACCCGCGGGGCGGCCGCCGTGTCCACGGAGAGGAGGCCGGCACCGCCGGCGCCGGCATCCCCGCCACCGGACAAGGGCGTGCCATTGGAGAGCGGACTCGCGCCGGAAGTGCTCAGGGACCGCGTCAACGGGCCGCTGCCCGGCGAGGGACCAGCCACCAGCGGCAGGTCGGCCGACCCGCCGCCGAGGGAGTAATCATGGCGCAGGCCGACCGTCAGCCGGGTGAACGCGCGCTGCCGCTCCCACTCGATGACATTCAAGGACCAGGCGAGCTGGCGCCAGCCGGTCCGGTCGGCCTCGCGCCGGGCCTCCAAGTGCGAAATGAGCCCCAACAGGCGCGCACGCAGCTGCCGCAAGAAGTCAATGCTCATGGCAAAGGGGTTGCCGGCCGCCCGGGGGGGAGCCGCCACGGTGGCAGGCTCCCCGTCCGGGGGGCCACTTGCCGAGGCGGCGGCCGCCGCCGCAGCCGCCTGGCTGAAGATCAGCTGGGTCGAGGCCGACGTCAGGAGGTCCAGCTCCACGTCCACCTGCGGCACCAGCCGGTGGAGGTAGGCCAGTCGGGCACTGATGTCGCGCGTGCGCCGGCGCATGGCCGCCGTCCGGGCCCGGAAGAAAATGTGCTTGTATAGGGTGTCGGTCAGGAGCAGCGGCTTGAGGATGATCCCGGAGGAGGGCGGCAGAGAGCCGAACCCCGGGCCGGAGCCGCGCCCCACGCCGCCGGACAGCGGCACACCGGTGGCCAGGCTGCCATCGTCATCGCCCGCGATGCCGGAGGAGAGGCTACCGGGCGAGGGGCGATTGCTGTTGCCGCCGCCGCCGCCGCCGCCGCCGCCGCCAAAGCGGGTGAGCACCTGCTTGAGAGAGGACTTGCGACCGGAGCCCTTGCCACTGGCACCGAGGTGGTGATCGGCGCCGGGGCCGGCACCGAGCCCACCGCCGAGGGGCAGCAGGGACCCGGACCCGGGGCCGCCGCCGCGGCCGCCAGCGCCACCACCACCGCCAGGGCCCCCTCCTCCACGACCGCCCTGGCTCATGGGCATGACAAAGAGAACCACGGTGGCCGTGGACCCGGGACCGCCGAGGCGCACCGGCTCCTCGGTAAACAGGAACTGATGCAGGAGGTGCAGGCCGGTTTGGGCCTCGAGGCTGTCCAGGGCCAGGAGTAGCTGCCGCTGGAGGCCGGCATGCGCCGACCCCGGGTCCACGGCCAGTGTGTCGGTGCCGCAGGACCGCCGGATGAGGGCCCACTCGGCGTTGGTCAGGAGGCCGGACTCGCGCACGCGCGCCATCGGCGGCAGGAAGCCATTGGTCATTTGCACGCCAATTTGGATGTTGAGGCTGCTGTCGATGTGGAGCACGGCCACATACAGCCCAGGGGTGGCCACCGGGGCGGCGAGCTTGCGCGGCCGGCGCGGCCGGTCATCGGCCACCGCCCCGGCCGACAGCAGGCGCTCATCGGCCCAGGAGGAGGCCTCCCACAAGCGGGCCTGGTCCAAGTTGGCCGAGCATGACAGGGACAGAACCACCGGCGAGAGGGCCCAGCTGGTGGCCGGCCCGGGGCCCGACAGGGACCCAGGACCGCCGCCGCCGCCACCGCCGCCGGCCCCCAGGAGAGGACCACCGCGCAGGGAGGCGCCGCCGGCGCCGGGGGCCACACCACCGGCCGGCGGGCAGAGATCGCTGCGCGGCTCGGTGAAGGCGGCGGCCTGGTGCGCCAGGCCCAGCTCCCCGGACACGGTGGACACCAAGTCCCCGGAGGAGCTGCTGCTGGTCAGCATGAAGAGACACCCGCTGCTGGAAGTGCGCATGAGGGCGTCCTCATCGGCGGCGGCCGAGGAAGTGTCGGTCACCACCGGGCCGGCGGCCATGTGCGTGAAGGACCGCGCCCGGGCGGCGCCCTCCGAAAGGAAGCGTGACAGACAGGGCAACGGAACGGCCGGGCGCCGGGCCGCCACGATGGCCGGCAGATTGATCCACAGGTGGTCGGAGGACGGCCCGCCGGGGTAGGTAAGCATCAGATCCGACAGCGGGCGCCAGGAGAGGCCGAGCTTCCCGGGGGCCGGAGCCCCGGGCCCCGGGGCCGGGGCCGGCTGGCTGATTTCCTGCACGTCGCTGCCCTGGATGACGGAGTCCAGCCGCCGCGAGCGGATGGGCGATGCGGCTGACACCGGGCGCAGGACCATCAAGTGTGTCACGCGTCGGTCGCTGACCACCAGCGGCGCGTCGTACATGTACCCGAAGATGGAAATGTCGAAGCTGAGGAAATGCTCCACGGCCCGGAGGAATCCCTGGCGGAAGGAGGACGACGCCACAGAGGGGTCGGTCTGGTGCATCGAGGGAGGGGGGGGGGAGGGGAAGTGTCAGCTCCGGCGAGGGAAGGATGAAAACAAGAAAGGCAGCAACCGCGGTCTATGCCGGTGGTGGCGGCGGTGGGGGCGGTGGCGGCGGTGGCGGCGGTGGCAGCGGTGACAGCGGTGGCGGCAGCAGCCACAACTGCCACAACTGCCACAACTGCCACAGCTGCCACAACTGCCACAACTGCCACAGCGACTCGCTAAAAGAGAGCCAAAGGAGAGAGGGGGTGGCAGGGAGTACGCACCAGATAGGCCGAGGAGTACTGCGCCGAGGAGTCTGGCCGGAAGGTGCACATGTCGTGCACGGTGTTCTCGTAGTCCAGCGACCGCTGGAAGGCCCACACGAAGTCATCCGAGTCGGCCTCCAGTGGGCCGTAGTTCCGGCAGATCTCCACCGACGGCAGGTGCCCGGACTGGCTGTGCGACAAGACCTTCATATGGCGGTCGAAGAAGATGACCGACAAGTAGACACTGTCCTTGCGCAGGTGCTTGGGCCGAGTGACGAACCGATTGGCCGAGGAAATGACGTCCGCCCGGAGGAAGGGCGTGCTGGACCCGGACCCGGATCCGGGAGAAAGGATCCCACCGCGGCCATCATGGTCGGATGACGAGGAGGAGGAGGAGGAGGAGGAGGAGGAGGCAGATGAGGAAAAGAGCCCGGCCACCGGGGCCGAGGAGGACCCCGAGGTGAAGATGGACGACAGGGACATGCTCGAGGCGGAGGACACAAGGCCACTGGCGGCGCTGGGTCCGCAGGCGCTGGCAGGCCCGGCGGCGCTGCCGAGGAAGGGGGCCGGCCCGGGAGCCCCACTGGGAGCACGGCTGGCCGCCGGGCCCGGAGCCCCGGCGGATGTGCCCCCGGTGGTGGAGGCGGCATTGCTCGAGGGCAGGGTCAGGAATTGCGAAAGAATGTGCGAAGACCCGGCAGCATGGGGACCATGGATGTGCGGCGCATCGCACGACCCAAGCCCGGCATTGCAAGCCACCTCGCAGGAGAGGTAGGCAGGCGAGAGCATGGCCGCATTGGCCGGCACCGGCGCGGCGCCCAGGGCCCCGGCCGAGTGCCAGGGAGACTTGGGCCCGGCCCCGGGGCCGGGGCCATCCGCCGACGAGGCCCGGAAGGCCACCATCGTGGCCGTCGGAGACAGGGGCGAGCCGGGCCCCGCGTCATCGGGCTCGCTGGTGGAGGCGTCCGAGGAGCCGGGCCCGCCGCCGGGGGCCGTAGCCAGGCTCGGGCTCCGGGGGCCCCCGCCGCCGGTCACCTGCAGTCCCATGGTGGAGAGGCTCTTGATGGTGGATTTGAAGCCGCGTAGGAGTTTCTTCGACCGGCCGGCCGGGGCCGGGGCCGGGGCCGGAGCCGGGGCCGGGGCCGGGGCCGGGACCACCTCCGGCAGGGGGGGGATGCGGTCCGACCCGGAGCAGGTCGAAGAGAAGGACACCAGGTCCATGCTTTCGAGGTCCATGTCCTCGGCATCGGCGAAGGAGCCCTCCGAGCCGCCGTATGTCCCGCTGTCGGTGGAGGGGATGGGCCCCGTTTGGTAGGAGCCCTCGGAGGTGGAGCTGGAGCTGGTGACGGTGGCCGGCAGCCCGGGGGTGGTGATGGCGGTTATCACGGAGCCGGGGCCCGTCGGGGCCGGCATGGTCTTCGAGTGACCGGCCGGCTGGAATTGGAATCCGGCATTGGCACTGGTCAGGCCGTCCCCGAGGCCGATGGCCGCCCAGGAGGGCGAGAGCGAGTCGCTGGCACTGCCGTCGGAGATGTGTCCGGCCCCGGGCGGCGCCCCGGTGCTGTCGGAGGATGTGGTCATCCCCCCGGCGGCAAAGGGCGATGCCAGCAGGGCCGGGGTCATGGACTCGCCGCGGGCCAGCTGGATGGTGAAGATGTCGCGCGTGGCGAAGAGGTCCGGCAAGAGACAGAGATTGGACTGGGTGGAGGCGTGTGCGCGTGCGTGTGTGTGTGTGTGTGTGTGTGCGTGTGCGTGTGCGTGTGCGTGTGCGTGTGCGTGTGCGTGTGCGTGTGCGTGTGCGTGCGAGGGGCAGCGGGAGGGTGGAAGTTAGGACAACATGGACCAGGGGAGGTGGATGCGTGCGGCAGGGCACGCGCAGATGCGAGGTGGGATGCCCCCCTCCCCCGGAAGAGGACCGCTACAAGGGAGAGGGGAAACGCACGGTCTGAAGGTCAGCCACCCGGGTGAAGGGCGGGAGACCGGGGCCCTCGTAGGGGGCCTCCTTGGCACGGCGACTGCGGCCGAGGCTTCCACTGTCGAACCACCGGGGCCCGGCGTCGGAGCCGAGCCCGCGCCGCGGCGATGAGGGATATCCCGAATCGCTGGCCGTGTCCGAGGACGAGGACCCTGGGTGGCTGGACGAGCAGGAGGAAGAGGAGGAGGAGGACACCGGCGGCGAGGGGATGACAGCCCCGGCGGGCCCGGTGGTGGAGCTCTGCGTCGACAGGTGATGGTGGTGGTGATGGTGGTGGTGGCGATGGTGGCGGTGGGGCAGGCGAGAGCCAAACCCCCCGGCGGCCGGACCCACGCCCGGGAGGCCCCCGCCACTGCGGCCGAGCCCGGAAAAGGGCCCGGAAAAGCGCTTGGATGCCAGTTGGCCCAGCATGTGCGACGCCGGCGACGGCCGCGGGGAGCCGGTCTCCTCGATGGGCGACCGCGGCGGCGATTGATCCCAGCCACCGGGGCCGGTGTCGGCAGGGTGGCCAGGCATTGGGGCGACCGTGGCCGTGGCCGTGGCCGTGGTCGTGGTCGTGAGGGCGGCCGTGGCACCGGAGGCCGCCAATATGGCCGCAGCCGCGGCCGACCCCGGTGCCGGGCCCACCTCACAACAGAAGATGGGGAAGTCACTGGCGGCCGGGGCCGGGCAGGCCTCGGCCAGGATCTCCGCGCAGTTGGAGTTCAGGCAGAGGGCGTCCACAACCACGGAGTCGGGGAAGTGCGTGTGCGCGGCACATGGGCGCAGGGGAGCCGGCCCGGCGGGGCCACCCTTGCCTGGGGCCAGCTCGCGCGTCGACCCGACCAGATAGTAATTATGGTCGTCCCAGATGGAGAGGGCGGCGCAGGCCCGGCGCAGCACGTCGGCCAGGTTGCTTTCCACCGGCACACACAGGGTGATGGAGCTCCGGAAGACGGGGATGTGCCCGGTACCAGGGGGCGGGGCCGAGACCGGGGTCGGGGCCGGGGCCGGGGCCGGGGCTGCCTCCTGGTCGGCACAGTGCTGGGACACGGGGCGCGTGGCCGGGCGCGAGATCGGCGGGCTGGGCGGGGCCGGCCCATGGTTGGAGGCCGGCCGGGCCGAGGCACACTCATTCCCGGCGAAGCAGGCGAACACCGTGAGTAGCGTGTGGCCGGGGGGCACGGCGGCCGGGTGACCGTCGGGCTGGCCGACGGCCATCCAATCGTCCACCAGCGAGTCATCGGCCACGGCGAAGCCGGGCATGGCTGTGGCAACGAGGTCCGGCCCGCCGAAGCTGTCGCCGGCAAGCGACAGGGCGGTGGTGGTCAGCTCTGACAGGTCAAAAGTGTCGGTGGCCGAGCGGTCGGCCGAGTGGCCGCAGTCCGTGTCCGAGTGGGGGAACTCGTCGCCCATGTCTGG
>NW_009242973.1:1453920-1456565 GCF_000388065.1 Fonticula alba | reverse complement strand
GCACCTTTTCTGCGCCCGGCGGCCGGGAGGCCGCACCCATGGGGGACGAAGCAGTGTGGGAACAGGGGTTCGCCACCCAGCCGGCCGACCACCCGGCCGGAGGACGCGCGGCCGAGCGGAAGGGTGCGGTAGAGGGAGCGACTGACCGGTGCCCCCCCCCCCCCCCGGCGGGTATTTTGCACCGGGGGATGCTTTGCCGCAGCCGGGCGGCCAATCCGGTCTCACCACAAGCGCGGCCATGCGGGGCTGCGGGGCGCCGGCGCGCGTGCGCGCGTGCGCAGACGAGTGCGTTTGTCCGGGGCGCGCAGACGTGCGATGGGCGACGCGCGGCGTGCCCTGCCGACGGATTGTATCCCGCACCCGGGCGGGGCAGGGGAGGGGGGGAGGGCGGGCGTCCGTGCGGGTCCCGCCGCCGGTCGTGGGTCTCCCCGCGCCGTGCGGGACTTGCAATCACTGCAGGATGCACACGGGCCGGCGCGCCGGAACCCCTTCGTGGCGCGGACCCTTCCGGGAAACCCCGTGCATGGAAGAAGCCCCCGCTCCCCCCCCCCCCTCCCTCTGAGCAGGCATCCATTTTGAGACTGGCGTCCGCGGGCGGGGCGGGGGGGAACGGGGGCGCCGGCGCGGGCACGGCGGCCCGGGGGGGAGAGATCGCTCGAAGAGGAGGGGCCTTGGAGGGGCTGGCGGGGGGCGGAGACAGACAGACGGGCTGTGGGCACGGGGCGGGACCCCCCCCCCCCCAAAAAAAGCCAGTACGAAGGGAGTGTGCGTCCGGGGAGGGGCGCTGTTCGCGCAGCCGGCCGGCCCCCTCTCGCCAGTGGAGAAGACCGGACGAAACACCCGAAGAATATGCACAATAGCACTTGCGAATGCGTGCATGTGCACGGAAAAGCGGGTAAATATAATGGCCAGTATTATTTCAAAGAATATGGGCCCGCTGCTCGCCCGGGCCGGAATCGCCTGGCCGGGCCCGGGGTGAGGGCACGCGCGCGCGCGCGCGCGCGCACGGGCGAGCCATCGGTCGCTCCCCTTTCGGCGGTGGTGTTTGTGTCGGCGAACGCGGTGGCCGTGGGCGCGGGAAGACACGCGCGCGCGTGCGCGCGCCTCCGGACACATGCGCACACACACACACACAGACACCGGCGGACATGCAAGGCCGACATGCGGACGGACATGCGGACATGGATGTGCGCACGCCCTGGCTCGCCCGCGCCGTCGGCCGGGCCGCGCCCGCCGCGGCCTAGGCCTCCCTTGACGCGACGGGAGCCCGGCGGCCGGATGGGGTGTGCCGCCTGTGCGTTGGGCAGCGCCCTCGCGTCGCGCCCCGGTCGCGTGGCCTGGCCCTGCCCCATTGTCCTGTCGGCTCGTGCGCCGGCCGGGGGGGGGGGGGGGGCCGGGTGTGGGCGCGCCGGCACATGGGCGGCCGGCAAGGCGAGGAACGGCTCAACCGTCCCCCGGGGCCCCCCGGAGACGGACGACCGTCGGCGGAAAACGGGGGCCCTGCGTGAAAGTGCCCTGTGTGTGCCGGGCGCGGCCCGGTCCTGGCCGGGTGTTCGGGCGAACCCCGGGCGGCGATCCGCACCAGGCGTGTTGCCTGCGCGCGGATGGGCCGGTACGCGCGCAACTGGCCGCCCAAATCTGGTCGCCGCGAGCCCTGTTTTTTTCTGCCCCCCCCCCCCCCCCGCCCCCCTGGCCAGGCGGCGTGCGGCTGGCTCACCGGCGGCGGCGGCGGCGGCGGCGGCGGCGGCGGCGGCGGCGGCGGCGGGCGGACAACCCCCCGTGTTGCAATGCAGGCGGCCCGCCCTGGCCTCCGCCCCGCGGTGCCAGCGGCAGAAACGGCGGCGACGGCAGCAACGACATCACCGGGGCCGCAGGACATATGAGATGCACGGATGCACATGCCCCGCTGCCGTCCCCACGCCGCTGGAAAAGAAGTCCCCCAAACATGCCCCCCCCCCCCGCCTCCCCAAGCGAGAGCCAGCGGCATGCTCCAACCCAGGGGCAAGCTCAGGTGGCCCTTTCCCCGGCAGGGCGGAACGGCGGCGGCGGCGGCGGCGGCGGCGGCGCGCTGCCCCTTGCCCAGCTCTTTTCATCCGCCCGGCGAATGCGGCGGTCGGCCCCGGGGCTCGGGAGGGGCTCCCCCGCTCCGAGGTCCGCGCACCCGCCCGGGCTGCGCCACTTATGTCACCTGGCACTGGGCGCGGAAGGGCCCGGCCGGCCGCGGTCCGGCTCCGCAGGGCCAGCAGACCGAGAGGGAAGGAAATACGCGCCGGCGGGTGGCCCCGCCCGGTGGACGTCGGCTTCCGGCGTTCAGGCACGCTTGGCATCGGGTGGGGCACGTCCCGGAGCCGCGCGGCGCCCTCTTGGCAACGGAGACGGCTCGGCACCCCTGCGCGGGGGCTGCCGGTGCCGGCGCCGGCTTGGTCCGCCCCCCGCCCTCCCGGTGGTTGTGTCTGCCAGGCCCCCCCCCCCCCACCCCCGGGGGGGAAGCGGGATGCTTCGCAGGAGGCAGCGAGACAGGCGCGGCGCGCCCGAGGGAGGAGGGCGAATAGGCTCGTGTGTCCTGCCGGACGCGGCGAACGCGCGGCGTCTCTTCCGTCGGGGAGCACGACGCGTCCTCCGTGGCTCGGGTCCCTCCTCCCCCG
>NW_009242973.1:1450465-1453841 GCF_000388065.1 Fonticula alba | reverse complement strand
CGGCTTCCGCCCCTCGCCGGTTGCATGTTACGCATACGGGTATGGTGGTGGTTGGCCCCCCCCCCCCCGGCCGCCCGGGGTGTGTCATGATGCGCGCGCCCCCTACGTGGCACACCAGGACCCCCGCCCCGCCCCCCACCACAGTGCCCACGGCGCCGGCCTCCCTCGACAAGTGGCCCTTCGCCCACCAGTCATGATGATTGGATTCCGCATCATCATCTCCCTCATTGCGGGCCGGCGCCGGCGCGTCTGGGGGCGGGGGGCTCGCCTACCCCGCCCCGCCCCGTCCCCCCCCCCCCCCCACCCCCCACACCCTGCAACTTCGCCCAAAAGAAAAAAACACGAGACCCAAAACAGACCCCTGCTCCCCGGAAGGCGGGGCCGGGCGGGCGCAATGCCCTCCCCCCTGGCCCCCCTCGCCCTCTCTCTCCCGTCCGTGCCCCTCGTCACAAGCGCGGGCGCACATACTCTTGCCGCAACACATGCACATACAGACACACATATGCAGCAGATCCACACAGCACGAACATGCACCAATGATGGCTGGTCCTCTCCCCCGAAGGGCAAAATGACGAGCACCCAAAAAGAGAAGGATGCGCTCCCGCACGGGATCGAACCGCGGACCTTGGGATTAACAGTCCCACGCTCTACCTACTGAGCCACAGGAGCTTCCGATGAGGAGGTGCCCATCCTTTCGGTTCATGGAGCTGTGGCGCGGCGCCAGGGCGCGTGTCCGTCGGCCCAGCAGGGCCCCCCCTCGCCATCCCCGAACAGTTAAGACATGCACCATTCTGAAGACCCGCGACTGGGGCCCATTCGGCCGGCATGTTAATCCACACACGCCAGCATCACTTTCGCGGGCTTTTTACCCGCCAGCACGCACATTTTGGGGACGGGTAAATTCAGAAAAGAAAATGTTTATCGGAAGTGGCCGCCAGGCCAGGAGAGAGGGGACGCGAGGGGGGGGTGGGGGGTGGGGGGTGGGGGAGGGGGCGGATGGGAGGCAACACGGGGAAGCCACCGGCCACGAAGAGCACCTCTCCCCCCGCCCTGCCTCCCGGTGTGCCTACTCGCAGGAGTGCCGAAAAGTACGACCTTGGGGGTGAGGTGGGGAGGGACCTGGGTGCGCGTACATGGGTGCATGTGTCGATGAGATATGTTTATGTGTGTACGTGTGTATGCGTAATTCACTCTCACACACATACACACACACACACACTCACCTCCCCCCCCCCCCCCCCCCCCCCCCCCCCCCCCCCCCCCCCCCCCCCTGGGGCGCCCTCTCAACGCAGGAACATCATGCCGTTGCTGCCGCCGGGGCCGGACGAGGTGCCGCCACCCCCGGAGCTGAAGCCGCCGGACCAGCCGCCACCGCCAGCCGCCGAAGGCGGTACCTGCCCGGTCGGCCGAGGGACGCCGGCCGGCTGCTGCTGCGGCAGCGGCTGCTGCTGGTGGAAGGGCATCGACTGCGGCAGCGGCTGCGAGTAATGGGACTGGCCGCCGAAGGTCGGCGAGTCGAGCCCCGGGCTGGGCGCCACCACGAAGGGCGGGCTCGAGGAGTAGGCCGGCTCCGGGGGCGGGGTAGCCACCGCGCCCGGGAGGCCGGCCGCGCCCGTTGCCATGTCCGGCTTGTAGGAACTGCAGAAGAAGTGCACCGGCTGGCCGTCGGTCTGGATGACGAAAGCCGCCCGGCTGATGGCCTTGGAGCAGATGATGCAGGTGCGCGTCTGGTCGATGACAATGTACCGGGACTTGGCGGCGGCCAGCTCGGCGCGAGTTTGAACATGCGACGCCCGAAGGAGAGCCCGCTGCAGGTGCACCGCGTGGCGCTCAGTCGAGAAGGACCGCAGCAGGTCCGTCAGCAAGGGGGCAATGCGCTCGAGCTGCGTGTCGGCCGGCAGCTCGGAGACCAGCTACAGTGGAGTCGTGTTCGTGTGCATGTGCGTGTGCGTGTGTAAGAGAGAGAGAGAGAGAGAGAGAAGCGACGGGGAGATGCCGGAACATGCGTGGGGACGAGCCGAGCCTCAGGTGGCCGACGGAGGCCCAGCAAGGAGGCACACGCGCATGCGGCCGCGGCAAATGGACGCCCTCCTGCCCGGCCGGCGGACAGCCAGCGACAATGGCACGAGGGGCAGCAAACGCGAGGACGGGAATGCGCGCACCTGGAGAATGTCCATCTTGTGGCCGTGCTTCTCCACCAGGTGAATGGCAAAGCGCAGGCGCGTGTCGGTCTCGGCCGGCGTGAGAGGCTGCTCCTGGCCGGCGACCAAGTTCGGCGCCAGGAGCTTCCGAATGAGGATCATGAAGAGGTCTTCCTGCGGGTGGGACTGGGAGGCCGGCATGTCGGCACCACGCGCCAGATGCAGCTCGCAATAGAGCTCGGCCGAGGCCAGGTCGTCCTGCAGCTGGACGATGATGTTGAGCGCCTCGTCGTGGAGCTTGGCGCGGCTGAGCAGGACAATGCGCGCATCGAAAAGGGCATTGATGGGGAAGCGCCCGAGGAATTGCTCCGGCGCATAGTACCGCGAGGTGACCAGGAAGTGCAGGAGCTTCAGCCGCAGCGGCGTGAGGGTGGCATAACGCCGGGGGTCTTCCTGGACCTGTGCCGAGGCCGCCGGCCCGGCCGCCTGGCGGATCTCCCCCAACACCCCCTCCAGGTACAGGCGAATGAGGCTCTCATGCAGGTGCACCAGCTGCCCCCGGGTGAAGGTCAGATCCCGAGTGGCCGGCGCCGGGGCCACCCCATCCAGCGGGGCCACAGCCAGCGACGCCGGAGACCGCCGGGCCAGCTGACTCAAGTCCACGGTCTTCAGGCCGGCATCGGACAGGAGCTCCCCCATGCCGGCATGGGCACCGGACCCGGCATGCGAGTCGATGCGCTCGGAGGCCGGGAGCGTGGCCCGCAGGACCAGCCGCTCCAGGTACCGCTGCAGGGCCGGCATGCCGAGCTTGCGGTTTTGCAAATGCGCCACCACCCGATCCGGCCCCAGGGCCAGGGCGTGCGGGTGATTGGCAAAGATGTCCACCCCGAGGGTCGGGTCATGGTCCAGCACCCAAATGGAGTACTCCAAGATCAGGCCGACGGTGTCATCCGACGGCTCGGCCAGAGGGGCCGGCCCGCCGGACGTCCCCTCGGCCGGCGTCACGCCAGTGGCATAGAAGGGATTCAGCCGCTGCAGGTAGGCCACCGTATGCTGGACGCCGGTTTGCGTGCCGACCTGCGTGGTGCCGAAGTTCTTCAGCAGGCTGAGTGCCTTGTTGTGCTGGCACCGGTAGAAGTAGAGGGTGATCAGATGGGGAGCATGCTGTGTGGGCGAGTGCCGGAGGAAGGGGGCCAGGGGGGGAGGGTGGGGGGGGGGGGGAGGAGGAAGGAAAG
>NW_009242973.1:1449942-1450430 GCF_000388065.1 Fonticula alba | reverse complement strand
GGGGGGGGGAGGGGGGGAGGAGGGAAGGAGGTGAGATGTCCGTGGTGATGTATGTGCGTGTGCATGTGGGCGGTGTGGTGGCGTGGCGGCCGCGGGCCGAGAGGCGCACCGGCTTCTGCCGGAGGATGTTTCGCGCGTCCACCTCGCTGCAGGTGCTCCGCTGAAGGGCCATCTCCAGCAGAGGGCCGGAGTTCTTCATGTCCACCAGCAGCGTCAGCAGGGCCGTGTCCACAATGCGCGTGATCTCCGTCCGGTCAGGCAGGGACACCAGGAACCGATACATGCCCCGGTCCTTGGCGGGGATGTCGTCCAGGGGGCGCCGGGTCGGGTTGATCTCCAAATCATTCAGCAGCCGGTGGACCTCACGCATGTAGTTGAGCAGTGGGGTGTTGGCATCTTGGGAGTGGTGAGGGGGGAGTGGCGAAGAGGGAAGAGAGGGGAGGTAGAGGGGAGGTAGAGGGGAGGTAGAGGGGAGGTAGAGGGGGGGC
>NW_009242973.1:1446586-1447141 GCF_000388065.1 Fonticula alba | reverse complement strand
GGAGGTCAGCGAGCGCACTGGCGAGGGGGAGCGGCACACAGCCATCCCGGGAGGGGCGCGCACCACACAGGACCAACAGCCACCGGTGGGACTCGATCACATAGAGCTGGTCGATGGGCTTCTTGAAGGTGTTGAAGCGCGACAGGTTGGAGTTGGACGACGTGTTTGTGGAGTGGCCCTGTCCCGGGCTCTTGATGATCAGGATGGTGCCGTCTTGGCAGCCAAGGATCGAGGCATTGTCTGGGCCGGGGGGGGGGGGGGGGCGGGGGGGGGGGGGGGGGGGGGGGGGGGGGGGGGGGGGGGGGGTCGGGGGGGGGGGGGGGGGGGGGGGGGACGCAAAAGCGCAGGCGGCGTCCCGGCGCACCGATGGCATCGATGGTGGTGAGCTTCTTGTTGATCTTGGAGATCGAGTAGAAGAGGTCGAAGGTGAAGAGGTCGTCACTCATGGTTGCGTGCGAGGATGGCGGCCCTCTGCCGGCCTGGCACAGCGGGCTGGGGTGGGCGAGGGGAAGGGAGACCCCGAGGTCGAGGGTGGGCGCGTCGAGAAAGGGGGGC
>NW_009242973.1:1444940-1446576 GCF_000388065.1 Fonticula alba | reverse complement strand
GAGGGGAGAGAGAGGGGAGGTAGAGGGGAGGTAGAGGGTGAGGGAGGGAGGTAGAGGGGAGGTAGAGGGTGAGGGAGGGAGGTAGAGGGTGAGGGAGGGAGGTAGAGGAAGGGAGAGAGAAGGTTAGCGCAGGGTCTCATGTGCCCCAAGACCGAGGCCACCACCGGAATGCATGCTGGCCGGGTGGCCTGCAGCGAGCCCAGCGTGCCCGGGGGTGGGCATGGGCAAGGGCTCGTCGGGTGCCCAGTGTAGAGGCCACGGCTAGGAAGGTGTCTCACGTACCGGCCTGGCTCGACTGCCGGATGAAGGTCTGCTGGGAAAGGCCGATCGAGACAAGATCCCCACCAAGGGCCGAGATGTCCTTCGGCAGGCAGTCTCCGGCATAGGCGAACAGGACGTCCTTCGGGTTGGATCCCAGGCGGAAGTAGATGTTCAAGCCGTCCTGATACTTGCCGGCGCTCATGTGGGACGCGGCCCCGACGAGTTCGGCGCGCTGGAGCAGCGCGATCTGGCCATGCGACGAACCCATGCGCCCGGAGGGAGATCCGGCAAGGGTCCCAGGGGAGGGGGAGCAATCAGGATGTCAGTGCCTGTGTGGCGATGGCCACCGTTGTCGCGAGGCCCCCGGGGGCAGTGGCGCACTTGCTTGCTCTTGTCATCCCACTCGACGCTGTTCAGCAGGGAGATCGCATGGGGGATGTGGTCCATCTTCAGCGACCGGAGAACCTGCGACTGGAGGTCGGCGCAGTGGATGCGGAAGGCGTCGTTCACCGTGACAAAGAGCGGGCCGCTGCGGGTCTCCGTGGTGAGGAGGATGTTCTGATCGCCGGCCAGGAAGCGCCCGGGGATGGAGTTCAGCACCGCCGCCGGGAAGGGAACCGTGGTGATTTGTTGCTGCAGCAGCGACGAGAACACCTCAATGGTCGAGGATGTGATGGCAAAGATGTACGGGTAGGAGAACCCTGCGTCGAGCAGCGGGGGGAGGATGACGAGGGGGCGGGGCGGTGTTGGTCAGTGTGAGTGCGCACGGAGGTCGGGGGCACAGCGTCGCCGGGAGAGACGCACCGAGGGCTTCAACGCGGGCGGCTGTGTTGACGGAGAAATACTCGCGGTTGTTGTCGGCGGAGAAAAGGTGGAAGTCTGCGCGAGACACCGGTGTCAGAGCTGGGTAGGCGGGCATATGTCGTGTGGTCCCCGGAGCCGGGGGAGGGGAGGGGGGCGAGCGGTGTGTGTGTGTGTGTGTGTGTGTGTGCGTGTGTGTGCGCGCGCACTGTTGTCGATGTACACGCAAAGGCGGTTGTGCGTCCGGATGAAGAGCGGCCGCGGGGTGTTGTGTGACGTCAGCGACGTGAGCTTCAGCTTGTCGCTGGCAGACGCAACGTTCTTGTCCGCGGTCAAGGTCTGATCCAGCCGGTGCAAGTGGATGTCCTTGGCCGAGGCCATGACGATGTTCGGTCCGATGATGCCCACCGACAGTAGAGGGACATCTACCGAGAAGGACTGCCAGCACATGTGCGCGTGCGCGTGGGTGTGGGTTTGGGTGTGGGTGTGTGAAGGGGGGGGGGGAGCGAGGAGCCGAAAGGGCGAACAGGACAGCCAGCAGTCAGTACACACCGGCCCAAGGGGGCCAGGCGGG
>NW_009242973.1:1441901-1444064 GCF_000388065.1 Fonticula alba | reverse complement strand
GGGGGGGGTTGATTTGCTGCCAGGCTCCGGGCGCCCCGAAGTGCCGGGACCGGGTCCACTCGACCATGCTGTGGTAGTGTGCTTGTCGGCCTCACTCGCTCCGACCCCGTAGCCGGGGCGGAATGCCACCTCCCCGCCCCGACGGCCCCCGGCCCGCGGTCTACCGCCCTGACTCGGAGCCGGGCGCGGCCGGCGGTGCAGGTCTGGGGGGGGGGGGGGGGGGGGGCGGCACCCGGCCGATTGTTTATTTTTCCAGATCCAAGCCCCGGGCGCGGCCGGACTCCGGGCCTGGTCCGGGCGCCAGGTCGCTGCCCGCCCAGGCCGGGTCTTTCTGCACTTTCAGACACCCAGTAGCATGCCAACGGAAGGACAAGGAGCATGTGATGCTGTTCCCGCGCCAGGCCGACTCCCGGCGCACCTGTCTGCAGGGCGGGCATCGCGCAAGCGCGGCCTCGTCCTCGGCCGCGGCCGGCCTCTCGGGAGGTGGGGCCTGTCTCGGGGGGGATCTTTTTTAGCGTCGGCCGGGCGGGCCCGGCACGGGTGTGTCTGCCTGTGTCCGGTGCCGCGGCCGAGGGAGCGAGGGAGAGGCAGACGCCGCGCTAGAGAGCCGTTCCGGTTCCCAGGCCACTGGGCCGGGGCGTGCGCGCGATCGCCGGGGGCGGTCCCCCGCCTGCGCCGCTGGCCCCTCTCGCCCAAGAGGCTCAGCCCTGCCGGGCGCCCTGTCCATCTGTCTTCACACCCCTCCCATCCAGACATACACGCACATATCCCTCCCCCCCCCTCTCTCTCTCTGTCTCGCCCCCTCCCCCGCCCTCCCTTGGCTACTGCTGCTGCTGCTGCTGCTGCTGCTCTCCCTTCCCCCCTCGTCGCCTGGCATACTTCTGCTCGCCTTCCTCCCACCCACCCCGGCGCCCCATCGACGGCAATGAGCGACCGCCGGCTTCGCCAGTACTTCTCGTCTCCGACCCCCCCGCCGGGCTATGTGCCCGGTGCCGGACGAGGGTGCGCATCGTCCGGCTGTGTGCCCATGTGTGTGTCTGTGTGTGTGTGTGTGTGCTCTTGACTGACCCTGCCTCGCCCCCGCCCTCCGCCCCCCGCCCCAGTGCCAAGCCCTTCACCACCCGGTCCGATATCGGCCCGGCGCCTGACACCTCGAGTGGAGACCCGCTGGACTCGCATGGCGGCGACGAGGGCTACGACTCGGATGACGAGGCCCAGCGCCGGCAGGCGGCCGAGCAGCTGGACGCGCAGGACCGCGAGGCCGAGGAGATTTATGCGGCCATTGACCGGAAGATCAGCGAGCGGAAGCGCCATCGCCGGGGCGCGGCCGCGAACACCGTGCCAGACGCCGCCGAGACCGAGGCTGTCAGCATTAGTGCCCAATTCGCCGACTTGAAGAAGGACCTCGGTCAAATCACCGCGGCCCAGTGGGACAACCTGCCGGAGGCGGGCCGCATCGTCGGCGGCCCCAAGCGGCCACGACGCGAGGACCGGTACGTCGTGAGGCGCCCCTTGTGGGACTTTCTCTGCAGCGCCCTCGAAGGGGGGAGTCCGGGCTCTTGCAATTGTCCTTCCTTTGCTTCTTTTTGCCTCTTTGGTCCCCCTCCCCCCCCCCCCTTGCATGTCCCTTTCCGCCTGTCGCGCCCTGCCATTGTGTCGGGATGCCTGTCTGGCTGCCGCCTGCGCCCACGCCCGTGCCCACGCTCACACGCCACACTATGATGAAGATACACACCCATGCCCGACTCGGTCATCGATCAGGTCCGCAACACTGGGGCCATGGATGCGGCCATCCCCCCGGCGGATGATGTGCGTACCGTGCCGGCTCCGGCCATGGCCCTCTTGCGAATGTGGCTTTCTCCCACCCCTTGCCTGCTCTATCTCTATCTCTCTCTCTCTCTCCCCCGCCCCCTGCCCATCTAATCCTGTCTCTTTCTGTGGCTCGCCGCACACTCCCTCCGCCCCCCTCTGCCCAGGGCTTGACCACACCCATGTCCGACCTTCGAGCCTATGGGCAGATGCGTGGGGCGATGCTTGGGTCCACGCTGGACCGCGTGTCGGACTCGGTCACCGGGCAGTCGGTGGTGGACGCCAAGAGCTATGTCCCGGCGGCCGGCGGCACGGAGAGCTCGGCCCGTGAACAAGTGTGCGTGCCCCCCCCCC
>NW_009242973.1:1438167-1441891 GCF_000388065.1 Fonticula alba | reverse complement strand
GCCGCCCCCCGGCATGGGTGGATTTGGGCCGCGGCTCGGTCGGAGGCCGAGCTGTCTGTGGCCCTCGGCCTGTCGGTCACGGCGTCGGCCCTCATTCGGCAGCGCGAGGGGGCGGCCGAGGGGGCGCCCCCGGCTGAGGAGGAGGCCCCGGCTCCCCCGGGCCAGGGCTCCGGCGTGGCGGAAATTCTCCTGTCGGTCGGCGACCGTGTCGAGCAATTCTTCACCTAAGCGCGCATGTTTGCATGCGCATATGTGTCCTTCTCTTCCCCCCCCCCCCCCCTCCCGTGGCCTCTTCCCCTCCTCCCCCCCCCCCCCCCCTTCCCCCCCCCCCCCGCCCCCCTTCCCACGTCTCCCCGCCCGCCCCCTGGCGAACCCTTTCCCCCCTCTCCCCCCCCTCCTCCCCCCCGCCCCCCCCTCTCTCGCGTGTTTCTCCCCCCCCCCCCCCCCCCCCCTTCTCTTCCCCCCCCCCCCCCCCCCCCCCCCCCCCCCCCCCCCCCCCCCTGGGCGCTCCGCAGGAGCCTGAGCGGTAATCGCGAAATGTTCAAGGCCCTGGTCAAGTCCAACCCTGGCTACGCGGCCGGGTGGATTTCCTACGCGCGCCTGGAATTTGCCGACGGCAAGGTGGCCGAGGCGCGTCGGGTGATTGCGCGTGGCTGCGAGGCGTGTGCCTCCGACCCGGACGTCTGGCTGGAGGCCGCGCGCATGAACGTACGTCGGGCTTCTCCCTTTCTCCCTCCCTCCCCCTCTCTCCCATGCGTGCCTTTTGCCGGTGGCTTGTATGTCGCCGTTCGGCACCTTGTCTGACCTGCCGCCCTCCTCCCAACCCGATCGGCAGTCGCCCGAGAACGCCAAGATCATCCTGGCCAATGCCCTGCGGCGGATCCCCACCTCGGTGACCCTCTGGATGGAGGCCTGCCAACTGGAGGGGAGCGTCGAGCAGCGCCGACGCGTCTTGCGCCGGGCGCTGGACCACATCCCCCAATCTCTGCGTCTGTGGCGCGAGGCGGTCGAGCTGGAGGAAAACCCGGAGGATGCCAAGGCCCTGCTGGCGCATGCGGTCGAGTGTGTGCCGGATTCGGTGGAGCTTTGGCTGGCTTATGCTAGGCTGGAGACCTTCGATCGCGCGGCCAAGGTACGCGCGGGGATGTTCCCTCTTGTGCCGGCTTGCCGCCTCGATGTTGATTTCGCCCAGTGACGTCTTCGCGGATGCTGTTGCACCAGCGAGCTGGCCCAATGCTTGCTCGTTTTTTCTTCCACTAACGATCCCCCCCCCCGCCCTCCTCCCTGCCTTTCTTCGCCTGCGTGGATGGTCGCCAGATTCTCAACGCCGCCCGACGCGCATGTCCCGGCAAGATCGAGGTGTTTGTGGCCGGCTGCCAGCTTCAGGAGTCCATCTACAACAGTTGCGAGGACCCCACCTCGAGCCAGGCGCAGACGGCCCTTCAGCGTATGGATATTCTCTTCAAAAATGGTGCGCGCTCCGCCTTGGCCACCTTGTTACCCTGCTGCCATGCGCCTGGCCCACTGGCCCAAGTGCGGTGGCTCTGTCACATACACACACACATACACGCGCGCGCGCGCGCGCGCGCATACATCTGCCCGGGGCACTGCCCTCCGACTAACTCGAGCACCCTTCCCCGATCGCCCTGTCGCCACACAGCTGTGGCGCAGCACAGCGCATCGGCCAACTTGCAGCTCATTCGCCGTGATTGGACCGAGCAGGCCGAGCTGTGCGAGGCCTCCGGCCATCCTCTCAGTTGCCAGGCCATTATGTGCGTCGCGTGTGCACGTCCCGGGCGGGTCGCATGTGGGCCTTCGACGTGCCCTGCCTTCTTCGCCCCTCTCCTCATTCTGTCCTTGGCCTTGGCTGTTGTCTAACCTGCGTCCTGGGTGGGGGCGGGGCGGGGGGATGCATGTAGTCGTAATACCATCGGCCTGGGCGTCGAGTCCTCGGACCGCCTGAAGACCTGGATCCAAGACGCCGAGGATGTGCGTGCCGCGATTGCCTCCTCCTGGCTCCGGCTCTCGGGCGCTTGGAACACATATCTCTGACCCGGGTGCCGAACATTGTCTGACATGCATACTTGGCCGTGGATCCTTCCTTCGCACCCGACGCCCACGCTTGTAGCTCATTTCTCGCGGATCAATCGAGACCGCGCGCGCGGTTTACACCTTCGCTCTGACCCAGCTGCCGGATCGAGCCGACCTTTGGACCATTGCCGCGGACTTCGAAAAGAAGCATGGCACCCTGTGCGTATCCCGTCTGAAAGTCGGGAGGGGGGGGGGGCATCGCCCGAAACCTCACTCCTTTGCCTTTGCCCCCATGGCCAGGTGGGGCTGCTGCTGACATCCCCCGACTGGTCTCCCGCTCTTGACCACACCGCAGCGAGGCGTACGAGGCCCTGCTCGACCGAGCGGTCAAGCAGTGCCCACACGCGGAGAAGCTTTGGCTCATGTCGGCCAAGCACCGGCTCAGCCGGGGGGACTTCGCCGGGGCGCGGTCGGTCCTGGCGGCCGCCTTCGAGGCCAATGCCAATGCCGAGTCCATTTGGCTGTCGGCCGTCCAGGTGGAGGCCGAGGCCAAGGAGTTTGCGCGCGCGCGAGCCCTGCTCAACAGTGCTCGAATCAAGGCGGCGACCGAGCGTGTGCGTCTTCTCCTGCCCTTGCCATGGCCTCTTTCTTGCTTTCTTTCTTCCTTTTCTCCTCCGGCCCCACTTCGCCTCTCAACATGAGTCCCGTCTCGGGGGCCCGCGCGCGTCACTCACCTCCCTTTGGCCACTGGGGCCGGATGCCGGTGCACTAGATCTGGGTCAAGTCCCTGGCCTTCGAGCGGCTGCACGGCGGCACGGCGGCCGAGACATTCACCCGGCAGGATGCCGCCTTGCGGGCATGGGACTCGGTCCGTGCCCTGGCCGTTGAGGCCATTCAACGCTTCCCCAAGAGCCCGAAGCTGTACATGATTGCCGGCAAGGCGGCGCAGACGGCCCAGAAGTATGAGGCTGCGCGTGACTTCTTCAAGCAGGGGGTACGTCACATGGCGGAGTACCTGCGGAGCGAGGGCGCCCGGGCGGCGGAGAGGCATGGTTGCCATGGCCATCGCGGGGGTGTTGGTCCTTTGCGTCGGGCCTCGTGTGTTGCCTTTTGCTCGCCCCTCGCTTCTCTGGCCTTTGCCTCCCTTTTGGCTGCGCGCCCACATGGGGCTGCACACGCACACTGACATACACATGTGCTCCCTCAGATCAAGGCTTGCCCCACGAGCTCGCCCCTGTGGCGTCTGCTGGCCAAGCTGGAGTTGGAGTTCGCCGCGGTGCAGGCCGGCAGCCAGCCGACCGAGGCCACCCCCCGGGGGATTGCCACCGCGCGGGCCATCCTCCAGCGCGCGCGGACCACCGTCCCGAAGGACGAGCTTATTTGGTATGTCGGGCCACTGTGGCCAGCTGGGGTGGGGGGATTGGCTGCCGCTTGCCACCCTGCGCGCGCCGGTGTGCATATTAACACTGCCTACTCCTCGCGTTGCTTCTCTCTCTCTCTCTGTCTCCCTTTGGTTTCGCTGTCTGTGATCTCAGGCTCGAGTCCGTTGAGCTGGAGGTCCTCTCCGGGCAGATGGCCGACGCTCGGTCGACCATGGCTCGCGGTGCGTCCCGGAATTGCCGCCCTTGTTTTGGGCATTTTCCCCGGTCCTTCAGGCCCTGTCTACACACACACACACACACACACACACACA
>NW_009242973.1:1435103-1437331 GCF_000388065.1 Fonticula alba | reverse complement strand
TCGCGCCTTGAAACAATCGCCCAAGCAGATCCCACCCCCCCCCTCCCTCCCTTCCTCTCTCTCTCTCTCTCTCTCCTGTTGACTGGGTCTATTTCCCCCCTTTGGCGGGGATGAATGTCCAGCAAATAGATGCCATGGGCGCGGGCTTGTCGATTGCTGCCCGCTCTTCGGATTGCTCATGGATGTGTGCATGCATTGGAATATTAAGAATGTATTGTACAGGCGCGCGCGTGTGTGTGTGTGTGTGCGCGCGCGCGCGCGCGGGTGGGAGAGCGCGACAAGGAGAGGATGCGCGCTTGAGGCCGGGGGAAGGGGGCAGGGAGGGGGAGGGCGTGTAATGTACAGGGCACCCCTGCCCTTGGCCGAGAGGGTTGACGACAGTCGCGCGAGGTAGGCCCATCTAATCGGAGTCCGAGTCGTCGGAGTCGGAGAGATCACCGTCGACATCCCTGTAGGTGCGAGGAAGCATATCCGGGGCGGTCAGCATACGATGTGGGGAGCGAGAATGATAGAAACATTGGGGGGGGGGACCCGGAACATGCGTGCGCGCACCAGCTGGAGAGACTCTTCTTGGCGGGAGGGGCGGCGGTGGTGACGGGAGCGGCGGCGGCGGCGGCAGTGGTGGTGGTGGTGGCAGCGGCGGCGGCAGCGGCGACCGGCCCAGGCGAAGAGGGGGCCGTGGTTGAGGCACCGCTGGGCGAGGAGGGCGGCGAGCCGGAAGGAGACCTCTTCTGGAAGTGGCGGGCCATCGCTGAAAGAGCAAGCGGTCAAGTAGGGGAGAGAGGAAGAACGAGAGGAAGAACGAGAGAGGAGGAGATGCCAGGAAGAAGGGCGGCATGGGGGAAAACAAGGACAGGCGAATAGTCGAGTCAGCAACGCGAGAGACAAGGAGAACGGGAATGAACAAAGGGCCGGACGCACCCTCATCCACGGCGTCGGACACGCGGTCCTCCAGAGCCTGGCGCTCGTCATGGAAGTCCGCATCGAGGAAGGTCTTCTTCATGGCCTCCTGCCGGGCGGCCTCACGCGCCAGATGCTCCACATCGACCGACAGAACGTCGGCTCCGGCCCCGGTGGGGGCACTGTTGCGGGCGATCTCTAGCGCGCGCGCAACCTGCGCTGCCTCGCGTTGCTGGCGCTCACGCTCCAGTGCGGCCAGGATTTCGGCACGCTCGCGCCGGCTGTGCACATGAGGATCGAGAGGGGCGGCGGGGGGGGGGGGGGGGGGGGGGGGCAGGAGGGGCGATATGTGAGTTGGGCAGTCGTCTTTTTCTCCTTCGCGACAAAGGACGAAAGCATCAAGGCGTGTGCAGGCAGGCAGGAGAGCACGACTGAGGAAGGAGCGGGTGGGCGGGCACGTACGCCTGCTCATTGCGAATGTCGCCGAGACGCCGGCCTGACAGGTCGCGGCAGGCATCGAAGTTGGTGGTGGCCTTGGAGGCCATCTTGCCACCCTGGCTGCGGAGCATGCTACCGAAGCCACCCTTGCCACCGATGGCACAGGGGACCAGGGAGACGGTCCCGGCAGGGAGGGCGGATGCTGCGCCACGCAGGGCCAGATAGGCTTGCCGGCGAGACGCCGGACCGGCCGCCAGATCCAGGCTCATGGCCTGCTGACCGGCGGCCGATGCCCGAAGCAGATGCGAGAGCGGCCGACCGGTGGCGGGGCAGCAGAGGCGCATGCGCTCAGGCCCGAGCCCGACCCCGGACTCCAGGCAGGCCGCCATCAGGGCCTCCTCGTCCAGAAGAGCCTCCAGCTGGCGGAAAGTAGTGACCTCGTCCAGGCCGGCGGGCAGCAGGGGAGTGGGCGACATGTGTGTGTGCGTGCGTGCGTGCGTGCGTGCGTGCGTGCGTGCGTGCGTGTGCGTGGATGTGTGGCTTCGGAAGGGGGAGGAGAAAGGAGGGAGGGGGAGGGGCGAGAGTAGGGGAGGGAGCAGATGAGCTACCCTGCGCCTGACGGCAGCCAGCGGAGTTACCCTGCCGAAAAGCCTTGCCGGCGGCCATTGCGCGTGCAAGGACACCCGGAGAAAGTCGGAGAACTTACCCGTACATGCCCCTCCCCCCGCCCCCTCTGGGCAGGCGTGTGTGCGGCGCCCCGCCGGAGACGCCACAACCGGCCCGGGGGGGGGGGGGGCGCGGAGGGAGCTCGATCGCCCCACGGTACAGCTACATCGGCGTGATGTGCGCGTGATCATCGCGCCTTGAAACAATCGCCCAAGCAGATCCCA
>NW_009242973.1:1431849-1432874 GCF_000388065.1 Fonticula alba | reverse complement strand
GGGGGGGGGGCAAGCAAGGGCAGGGTCCGAGACATACGAGGAGCGGGAAGGGGAGGTCAGCGGGGAGGGGATGACCTGTGTGCGCGCGGGGGGAGGAAACGCCAGCCCCAGGCGGTGACTGGCCCGGTTCCTTTAGGCCTATGCCGATCGCCTGCAGAGGCGAAACACCGCCGTCACCGCCGCCACCACCGCCACCCCCTTCGCACACGCACACACACATGCTCGTCTGTGCGCCCGGGCGGAGGCGTGTCCGGGGCTCGTCGCCCGGGGGCGGGTGAACTCCTCCCCCGCCGCCTTGACGAGAGAGCCCGCCGAGCCGCGGTCAGGGAACAAATCCACGCTATTGGCATGGAGCTCCGCCGTTCATTGGCAGACCCCCGAGAGTCGGGGGAGCGCGGCCGGTGTACCAGGCGAGGCGAGGGAATGAACGCCGGTGCACGGAGGGGAGGCCGAGCGGGCGGCGATCTCCCGGCTGCGGTCCCCCCCCCCCCCGGGCTCTTCGCTGCCCCCCTCTCCGCCCCCTGCGCGCGGTGGCAGGGTGCACGGGGGCGGGCGATCGCCCGGGTCCAGGAGCATATGCCCCGGCCGTGCCCGCGGTCCCCCCCCCCCCCCCGCCCTCCCCTGGCCGGTCTCCCTCCCAAGCCCGAGGACCCGTGCTCTGGTGGCCCGAACTGGGTGGGCCGCAGGTCGCACGATGATGTGTGCGTCCGTCGGCACTCGCGCGCCGCAGCGTGGCCAAGGCCCCGCGCCGCGCGCGCGCGCGCGCGCACGACCGGCGCCAGCGCCTGGGGGCGGCTACAACTGCGCTCCGCACACACACACACACACACACACACACACACACACACACACACACACACACACGCATACACGCACGCACACGCCGGAGGGTGATCGGCGTCGGTCGTGCAAGCGTTGGAAGCTGCCTTGCCCGAATGCCCATCCCCCATTCTCCGGCCCCGAAGGATTAGACCCGTGTGTTCGGCTGAGCGGGGGGAGGGGGGCAGAGGCGGCTGAGAACACAG
>NW_009242973.1:1429505-1431839 GCF_000388065.1 Fonticula alba | reverse complement strand
GCGCGGAGGGAGCTCGATCGCCCCACGGTACAGCTACATCGGCGTGATGTGCGCGTGATCATCGCGCCTTGAAACAATCGCCCAAGCAGATCCCAGCGGACTGGCGGTGTCTGGTGGTCTGCCCCGGTGTACGGGTGTGCGTGTCCTGCGTTGGCTTTCTCTCCGCCCCTCTCTCTCTCTCTCTCTCTCCCTCTTGCCCCGTCTCCTCAGGTGCCACGCCTGCAATCGCATGCTCGATACTGGGGGAGGGGGAACGGGGCCGAGCACGTAGCCTCGCTGCCGGCCGGGTCTTATTCGCCACAGGAGGCCAAGGGTGGGGAGGTGTGCTCCACGCATGGGCATCAGAGGCAGAGGAGTCCCGGGGGAGAGATGTGCAGGCGATGTCCGGGCTGGCGTGGCTTGGACATGGACGCAAGATGAGCCGGGGATGCAAGGCCAGGCGCCTGATGGCTTGAAAGAAAGGGGGATGGCGCGATGACTTGCTTTGGCAAAGGATGTGCCAGGGTGCCTGGAAATGCGCCGGTGTGCAGCTATCCACACGTGCATCTGTGTGCGGCTGTGTGCGGCTGTGTGTGTGTGTGTATCAATGCATTTGCATGTGCATACATGCATGAGTGCACATGTGTATGTGTATGTATATGTATGTATATTGGGGAAAGGGGGGGAGAAAGGGGACGTGTGTGCGCGCACACGCACATGCACACTCACACACGTGTATGCATCCACGCGTGTCTGTATGTGTGTATACGGATGCCGAGATTGAGGGGAAGAGAGGGGGGGGGGTGATTGCTGCAATGGCGGCAACATGGCAAGGGCGCGCCGCTCGCTGTGCCACAGCGCGACTGCACCCGGGCCACATGGCCCCGCCCTTACTGGGGGAACAGAAGGTCCTCATAGAGGCGGCCAAAGATCTGGAAGACGAAGACGGCCGAGACCATACGCAGACCACGGGGAATGATGCCGGCGTAGAGGCCGCGCACACCAAGCTCCTTGGTCATGAGGGAGAAGCTCTTGGCGAGAGTGGTGTAGCGAGCGGGGCGGCCTATGCAGCGGAGGGCGTGCACACAAGTCGGGCAACAAGTATCGGGGGGGGGGCGGGGGGCGTGGATGTCAGCGAGGGGGCAGAGCCGGGCCGAGGACCGGGGAAAGGAAGAGGCGCGAGGACTGAGGGAGGGAGGGAAGACGCACCCACGGCGCCGATGTCGCCCTGCATGCGGGTCTTGACCGAGTCGAAGGGCTGGGTGACGAAGGCGGCGATCTGGCCGGCGACGATGGACGCAGTCACCAGGGCGGTCAGGCGACCGGGGTCGCTGTTGCCGAGGGTGGTCTTGAGGAGCATCTCTAGGGAGTAGCGAGGGGCAGGGAGGGAGGAATGGGGACGGGGCAGTCGAGGATGGGTCAGTGGCGCAGGGGGGGAAGGGGCGAGGGGGCTGGGGCACATTTGAAGTCATGAGGCGCGTCATGTGGGAACGCGTGCATACCATTGAGGACCGGGGCGAGGCCAAGGTAGCCGCAGGTGAAAACACTCTCACGGACGGCAGTCGGGACGAGGCCCTTGTAGAAAATACGGGCACCATGCTCGCGCATGACGATCTTAGCCGTCTCAAAGAGCTGTATGTGTGCGTGTACGCACAGGGTGGCGATGGGAGTGAGTGGCAGAACCGGCAAGGGATGCTCGCTGGACGGGCAGGAGGGGGGGGGGGGGGGGGGACGTACCGCCTTGCCGGTGTTCTGCTGCTGGATCATGACCAGCTCGGCCGGGGTGCTGACAACGGCCGACGCGCCACCAGCCACCAGGGCCGCGAGCAGGCGGTCGCCGCTGCTGGCCTCGGCCTTGTTGCCGCGGAGGATGGGAGTGAGGACTGCATTGCCAGGAGCAGGGGGGAGGGGGCAGGGGGTCAATCGCATGTATGCATGTGTATGTGCATCGACGCGTGCAACCACCACACGCACAGCCATTGACACCGAACTGGACGGCGGTAATCGGGGCAATACTGGCGGAGTTGATGACAACACCGCGGTACAGGAAGTTGGGGCGCCAGTCGATCTTGGTGCTCTGCTGGACGGCGTTCTTCCAACCGACGAAGGGCTATAGTGCGGGTGTCATTGGCAGAAGGAGGGAGGCGAGTGAGCTTCATGAGCAGAGCATGCAGGCGGCGGGGTGCACGCGTGTGCACGCACCTGGTTGATCAGGACCTCAGTGGTGCCGGCGAAGGCGCCGACAATGCCGCTCTGCAGAGCGGTCAGGGTCCGACGGGGAGCAGGGGCGTTCTCGCTGGCCATGGTGCGTGTGCTGGGCTGTCCGGTGTGTGTCGCGTGTGTGTGTGTGTGTGT
>NW_009242973.1:1426965-1428215 GCF_000388065.1 Fonticula alba | reverse complement strand
CACACACACACACACACACACGCACATGACAAAATGAGAGGATGAGGCAGGAAGGGATAACTGTATTATTCTGTCATTTTCATTTTGTCGGCCTGTCCAAATGGCCAGAGGGGGCACACGACCCACGGAGCACACGAACACTGGAAAGGCGCCCCATGGGGGGGGGGAGAAGAAGAAGAAGAGGAAGAAGAGGAAGAAGAAAGGCGGGCACCGGGGGAGGGGAGGGAAGGGGGGAAGCAGGAGAAGGGAGACATGGCTCGCCCCTTCCCTGCCCTGCCCCGACCCCGAGGAGGGGGGAAGAGGACGGAGGGAAGATGAGGGCCGCCACCCGGGAGGAGGAGGGGGGGGGGGGGGGGGGGGGGGGGGGGGGGGGGACAGGGGAAGTGGCAGGGCGCGCGGCGCAAATTACTTGGCCTGCTCGGCGGCCTCGACCTCGGCGATCATCTTGTCGATGACCTCCTGGTGGAAGCTCTTGCACTGGGGGCGCTTGAGCTTGAAGGTGGGGGTCATGCAGTCGTTCTCGACGGAGAACTGCACCGGGGTCAGGTGGATCTTCTTGACCTGCTCGAAGCCCTTGAGATCGAGCTCCTTGCCGGTCTTGACCATGTCCTTGAGGACCAGATCCACGGCGGCCGGGTCATTGCAAACCTCCTCGAAGGACTTGCCGGCCAGGTGGGGCTGCTCCTTGGCCCAGGGCATGAGGGTCTCCTCGTCGGGAATGACAATGCCAACGAGGAAGGCCTTGAGGCTGTCACCATGGACAAACACCTGGGCCACGTACTTGGCCTTGCCGTAGACGATCTCGATCTTCTCCGGGGCAATGTACTCGCCCTGGGCCAGCTTGAAGATGTTCTTCTTCCGGTCGATGATGCGCAGGCGGCCGCGCTCGTCCCAGAGACCAATGTCACCGGAGTAGATGTACCCATCGATGATGTCGGCGCCTGGGGGTGGGGAGGGAGATGCGATGGGGCGGGGAAAGGACAGAGTCAGTGCCGAGCGTGAGAAGATGGCCCCCGCCCCCCTGCGGCGGCTCCTGGGACGAGGGCTGCTGGCGCCAGTAGAGGAGACCCCACACACACACACACACACACGGCCCTCAGCACGGCTGAGCCCCGTCTGAGGAGGGAGACGCTCGCGACCGGGGAACCAAGCCACAGCCGTGGGTCAATGTCACACCTCTCTCCACGCCGAAGCGTCCCGCTCCCGCGGTGAGACACTGCCACGGCAGCCACACACACACACACACACAC
>NW_009242973.1:1423866-1425580 GCF_000388065.1 Fonticula alba | reverse complement strand
GGGGGCGGGGGGGCGGAGAAACGCCACAGGACACTGCCCCTACCCCCCCCCACCCCGGCCGCCCGGAACAACCGGGGGACATTCTCGGCCGGTCCGGCTCCGGGGCCGGGAGAATCCGCGGGCGGTCTCTGTTCTCGGGGCGCGGGGGGGGGGGGGAGCAATTGTGTTACATCGGCCCCGGCCGGGAGGGGCGTCCTCCGCGCCCCCGGCCCCCCGGAGAAAAGGGGGCCCGGGGAATAATAAATAAATAGCACCAATGGCTGGAGAGGCCGCGCCGCGCCGCGCCCCCCCCGCTCTCCCGCCGGAGCCGAGAACGGGCCGGTTCCCAGCAACGTTACGCCCCCCCCCCCCTCCCCTCCCTGGCTGACTTTCTCCCTTGCAGCCCCCCTCTTCGGCCAGGGGGGGGGGGAACGGGGGAAGGGCCAATAAAAGAGCCCAAAGACGGCGCTCGATCGTCGAGCACGGACGCCGCACACCGGGAGGAAGGGGGGCATATTTCCCGGTCCGACCGCCGCCCCGGGACGCGGGCCGCCGGGGGTGGGTTGGTATTTGGGGGGGCGGGGGCGGGGGGCAGGGCTGGGCACCCGGTTGCGCGGCCGGCCGAAGGACCGAGCCGGAGGCTCTGCGGTCGAGCGGGCTTCGAGAGGTGTTTATGGACACGCCGGCCGGCCCGGGCGGCAAAAGGACGCGGGGGACATCGCCAGGGGATGAGAGGACAAAGGGGGGGGGGGGGGGGGGGCGGGGGCGGGGGGGGGGGCCGACGCCCGGCTGCAACCCGCTGGGGGGAGGGGGGACCCAGGCACACATCGATCCGCCTACGGGCCGGGGGGGAGGGGGCTGCCTGCCGGGGGATATGGATATATATATATGTATATCGCGCGCGCGTGGGCCAATCAGCTGGAGGACACAAAACAAGCGCGGCGGAGGGCTGGCGTCCCCGAGGTGTGTGGGACCCTCTTGCTGCCACCGAGAGAGGAGGCCAGCGCTCGACAGGCAGGGCGCGGGAGCGGGGCCGAGAGAAAAACAATAAATCGGGGAATAATAAGGCGAAAAACACTAGAGAGCCCTCGGGGAGCTCTGCCCCCGGCCGGGGGGAAGGCCGGGCGAATGGGCAGCAACACCGCCAGCATTTGGATGGAGGCGCGCCGGGTAAACAACAGCCGCTTGACCGGAACCAGGCGGGCTGGGGAGGAAATGGAAAAAAAAAGACGCGCACCCCCAAGCACCCCCGGGGGATGGACACACACACACACACGCACACACACGCAGACAATAACACCGCGTATGCACAGCTCAGCCGCCGGCCGGGGACGCCAACCAAATGGCTTGTACGCGATGGGTCGCTTCATTCGAGAGAGTTCCCTGACGGGGGTTCTCCCGCTCGGCCGAGCGCGCGCCGCGCTGCCGGCCTTCGGAACCGGCGTCCGGCGCGAGCAGACCGTCCGCGCGGGCGAGACCGGGCTCTGCCCTCGGCCCGGGGCGGCGGCCGCCAGGCACACCGGCCCGGCGACGAGGGCCGCGATTCCCTGGGCCCCCTCGCCCTGTGGTGGCTGGCCGGGGGGCGGTGGGGGGGAGGGGGGGGCAGAGAGAGGCCGACCGGCCGGACATGCGCGGTCACCAGACCCCCCTTCCGAGTGGCATGCCAGGCTTCCGCCAGCCGGGGCGGCCGCGACGGTCTCTGCTGGTCTTTCGTTGGCCGGAGGGAGTGTCTGCC
>NW_009242973.1:1420317-1420841 GCF_000388065.1 Fonticula alba | reverse complement strand
GGGGGGGGGGGCGGGGAGAGGCCTTAGCCCGGCCCAGCCGTTGCCCAGCGCACGAAGGCCCGCCGGCGCCGGTCGGTCTCGCGCCCTCGTCGCGCCCCAACGCCCCGGGGGGCTGGGCTTCTGAGAGCTCGCCTTTTGGGGCCGAGTATATCGGGGTGACACATCATGGCCCGGCGCAGCCCGTCCCCCAGCGCGCCTGGGCACGCGCCGGGTCCTCCCCGCCCGCCGGGGCCTCTGCTGGATGTTGGTTATTGGCCGCGATGTCCCACGGCCGGTCAGGCGGGCCGCGTCCGATCACCCCAGCGCCTGTCCCCGGGGCTCGCGCGCGCGCTGGTTCGGTGCGTCGCGCGGCCGGCGCGGCCGGCGCGGCCCGCCCCCTCGCCGTCTCCGCGTCACCCGCCTCCACACCTCCGGGGACTCGGCCAGCCCCCCCTGGTCGAGCCTGTATCCGTGCCACGCGCCCTGGCCGGCGTCGGATCGATCGCCATGTTGCCCCGCACCTCTCACTCCCATCCCCCCCCCCC
>NW_009242973.1:1417677-1420307 GCF_000388065.1 Fonticula alba | reverse complement strand
CGAGCGGAGAACAGAGGGAAGAGAAAGCCCCCCCCCCCCCCCCACCCCGCAGCACGGGGCCAAAGTAAAGCATCACAGAGGGCACGGGCGCGCAGCACACGTACGGGTCTTCTCCTCGTCCTTGTAGTAGCCATGGGTGATGGAATAGCCACGCAGGCACACCTCACCGCGGGGGAAGGGCTTGTCGGTGCTGAAGTAGTTCATCTCCGGCACGTCGACCAGCTTGACCTCGATGTTGGGCATCGGGGGCCCGGTGTGGCCGGAAGAGAAGTCCGACTTGCAGGTGAGGGTGGCACCGGCGGTGGTCTCGGTCTGGCCGTAGCCCTCGAAGACGTAGCAGCTGAAGCACACACGCAGGAACTGCAGGATCTCGGCCGACACCGGGGCCGAGCCGGACAGGATGTACTGGACACGACCGCCCAGACGCTCGCGGACCTTGCTGAAGACCAGACGATCCCAGAGCCAGTGGGTGCGAGAGCCGGAGGCGACATTGGCCAGCTTGGTGTTGTAGGCCGTGTCGAAGAGGAACTTCGACAGGAAGGGCGACGCGTCGATGGTGGCGCGAATGCGGTCGTACACGCGGTTGAGCAGGCGCGGCACGGCCACGAAGATGGTGGGCCGCAGGGCGGCAATGTCGTCCATCAGGGTGCGGATGTCCCCCTGGTAGAAGCCGATGGTGGCACCGCGCAGGAGCAGCACCTGGAAGACCACGCGCTCGAAGACGTGGGCCAGCGGCAGGAAGGACAGATAGTAGGAGGAGCTGTTGATGATGATGGACTCGCCGCGATCGCCGAGGTACATGAAACCCGCGCCGTCGGACAGGATGTTGTTGTGGGTCAGCATGACACCCTTGGGCAGGCCCGTGGTGCCGGAGGTGTAGCAGATGGTGGCCAGGTCGTCCGGAGTGGCGGCCACCAGGTCCGAGGGGTTCTCCGAGCCGAGCTTCTCCAGGTCCAGGTGGGCGTAGACCTCGAAGCCGGCCTCGGTCAGGTCGGTGCGGGCCTTGGTGGCCAGGTCGGCCGGGGCGAAGACGCACGCCGCGCGGGCCGCCTCATCCGGGTAGTAGGGGGTGTCGCCGGTGGGGGGGGCATCCATGAGGATGATGGTCTTCAGGGTGGGGATGCGCTCCTTCAGCCGGAGGAGGTTGGCCGCCTTGTCGCAAGTGGCAAAGACCAGGGTCATCTCGGTCTGGTTGATGATGAAGACGATGGACTCATCGCCGAGGGTGTCGTACAGGGGGACCGTGCAGAGGTTCTTGGTGTAGGACCCGAGCTCGCCGAGGGTCCACTCGAGGCGGTTGACCGAGTACAGCCCGACGAAGCCCTGGGTGGTGAGGCCGAGGTGGGTGAGGGCGTGGCTGCGGGGGGGGGAAGGGGGGGGGGGAAGGGGGTTAGTACGGGGGAGGGGCGGGAGGGAGAAGGCGAGAAAGGGAGACGGGCGGCACCCGACGCACCCGACGTTGAGGGCGCGCGCGCGGATCTGCGCGTAGCTCTGCCAGACAAAGTCGCCGGCGGTACCGTCGGCGTTCTTGGCGCGCACACCGAGGCAGGTGCCGCCGTTGGAGGCCTTCTCACCGCCGAGGAAGCCCTCCCAGAGGTTCTGGGAGTTGAAGAACTCCGCGCCGTTGACCAGGGGCTTGTCGCCGAGGAGGTAGTGGCGGCGGGGGCGGGTCTCGCCGGGGCGGGCCTCGCCGACCTCGACCGAGTACTGGTCGGGAGGAGTGGCGAGGTAGTCTGTGTGTGACCGGGGACGGGGACGGGGACGGGGACGGGGGGTTAGCACCGGGCGGCGGTGGACCGGGGCAAAAGGCTGGCAGAAGCGGGAGGGAGATGTGGCGGCGGACCGTAGTCAGTGGGGCTGGTCATTGTTGTGGGGGGGGGGGGGGGGGGTGGGGGGGGGGGTGCACTCGCTCGGGGTGGGGAGAGGGGGCAATCGATTGTCTGGCTGCCTCGGTGACGGCGGGCAGCCCAGTGCGGGTCCTGAAATATGCGGGGGGCCGGCGCCGGGGGGCGGGCGAGGGCGCGCCCGTGTGCGCAAGCAACATGCACCAAAGGGGGGCGGGGAGCGCACACGGGCGCGCGCATACGCACCCTCCCGACACGACACACGCACACACATGCCGGTTCGCCCGGGCGCCGGATGCCGCTTGGTGGCGGAGCGGCCAGACGCCCGGCGACACCCGAAAGGGGGGCAGGGACCGGGGGTCGCGGCTCCTCCCCGACCGCTCGCCCAAGGGGGGAGGAGGGCCGGCTGCCAGGACATCGATACACCTGGGGGGGCGGGGGGGCGGAGAAACGCCACAGGACACTGCCCCTACCCCCCCCCACCCCGGCCGCCCGGAACAACCGGGGGACATTCTCGGCCGGTCCGGCTCCGGGGCCGGGAGAATCCGCGGGCGGTCTCTGTTCTCGGGGCGCGGGGGGGGGGGGGAGCAATTGTGTTACATCGGCCCCGGCCGGGAGGGGCGTCCTCCGCGCCCCCGGCCCCCCGGAGAAAAGGGGGCCCGGGGAATAATAAATAAATAGCACCAATGGCTGGAGAGGCCGCGCCGCGCCGCGCCCCCCCCGCTCTCCCGCCGGAGCCGAGAACGGGCCGGTTCCCAGCAACGTTACGCCCCCCCCCCCCTCCCC
>NW_009242973.1:1411166-1414292 GCF_000388065.1 Fonticula alba | reverse complement strand
CCCCCCCCGGTAGGAGGGGGAGGGAGGACGCAGAAGAAGGCCTCACCCGGGGGGGGGGAGGGGGGGCGGAGATGCCGGGGCGGCCGCCGTGGTGGGAAGGAGCGCACCGAGCCGGGGGCCAGGGGGCCGGGGATGCACACGTCCCCGCTCAAGTAGACCGGGTTAGCGGGCGGGGAGGGGGCGGGCATTTCGCTCGACCGGTGCGTACTTTTGCACATTATACGCATGTTCCCGTGACCGGCACGCGCCAGGAGCCCCATTTCTGCCGGGGGCTCCCTCGGCCCCAGGGCGTACACTTTTCCTGGCCTGCCTTTTTCTTTCTCCCCTCCCCTGCCCTGCTTCCCAGATGCCGGGCTGTGTAGATGCTTTCTTTCTCTCTCTCTCTCTCTCTCTCTCTCTCCCCCCCCCCCTCGATTGTGACCCTTTCCCTCCCATTTGCGCTGTCCACAACCAGTGGAGATGAAGCCACGCAGCCTCCCGATCTGCAGGTGTAGCGTCTTGCGCCATCGCGTCTCACGCCCTCCGTGCATCTGCGTGTCTTGGGCGCGGGCGGCTCCCGCTCTTTGTCCTTCCCTCGCTCCTCTCTGCCCAGCCACCCCCCCCCCCCCCCCCCCGCGGGCCTTTTGTGTGCGAGGGTCCATTTGTGGGATATATATTTTTCTAGTGGTCTACATCCCCTCTTTCGCGTCCCGGCGTAAACACACCAAGGCACATATGTGTGTCTCACACACGGAGAGCGGCAGAGGAGGCGGGAGAGAGGGCGGGAGGGGTGAGGAGCACACATGCACACGTCCCTTTGGCACATGCCGGCACGCGTGTGGGAAAAGGCAGGGTGTGACCTCGGCCCCTGTCGCTCCGCCGGCAGCAGTGACAAGCAGCCCTGTACACACCGCTGCCTTGTTTTCCCCCCCGCACACAGGCAGCAGCAGAGGGCGAGGGGAGAAGGAGCGGGAGGGACACCGAGAGAGGGGCACACCTTCTTGGGGGTCCCCCCCCGCCCCCTCCTCCAGCCCCCCTCCACGATCGGGTGGCCAGGCATGCGCACTGCTGCACACGCCCCCCGGGCCGCGTGCACCGCGACACGCCATCCTTCTGGCCTCTTAGTCGCGCCCGCCCGAGCCCCGGACCATGGCCATGAACTCGTTGCGGAGCTGCGGCTCGCGCATGGTACCCAGCATGCAGGAGGTGATGGTAGAGCTGCGGGGCTTCTGCACGCCACGCATGACCATGCACATATGGCTGGCCTCGATGACGACACCCACCCCCAGCGGGCTGAGGGCATTCTGGACCACCTCGGCGATCTGGCCGGTCAGGCGCTCCTGGACCTGGAGGCGCCGGGCGCAAAGCTCCGCAATGCGTGCCAGCTTGCTCAGGCCCAGGACATGGCCATTGGGAATGTAGCCGACATGCACCCGGCCGAAGAAGGGAACCAGGTGGTGCTCGCAGAGGGAAAAGATCTCGATGTCCCGGACGATGACCATGTCCGAGCTGTGGCCGCTGGCGGCGAAGATGGCCCCGTTAAGGACCTCTGCATGTGTGTGTGTGTGTGTGTGTGTGTGCACATGGGATCGGAGGAGCAAGGGGAAGAGGGGCCGGGTCAGAAAGAAAAGGAGGAGGAGGAGGGGGGAAGGCAAGGCCAGAGGGGGAGACAGGCATATCGGGCAGACACGAACCATCCATGCTCATCTCATAGCCACGAGTGAAGTAGAGCATGGCGCGGGCATAGCGCTCCGGGGTCTTGATCAGGTCCGGCCGGGTGACGTCCTCGCCGATGCACTCGAGCAGGGTGCGCACGGCATCGGAGAGCTTCTTCTCGCGCTCGGCGCGCTGCTCGGCGTTCTCGGCCGCGCGCTCGATAAAGCCGTCGGCTGTGCCAGACACGACCGGTGTCAGTGGTTGGCGGTGGGGGGAGAGGAGGCAAGGCGAGGAGGAGGAGGAGGAAGAGGAGGAGGAGGAAGAGGAGTGCGTACTGGTAAAGCTAAGGCTGCTGGCGACCGACTCCAGATCCGGGGTGTCGTTGGTGTTGGTGGTCATAGTACGGCGGGAAAGGTGGTAGCGGTGGGAGGAGCGCTGATATGCGCAGGGAGGGGGAGGGGTATGCGGGGGGGGGGGGTTAGGCGCTGCATGTGGGGGATCCTGGTGCGATCTGGCCAGCTGGCGATCGTGCCCCGGACTGGCGTCACAGGGGGAGATGGAGGGCGCAGGGCGAGAAGCTGCCGAGAGGGGGGGGCAGCAGCAACAGGCGAGGGGCACTGAGGGGAGAGAGAGCAGAGGGGGCTGTGGCGGGGGAGCGAAGGCGGAAGGAGCCAGAGGAGGGCGAGAGGAGGGCGGAGAGAGAGGGAGAGAGGAGCGGCGAGGGAGCGACTCACGTCGAAGCAAGGGAGGGGGGGGGGTAGCGTGTGATGCTGTGACGGCGCCACGCCACTATGGAGGGATGCTACACACCGACTTGAGTATCTGCCCCGCCTTCCCGCCCCTCCGCCCGATGGCCGTGCGCTGGGCGCGTGTGGCATGGCGCGCGCGGGCTGGGGGATCTGCTTTGAGACGCGCGCCCGTCTGCGGGGAGGTTTTCATGGGTCTCTCCCCCCCCCCCCGGGCGGCGCCCTTACAGCGCCCCCTCCCCTCGGGGGCGTGTGGGGCACCACGGCGGCCGCCACCGCGCAGCCGACCGGGGGGGGGGGGGGGCATGTGCCCATCAACTCCCGCGGGGCCGAGCGGAGGACTGGCGGGGGTTAGAGCACGCAGGCAGGGGCGGCGGGAGAGTTGGAGGTTGCCGCGGCGGTGTGCGTCCGACTCGCGGGCGGACCACGCACACTGGCGCCCGGGGGGGAGGGGGGCGCGCCCTTCCCCGTCCCGCACCTGGTCCAGGAGGCGGACCCGAGCAGGCGGGCGAGGACCCAAGGACACGCCCGGACCGGCTGCCGTCCCCCCCATCTTCTGGCCACGCTGGTCTGACAGGGTGCGCAGGCGCCCTCACGCCTCCAGCACGCCGGGATGGCGTGTTCGCTCGGGGCGGGATGGGGCGGGCTGAGGATAACGCCAGAGCCGCATGGGGTCGGGGCGGCGCACATCACCCCCCGGACAAGCAGGTTCTCCCGCCCCCCCCCCCCACCGAGGAAGAGGAGC
>NW_009242973.1:1407807-1410727 GCF_000388065.1 Fonticula alba | reverse complement strand
CCCTCTCCAGAAGGATCCGGCGCAAAAGCGCCCCCCCCCCCCCCCCCCCCCCGGCAGGAGCAGCGATAACCAGGTGCCGGGCCTCCCGCAGGGGTCTTGCTTTCGGCCCTGGACCCCGAGACAGAGCCGCAGTGGGAGGCGGGAATCCGGCGCGCCGGGCGGCCTCCACCCGCCGGCGGGTGCGGTCGTCAGCCCGGCCCGGTGTCTTACGGAAGCGGCGGCCCTCCGCCGCCATGGCACGCCGCCCACCGGGGCCGCGCCAGATCTGGAGGTGTAGTATTCACACGCCCCGCCCCCCGCCCCCCTCGCCGGGGACACCCCCGGAGCAAGAGTGCGGACGTCGGGCGGCGGGCGCCGGCCGGCCAGCCGAGGCCGCCCAATCAGCCGATCGTTCCCGCGAGGTTGATCCGGCCGATCAGCGAGCGCCGCCCTGACCACGCTGCAGGGAGCACCCTGCCCTCCGTGGGGGTGGTGCGGCGGGGGGCGCGTCAAGCGCGCTGTTTTGTCCGGCCGGCCACACCGGTAGCCGGGAAGGGAGGGGGAGGGAGCGAAAGAGAGACAGAGAGACAGAGAGAGAGAGAGGGACGACCCTCGGGCCCTCGGGTGGCCGCTCCCTCTCGCCCGGCCCCCCCGCGGGGGGTGCGGCGGGGGCTGGCGGGTGTAAACGTGGCCCGCTCAACGCGGGCAGGAGGGGCGATGCTCCGTGGGCAGCCTGTCGCTTCAGGCCTGGGGCTATCGTGTGCGGAATTTTGGCGCTGCCGTGGAGTCCCACCGGACTCCCTAAACCGAAGCCTCCTTCGAGTTGCGTAGCACACGGTCCGAGCTGCCCGTGTCAGTTACCAGTATCAAATAACATTCAACGGGAAAGTCCGGGGCATGTTGGCCGCCGAGTGGTTGACGACCTCGGACCTTTGGCAGGAGCCCGAGGAAGATGGAGACGCACGCCAGCCCTTCGCGTTCGCAGGAGGGAGGCCCCCTTTTGACCTCTGGGCTCGGTCAAGCAGGAGGTCGGTCAACCCTGCCCCTGGGCTGGCCTACTCGTGTAGCTCCTTCCTTCGTTGGGCGTGTATGCCGCTCGCTCGCGGCAGCCATCGTGGCCGGTGTCTTGCGCCGCGTTCCTCCTCGGCATTGGACTGCTATTTAAGGGGGACATATCCTCCACGGGGTCTTGGCACGTGTGATTCTCACAGGGCGACAGCCATGCCCCAGCGGCATGGGGATCCGACTACGAGTACGCCCCAGCTCGTGATCTTGCCGGGCCTCTGCCAACGAACACACATTTGCTTGGAGCCGCCTCTCTCGGCGTCGGAGCCCTTTGTCGGGGGGGGGAGGGGGGGAAGTGTTTTTAATATATTTTTTCCCTCGCACTGCGGGCACCATCGAATCCCCCCCACCCATTGCCTCTCTCGCTCTCTCCCCCCCCCCCGGAAGAACAACGAGGGGGAGGCGAAGGAGGGACTCCGCCAGGGGGGATATAAACAAGTGCCTCCGCTCCGGACGCCGGGGAGATGGAGGCATTGACCATTTTGATGTCCATCCCCCGCCCGCTCCTGAGCGTGTCGTGGCGGCGGCGGCGGAGGCGGCGGCGGCGGCGGCGGAGGCGGCGGCGGCGGCGGCGGCGGCGGCGGCGGCGGCGGCGGTACGGCTTGACAGAGGTCCCTTGCAGAGGCGCGCCACGGGTCCGGGTCTGGGCGACCGGGGCCCTGGAAGAACACCACAGAGCTCTGGGGGGGGGGGGGGGGGCGGCCGATAGACCACGCATCGGGTGCCCGGTTCGAAGATGGACGCTTGACACGCGCGGGCGGGGCTCCTTTCGCCGGGCGAGGGGGAGCGAGTCGTGTACGCGGGCGCACGCATGCCCGGGCGTGTGCTTACGCCACGAGGGTGCTTCCCGGCGTGCAAGGCGCCCCGGGTGCGCGGCCGTTGTGCTTCGCCCCCCTCCGGCGTGCGGCGAGGCCGGAGTCCCATCAGAGAGGGGGGGGGGGGGGGGGGGGGGAGACACAAGGCATGAGCGATGCTGGAGCGGGGTCCTGTCGGGACCGGGCCCGGCCGCGGTGGCGGCACGTTTTTACTTCGACCGCGCCCCGGCGGTATACCCGCCCCTTGATAGAGGTGTGCTGGCCCCCTCGCGCTGGTGCGGGGGGGGGGGCCCGCGTGTGCCCTCCTTCCCGGCCGGGGCCTGTTGTTTATAGCGCTGGCCTTCCCAGGGTGTGGGTGGCGGTGGCATTGGCGCGGCTTGGCGCGCGCGTCGGACCGACTGCGCCACGCGCGCGCGGCGGGGGGCGGGGGGGGGGGAGCCCCGGCAGGTTCTTCCTGTGAGACACTGGCGGTCGCGCGCGCCAGCGCGCGCCTGCCCGCCGGCCCTGACGCTGGTCCAAGTCCGACGCGCTGCGCCCCGCGGTCTCACGAGGCGCCGAGGGGGCTTTCACTCGCCTGGGGCCATTTTTAACTGACCATCCCGCCGCGGGCCATCCCCGGGCTCTCTGTTGGCCCTATCTCGTCCGCGCCGCGGGAAGAGCCCCACGCAGGCCGGCTCGGGCTTGCCGGGGCGGCGCGACGGCCGGTGATGTGACAGGACGTGCGGTGTTCTTCGCGCAGGAGGGGCCCCCCCCCCCCTCGGGCTGGCCTCCCCTCGTTCCGCCGATCCCGCGTTCTGGCGCGCTTCTCCTCCGAGTGCGTGTTTCTTGGGCGTGCATCGACGGGATGGAGTGCCTCTCTTTGTGTGCGCGCCTCTGCGGCCCTCGGACCGGGTCACCGGGCAGGCATGCAGCCTCCGGCTCAGCAGCAGGCACCCCGCCCCGCGCCTCCCGGCGTGCGTGAGTACGTGCGAACGCGTGGGGGCCCTCGGCGACCGGGGCTGGAGGCGCGGGCGCGTGTTGTGCGTGTGTGCGTACGTGGGAGGCGGGGTCTCGGGGGGGGG
>NW_009242973.1:1401944-1406430 GCF_000388065.1 Fonticula alba | reverse complement strand
CCAGGAAGAGGCGGCCAGGCGGCCCCCCCCCCCCCCCCTGCGCCCCTGGCCCCCGCTGCGCGGCCCCCAGCCTAGCTCGGGCCCGCCGGAGCGCCATCCGGGCCATTGTCGTTTGAAACATGGCTACGCATCCCCGGACGGCGGCGTCCCGCCAGGAGGGCGCATCGGAGAAAGAGGAGGGGTGGGGGGATCAGGCCCGCCCGGGCCAGGGTCGCGCGTTTTTCCGATGCCCTTCGTCGGTGTTCGGCCGTGGGACCTTTTTTTTCTCGCACGCACGCATGCAGCGTGCCCCGACCACGCCTGGAGATGGGTGCGCGGGTGAGGGCACGGGCGCGCGTATGGGCGCGAGAGTGGGGGGGGGGGGACAGAGACGCCTGCGAGGCGCCCATCGACAGATGCGCAATTTCACATTAACACGCGGATGACAGCACCCACGCCCTTCCGGCCCCGGCCCCGGCCCCCCCCGCCCTCGTCAGTTTCTTGCCCCGGAGCCCCGTGCACGTATGTGCGTGCTCGCCGAACTGCGAGCGGATATGCCCCGATCGTCGGGGCCGCGCCGATGACGCTGGCCGGGCGATACTTGGCAATATGTTGTCGCAGCCCCCCCCCCCCCCCTCCGCCCCGTGCTCCGGAGTCGGGGGGCACGGGCAGACGGATGGCCACGCTCGTTCGCGCGGCCGGATGGCCACAGCATGGGGTCCGGCGCTGCCGGTGCGCGTGTCGACGGACCGGACGCGCGGCGCGCATGTTACTACGCCCTCAGGCCCGGGGGCCGGCGCCAGCGTGCCCGTGCTCGCTCGCCCGCCCGGCCGCCGGCACGGCCTCGTACTCCTCCGACGAAGGGCCGAGCGAGATAGCAAAAACGCCCCTGGCCCAATTCGTTGGTGCCTGCGGATGGGCGTCGAAACGCCGAGGCACCGGATCTGCTTTCCGCCCCCCCCCCTCCCCACCCCCTTGCTCCTTCGCGGTTGGCCAGGAGCCGCGTCCATGCCGTCTTCCCGGCCCCGGGCCCCCGCCCCCTCGGGCCGACCCGCGCCCGGCGCCCCCCGGCCCCGGGCCCCGGGCCCCGGGCCCTGCCCCCGGCGCCCCCCAGGGAGTCGACCGAGAGATAATGCACGCCTGGAGGCGCAAACTGGGACGCCGTCCCCCCGGGGTGTGGGTGTAGCGGAGGCCGAGGGAGGGGGGCGGACGGGGGCGGACAGGGCTCGGACGATCGCTCGCCGGCCGTCTCTCCCGGGCGAACCGCCGGGGGCCGGCGCGCGATGCCCGGCTGGCTGCCAACCATCTCTTCCCATCTGCTTGATCTTCCACAGTCTCTCCCCCGCCTGTCTCGCCACCTGTCCTTCTGTCTCTCTCTGTCTCTCTCTCTCTCTCTCTCTGTCTCTCTCTCTCTCTCTCTCTCTCTCTCTCTCGCTCTCCATTTCTGTTCTCTAGGCCTCGCTTGGGTTCCTTGCCCGATCGGCCTTCAACCCGGCCACCAAGGTGCAAGGAATGCCCGCATTTCGCACCTCCGGGCAGGGAGGCTGGGCGTCGCTCGAGGCGGCCCCCCGAGAATGTCCGGATTGTTCTGTCTCCCTCCCCCCCCCCCCCCGGGCGGGGTGGGAGACGTGTGATCCCCCTCGCGCCCGGGCGCATCTTGAAGCCGGTCCCCCGCACCCTCCCGGACTGGTGTCGAGTACATCCCCCCTCCTCCCTTCCCTCTCCTCCCTCTCCTCCCTCCCCCTGATCCCTCCTCCATCCTCCCTCTGCTTCCGCTTCGCCCTACGCGCCGAGCTCCGGACCTCGCCGCCCGGTCTCCGAAGGATCTGCCTTCCCCTCCCTCTCCCTTCCCCCCCCTCTCTCTCTCTCTCTCGCGCACGCGCGCGCACACGCCGTCTCCTCACGATCTCCTGTCTCGCGGTCTCCGGCCAAACACGCCTGATCCCCCCTCCCCCACAGCCGCGTCCAGCCCCCCTCCGGAGCGCACCCGCCTCGTGGGACTGTCAACAAGCGAGGCATGCCCACACGCGGACAAGCCCACTGACCCCACTCCCCCTCCTCCCCTAGCTTAACCCCTCTTGCCTGCCGATCCATCCCCGAGGGCGGCGAGGGCGAGCGAACAAGAGTAGCACAACGAGAGTGAGCGTGTCAGCCTAAGCGTGAGCCCTGTATTTGCTTCCACTCCCCCCCCCCCCTCCCCCACTCTCTCTCCCCCTCCCCCCCCTCTCCCCGCGTGCGCGCGCGTGCTGCATCTCGCCGCATCTCGTCGGATCTCCTCCAAGGATGTTCTCCTCGATCCTCCCTCTGCCGCCCCCGACATCGACCACGGGGCCGGCAGCGACCCCGGCAGCGGCTTCAACTTCCGCCACCCCGTCGGCGGCCACGGCAACCGCCGACCCAACGGCCGACTGTCCGATCCTCTCGCCCGGTGGTGCGGCCACACGTCCGCGCGTCTCTTCAACCGGTCGCCGGTCCGTCGCGTGGCTGTCCAGCTTCCACATGATGTCCCCCTTCCTGCGCTTTGTCCCGTATGACCATGTCCTCGAGCGCCCAGGCACCGGGGCTCCGTGTGCCCCTTCCCCATGCCCGGGGGACCCTTCCGACGGGCGTCTCCTCATGATGTCGGCATCTTCCGAGCCAGCCACCGCGACCATCCCCCCCCTGGATGACCTGTCACATCCGTCCAGTTCCCTGCCGTCACTGTCTCCCGGAGCCGTGGACCCGGTTCGTCCGTCGCTGGCCGAGGTGCACCATTTGCGCCCGGTCGGGCCGGCATCCGCCCCAAACAGCCCGCCCCGGTCGTCGCAAGCATCCCCCCTGGTGGCAGGCTTCCAGTCGCGCATGCGCCGGCTCTCGGTCAGCCTCGGCATGGCCAGCAGCCCCTCGGCCGGGCCCGGGGACCCGGGCTCCGGCACCCTCCCCGGCGGCGGCGGCGGCGGCGCCGCCGCCGCCGTGGTTGCGGCCCCCCGCGCGACGTCCCCCTCGTCCGCCGAGCTGGCTGCCTCGCTGCTGAACGGCGATCTCCAAACCTCCCCTGACAGTCGATCTCCCTCCTATCGGAGTTATTCCTCGCCCTATGTGACGGATCTCGGCCGATCCTTCCCGGTTCCCCCGAGCGCCTTGGGCGCGGTGGTGGAGAGCCCGGCCGCCCGGCGTGTCGGCATCCTCTGGCGCACTCGGTCCGATCCCTGCCTGGTGCCGGCGCCCAGCATCTCGGCCATAGTTTCGGCCGAGGTGTCCCGCCTGGAAGCGGTATGCCCATTGCCTCTTTCTCCTCCCCTTCCCCCTCTTCGCTCCGGATCCCTGTCCTTGTGTTGCCATCCTCCGGGCGTCCTCCCGGCTGGCCCCTTCTGGTGTGCAGGACAGTCGGCCACACACACACACACATGAACTCCCCCTCCCCCCCACGCGTGCACATCTGCGCGAGTGTACTTGCCCGAGTCCTCTAACCATCTGGCGATTGTCCGCTCTGTCCGCCCCCTCCCCCCTCCACCCTCCACCCAAACAGATCCAACACATTCTCCAGGAGTATGAGTCTGGTCCCGTGGCCGCCGAGCATGTCATGATTCTGCGCCTCAGCGACAAGGCCTTCCCCCTGTCGAGCACCGCCTTGTCGGGCCTTCTGGCCGCCGCCCCGTCTCCCAACCCCCAGCGCATGTCCATCGACGCCAAGCTGGCCGAGCGCCTCGGTCGCAATCTCAGTGTGGCCTTCCCCCAGACGGTGGACATCATCTCCGAAGCGGCCGATGGCTCTGGCGCCTCGGCCACAGCCGGTGGTGCTCCCACCGAGCGCACCCTCAGCTCCATTCTCGGCATTTGCCAGTGCGTGCCCGTCAGGGCCTCTGCCTCTTGTTTTGCTTGCCTGCTTGCTCTTCACACTTGCCTGCCGGCACCCGCGTCTGACTCTCCCCTGGCCATGTTGCTGCTTTGGTCACCCATCAATGCAGTCTGGTTCGTGCCTGGCTTGCGACCGACATTCGCCATGTGGTGCTGATATCCGGCGGCCGCGCCGGCGATCAGGGCGAGACAGCCCTCGTGGCGGCCTGCATCACGGCTGCCCTGCTGCCGCATGTCCCCCTGCCTCATCATCTGTCCTTGCGCCAGTGTGCCCGGCCGGTTTGTGTGCGAGCGCAGGCCGACGCTCGGCCCCAGCCGCCGGGCCTGCTGACGCCCGGCACGGCGGCTCCCCCCGCCGAGGGGGGGCCCGAACGGCCAGCCCATCGGTGTCACATGCCGTTGGCCAGCCAGCAGGCCGAGCATGACACCCCGGTGAATGCCTGCGAGTACTGTCACTTCCCCCTGCAGGACACGCTCGGCTACTTGCCCAATGACCAGATTGGCAATCTGACCGACATGGGCGGTCCGGAGTCGGTGCGTCTCGCCCGGCCCCCTGGCCCACTGCTCCGCAGCGGCTCTTTCTTCTTTGCTGCCCTCCCGCCCCGATGCGCAGCAGCTTCCCGCAAGGGGAGCATCTCCGCCCCCTTTTGCTGACCGGTGTCATGCCCCT
>NW_009242973.1:1399380-1401712 GCF_000388065.1 Fonticula alba | reverse complement strand
CCCCCCTGCCCTGGTCAGATCGCGCTCCTCTTTTCGGAGATCTATCTCTCCTCGACGGAGAAGCCCCGCCGGGCTGGCCGGCATCCGCCTCCCTCGCAACTGTCCTTCGTGCGCTCCTTCTGGCGCCTGATCCATGCCAGCACCCCGGCGCCGGGTGGCGACTTGGCTGCCGGTGGTTCGCCATCTCCCTCCTCCGGCCACCGGTCACCCCGGTCGGGCGGCGGGTCTCCCGTCCAGTCGTTCGGGCTCCGTCGCGCATCGCAATCGACCGGGTCCACGCGTAGCCGGTCACCCTCGCCGGCTGATCGGTCATCGCGACTGCTCGACATCCCGGAAAACCCTGCGGCCGTGGCGGCGGCGGCGGCGGCTGCGGCGGCGGCGGCGGCCGCCGCCGCCACGGCCGAGATCCCCCCCGAGCCCGGGCTATCCGGCACCGAGGAGGAGATCACCCCCTGCTCGTCGTCATCGGCAACCGGGGCACCAGGCGCATCGCAGATTCTCAGTGTCCCGGGAGTGGCGCTCTCCAGCATGCTGAGCGAGGAGACCGCTGGCCCCCCGGCCGGTCGGCAGCCCACGACCAAGGGCCCCGCCGGCACTGGTGGTCCCCCGGGAGGCGGCCTCCCTGCCGAGCAGTCCGATGAGACGGTGTCCCACTTGTCACCGGGGCCGGGTGTGCCTGCCGGCAGCATGAGCATGGCTGTGGCCGCGGCCACGCCCGCGATCGCGCATAGCCCGATCCCGCCGGCAGGTAGCCCGGAGCTCCAGCCCCCGGGGTCCTCGCTGCCCGGGACCCCGCGCGCGGAGAATGTCCCCCCCTCGGTGGCGGCCGGTGTCTCCTCGATGCGGCCCGCCTCGCCGCGTGGTTCCAGCAGCATGGCGTCGTCCTCGCGCCGGCGCTTCTCGCTTTCGCGATTCGCCCGTGGCAGCGGCGGTGCCGGCCATGCGTCGGCCCAGGCCATGGGCGACCCCGGGGCGGCCCTGTCCTCGCGGCCGATCGACCCGAATCTCCTCATTGGGGATGGGCTCTTCCTGCCGGAGGTGCGCGAGCGTGCGGTGCATTTCGTCCGGCTGCGGTCCATTTGTCTTGCCCGTGTGCCGCATTATGGGCGCTTCATCCCGGACCCGGCGGCCGCCCCCCCTGCGGTGGCCGCCACCGCCGCCAATCCGGAGCCCGGTGCATCTGAGCCCGGGACCACGGCCGCCGATGCCGCGACCGCCCCGGCAGTGGACCCGGCGGGCAGCGATGCATCTGGCACAGCGGTTCCGGATGCGGCGGGCCCCCTCGTCGAGGATGCCGCCGCTGCTGTGACGCCGGTCGTCTCGGCGGCGCCGGTGGTTTCCGAGGCCTCGGCTACGGCCGCTCCCCCGGGCCCAGGCTCGGGACCGGATCATCAGTCTCACATCCCGCCCGGTCGGCCTGCTGCTGCTGCCCCTGCCGAAGCGGCGGCGGCGGCGGCGGCCGCCCCCACGCCAGCAACACCGACACCGACGCTGGCAGCCGGCAGCCCGGGCGATGTGGCCGACTCCCCGCCACCCGGCGGCATGTCCTTCTTCCGGTCGCGGCTGCTCAGCATTCGCCGGAGTGTATCCTCCTTCACCGGGGGCCGATCGATCCTGGGCTTCGGTGGCGGTGGTGGCGGTGCCAGTGGTGGCAGTGGCCCGGGCTCGCCAGCCGGCGATGGGTCCTCTGCGAGCCAGACCCCGGGCGCTGGTGGTGCCGGCGCCGACCCGGGCACCAGGGCTGCCGGCGCCGCGGGGACGACCGGCGCCACGGCCGCCACGGCCGTGGTCCCAGCCCCGCGGCCCACCCTGGCGGACCTGATTAACCCGGATCAGCCGACCACGGTGCGGCTCTTTGTCATTGCCACGGCGCGCACCCGGCCGGCTGATGGCGGCACCGCCGGTGTCCTCTTCAATACGCTGCTCCTGCCCTCGAGCCGTGGCGGGGCCCGCATTGTTCTGAGCAATGCCGAGGACATTTGCTTCGACCTGCGGCCGCTGAGCGGTGCCACCAGCGCGGTCATCTTCGATGGCGAGGTCACCATGCGCTTCTATCATCGCCGGAGCTCCGGGCCGCCGAAGCTCATGTTTACCTTCACACTGCATGCCGGTGCGTACGCGTGCATGCGCGTGTACCTGCATGGGCGGGGGCTCGCATGCGTTTGTTCTTCTCAGTGTCACTCTGGTGTCTTTTTTCCTCCCCCCCCTGCCAAAAACAGACTCCTTCCCAAGCACCAAGCCGCCGCTAACTTCTCTCTCTCTCTCTCTCTCTCTCTCTCTCTCTCTCTCTTTCTCTCTCTCTCTCTCTCTCTCTCTCTTTCTCTCTCTCTCT
>NW_009242973.1:1397318-1399365 GCF_000388065.1 Fonticula alba | reverse complement strand
CTCTCTCTCTCTGCCTCTCTCTCCCTGCCTCTCTCTCTGTCCTCCCCTCCCCCCTTCCCTACGCCTGGGCCATCGTACATGCGGTCTGCAGGTTTCTTTGATCCTGCCTTCTCATCGTTGCGCATCGGACGCGAAGCCATCGACAAGTCGGCCGCCGACCCGCGGTATCCGGCCGGCTTTGCATTGGTGTTCGAGTATGAAACCGCCCCGGACCTGGCCACGGCCATGGAACACGCGGCGCGGGACGCTCCGCCGCCCCTGTCACCGCTGCTGCTGCAGGATGCCGGGCTTGAGGCTGACCCGGCGAATGTCACAGGGTCGTCCAGCGAGTCGGAGCAGGCCATCACCGCGCGGCAGGAGGCTGCCGAGCGGGCCGAGCGCCAGCGCCGCGAGGCCGCCGACTTCGAGCTGGCTCGGCGTTTGCAGATGGCCCTCATGTCGGCCGGGGATGATGATTCCGCCGCCGCGCAGATTAATCTGGATTCGGTGGTGCGTCCGGACGACCCGCTGCTGCAAATTGCCTCCGGCTCGGAAGTCCAGGCCTCGGACTCTGGGCGCACTGCGGACCAGGGCTCCGGCTCGGGACGTGGCCCAGGCGGTGGCCCTGCCGCCGATCAGGATGAAGACCCCTTCAGTTATCCGGTGAAGCCGGCGCGCCGGACCCGGTCCACCGGACGGCCGGGCCCTGCTGGGCGGACTCCTTCAACCTCCTCGGCCGGCGCCGCGACCGCGACCGCCACCACCAGCGGCCCCGGGGCCGGCGGTGCCCCTGAGGCGGAGGGCGGGGCGCCGCGTGCTCGCTCGCGCTCGCGCATCGGCCGGCACTCGTTGTCGCTGAATCTGCGCCGGCTGCGTGGCGGTAGCCGCCGGCCTGGGAGCCCGGCCTTCTCATCGGGGTCCGTCTCGTCGGCCAGCTCGGCCCATTCGCTGTCAGCAACCGGCAGCCATACCGGCCCGAATAGGGCCTCTTGGGCCTCGGCCGATGGGAATATCGGTGGCAGCCGTCCCCGCGCCCCGAGTCAGCCCATCGGCGGGTCATCCAGCCTGAGTGTACGTATTCATTCTCCGTCGATTGTGTGGCTTGTTGCTGTCTGCCTCCCTCCCTTTCTTGTGGTTTAGCATCATGCTGATCTTCGTTCCCATCTCTCTCTCTCTCTCTCTCTGTTTCCTTCTCCTCTCTCTCCTTCTCTTCTCTCTCCTTCTCTTCTCTCCCCTTCTCTCCTTCTCCCTCCCCCTCTCTCCTTCTCCCTCCCCCCCCTCTCTCTCTCTCCTTCTCCCTCCCTCTCTCTCTCTCTCTCTCTCCTTCTCCCTCCCTCTCTCTCTCTCTCTCTCCTTCTCCCTCCCTCTCTCTCTCTCTCCTGCAGTCCCCCAGCCGTTCCCGGCCTCTTGGCCAGGTGCGGAATTCCGCCTTTGCTCGAAGCGATTCCAGCCTGCTGGTAGTCGATGGTAGCCGGTCCGGGTCCCACCCTGGGGCCCGGCCTCTCTCGCCTCCGGACGCCAGCGGGCTCTTGCTGCGCACAACCGGAACCGAGGATGACTCGAGCAGCTCCGGCTTGGGTGACAGCTCCTTCGCCACGGACCCGAACAACTCCAGTGACTTGGACCAGGACTACCTGGACCAGCTGTTCTACAGTGACTCGGACTCCGAAGATTCGGAGTACCTGGCCCCGGAGACACTAGACCTGGAGGGGCTGGACAAGAACATCGACCAGCTGCTGTATGCGCTGCCATTGTCATTGTACTCGGCTCCCAGTCGGGGAGCGGCTCCATGCGGTGCCTGCCAAGCCATGGCAACCATGGCCACCACGGACTCCGACGCGACGACGGTTTGCACGTGCGGCGGTGCCGGGGCCGGTCCCACCAGCGAGCATGTCACCGAGGAGATTGACATGTGCCAAGTGTGCCGGTGGACTTTCGACGTACGTGCCCCTCCCCGCCCTCGCTTCCAATGTCTCACACATGCATCACCCCCTCCCCTCTCGTATGCGCGCTCTCTCAGCTGGTAAGAAGAAGCCCCTTAAGGCCCCCAAGAAGAAGGAGATGGACC
>NW_009242973.1:1396070-1397019 GCF_000388065.1 Fonticula alba | reverse complement strand
CCCCCCCCCATGCCTTGTTCTCCCTGCCTGATCCTCGATCCAGGATGGCGATGTCGTTCGGACCCTCCCCTGCTTCCACCGGTATCACCGTGACTGCATCGACCCGTGGCTGACCATGGGCTGTGCGTCGGTGTTGGTCCCCCCAGAGCGCGGCAAGCCCACTCCTCCCTCGTGCCCTCTGTGCCACGTCCCTTTGCGAACCCTTTTCGCTCGGTCCTTGGATGTGGTGAATGTCGAGCCCGAGCAAGGCTCCAGCTCCTGAGAGCGGCCGCCCTCTTGCCGGGTGTGAAGCGCAAGGGCCGGCAGCTGGTGACATGTGTCGGCCTTTGCATCCTGATGCGGGACGGAAGACAGGCAATGTTCCTTCTGTGTTGGTCCTTCCTTGTCCTGGTCTTGGCTCCAGCTCCTGGCTCTTGGCTCTTGGCTGTCCTCCTTCCTCTTTTCCTTCCCCTCTTGTTCCGTCTCCTCCCCTCCCACCTCTGGCCGCTCCTTCCCCCGTTCCTTGTACTTGTATTGTATTTCCCACCACCCGGTTGCCTCTTTTGAATTGCGCATTCTGATGCGTGCAGGGGTGCATAGGTCTGCATGTGGATGTGTGTAGACGTGTGTGTGTGTGTGTGTGTGTGTGTGTGTGTGTGTGGGTGGATGTGAATGTGTGCGCATGGTCGCCCACCTGTGCTCCCCCTCCTGTATGGACCCTTGTGCGAGATTCAACTCCCAGATAATCGCGCAGAAGAGGGAATCTCCCCCCCCCCTCCCCCTACCAGTCGTCGTTACACCCTCGCACAGCACACGCACACACATATACACATACACGCATGCATACACGCGCACATGCACACACATATTGTGGTCCTTCCCGGCTCGAGAGAGGCATAGGGGGCCTTTCCGTCTCCCGCCTCACCCGGATGTGGCGCCGAATGTCAGCCTTGTAGAGCGTACTTTCCTT
>NW_009242973.1:1393436-1395840 GCF_000388065.1 Fonticula alba | reverse complement strand
TGTGTGTGCGTGTGTGCATGCGCATTCATGTACAGGTGGGGGCATATATTGGCGTTCACGGCATGTTCTGCTGGAGGAAAAGCAGCGACTCCTCTGACAGGCCGAGTTGCTGCAAATCGACCCGATGGCTGGCCTGCGGCGCAGAGGGCCGGGCCTCATTGTTCTCCGATGTCGATCGTGAAAAGGTGAACCGAGCCGAGGAGGTGCGTACAGTTGTGAGGGACGACGAGAGCGAGGTAGTTTGGACGGCTGAAGCGGCCAGCGGTGCCGCAGGCGCCAAAGAGTCCCCCTCCCCGGTGGCAGCCGACCGGTTTACCGATGTCGAAAAGGAGGCCGAGAGGGATGACGGAGAGGGGGGGGCGGGAGACGGGCCCCGAGAGGGTGCCGGCGAGGGTGCCGGCGAGGGGGCAACTGCGATCGCCGCCTCAGCTGCCGAATTCGAAGTGGCTACGACCGGCAGCCCGGACCCCGAGTCCGACACCAACGACGCCCGGCGGCTGGATGACGCCTGGCCGAAGGACCGGCCCAGCTCGTGCGTCGAGTTGTCCAGCAAGGCCGCCAGTGCCACCTGCGAGAGGGAGGACACCAGGCTGGCTGGCAGGGACTCCAGCAGAATGCTCGGAGCAGTGACCGGCCGAGAGGGGCCCGGAGCCGGGGGCCGCACAGGCAGCGCAGGGGGCCGGCTAACGGTCGACGCGTCAGCGTGCCGTGGCCGGTGGTCATCTGGACCACCGCTCAGACCGAGGGACCGGGAGAGAGACCCTACCGAGGCATGGAGGCCCCTGTCTCGGGAATCGGCGGCCGACGCGGAGGCCTTGCCAGCACGCATGGACTGCGAAAAGGAGGGGCGATCAACCTTGCGCAGGCTGTCGGACCCCGGAGCACCGGCGCGAGCCTCCTCCGCGGCTTCCTCTTCGGCCCCGGCGGGCGGGGGCGAGGGCCCGGCCAGGTCGGCCAGCGTCAGTGAAGGGCGCTCACCCGGACGCGAGGGCCCGGGCCCCGGAGTGGGCCGATGAATGCTGCCGGAGGCCGCCAGGAAGGACTGACTGCGCGGAGTGGCGGCATGTGCCGGGGCCAGGCTTGGCTGCTCCGGGCCGTTGAGCGATCGGGAAAGGAATTCCGAGGGCATTTGGAAGCTCGGGCCCTCGGTGGCATGGGGCTCGCACTTGAGAGTGGCCTGGCCAGCGGCGTGCGACCGCCCGCGGGTCGAACTGCCACATTGGCTTGGGCCCTGGTGCGAGCGCGAAAGGTCCGCGACATCATGCTGGCGACTGGCCGCCATGTGGGAGTGCGCCGATGCCGAGGGGCCGTGACTGGTGCCGAGCTGCGAGCGCCCGAGCACCGCGGCCGCATGCGACTGACTGGCCATCGCTGGTGGATGGGAAGAAAGCCCCGAGCCGCCATACTGACTGGTGCCCAGGTGCGACCGATCGGGATCCTGGGCCACATGCTGGCTGGAGCTCAGGTGCGAATTGGGCCCCAAGGAGCCGGGGCCCTGGCTGGTGCTCAGCTGCGACCGATTGAAAGCCGTCAGCCCATGGTGGCTGGATGCGAGCTGCGACCGGCTCAAGTCCGAGGCTGGCCCGGTGGCGGAGAGCCCGGGCTCCGCATGTGGCTGTGCCATCTTGGAGGCATGCGCCCGGTTGGCAGCACCATACGTGAGGGGGTCCACAAATAGGACTTCCGGCAGTTCTAACATGTATCCCCGCGGGCGGAGGTCAGTCACCAGGGACAGGGCGGGCGCCCGCACACAAAGAGGCCATGCATGTGCGCACCGATCGCCTCAAAGCCGAAAGCGACCACACGCTGCTCACAAGTACGCATCCAGCCGGCCAGTTCCCGGCTCAAGTCGCATGCGGCCCGGAAGGGATCACGAAGCTGCGCCCGGGCGAGTGCCTGTCGGGCCAGGCCCAGCTCGCTGGCCATTTCATTGCCCGAGCGTTCCAGGTGCTCGGCCACTTGGCGCACAGCGGCCGCCGGATCGCCGGTGGCCACGGTGGCCACGGTGGCCGGTGTCGTCGGGTGTTCGGCATCAGCGTGGTCGGTCGGCATGAAGGAGGAGCTGAGAGCCGATGCCAGGCCCGGATCACCGGCCGATGCCAGCAGGCGCTGCAGCCGGACCAAGCCGTCATCCACTGCGCGGCCCTGCCTGGCCAGGGTGCCAAAGTCCAGGTGCCGGGCCGGGGGGGCTGCCATGCTTCCCAAACGTGTTGCAAGAAGGGGGGGGGGAGGGGAGAAGAAAGCAAGGAAAGGACAGGCCCCTGTTGAGGGGAAGAGGGGGAGAGGGAGGAGAAGCGGGGGAGGGGGGATGTTTGTGCGTGGGTGTGGGTGTGTGCCTGCACGATCGGCATTCCCGGCATGCAGGCCGCCAGCCCAAAGGCATCGTGCCGGGTGGGCGGGGGGG
>NW_009242973.1:1384796-1393111 GCF_000388065.1 Fonticula alba | reverse complement strand
TCCCCTTCGTGTGGCATTGCCCTGTCGACAAGGCTCGCCCTGCTCGCCGCGACGGGGCCGGCCATCAGATCTGCCGACCGCGCGAGCGCGACAACAACGCGTTGCGGATCTTGACGAAGTCCTCCGGGTCCAGGAAGGAGGTGATGATGCGCTTCTCGTTGAAGTGGATCTCTGATAGCGACGCGCCAGCCTCGCGGGCCGCCTCAACATTGGCAAACTCGATGAAGATCTTGCCCACCTGGTCGAGCGTCTCCTCCGAGCCAAAGGGCGGGTACCGGGGGATCAGCACATTCGACACATAGCCGTAGGTCATGCACTTCTCGCGGATCTGGGCCACGATGTCTGTGTCGGCAGGCGCGCGCGCGTGTGTACGTGTGTGTGTGTGTGTGTGTACGTGTGTGAGTGAGAGCACGCGCGAGGCACCCCCTTTGTCCAAGGAGCCTGGAATAAGCCCCCCTCCCCCCCCCCCCCCATCATGTGCATATGCGGCGTGCGCTGTTCGGGGAGGCACAGGCGGGGGCCAAGCACGCACCATTGTACTCCTCCTCGTTGTCCAGATCCTCCTTGCTCAGCACATCTTCCAGGACCAGCACCGTGGAGACATACCCCGGGTCGGAATGTGACTGGGACGTGACAACCGGGGCCCCGCCGGGGCCAACCCCGCCGATCGACGCTCCCGGTACACCGAGCCCCGACCCGACACCGCTGGGGCCCAAAATCCCGGGCCCCGGCCGCAGCGGGCCATTGGCCGGAGCCGCCGACAACTGCGCCCCGAAGATGGGGGCCGAATTGATGCGCTGAGCGGCCGCCTGGGTTTCCTCCTCGGTCTCGAATTCCGCGAAGGCAAAGCCCCGGTGGGAGTTGTTGCTCGGGTTGATGGGCAGGTTGAAGGTCCGCAGCCGGCCCAGGGCTCCAAGGGCCGTGCGGAGCTCGCTCTCGCCGATGGTCCGGGGGATGGAATTGATGTGGAGCTTGCCCGGGCCGGGCGGGGCCACAGGGGCCGGCGAGTCGTAGGGCCCGGCCCCGGTGCCGGAGCCGATCGGGCCGCCGGCCCCGGCAGCTGGCCCGGTGGCCAGCCCCTGGCTGGCCAAGGCGTGGTACTCCTTCGGTCGGCTGATTCGAATGGAGTAACTGTCTATCAACGTATTGGTGAGGTTCAGCGAGGCGGTTGCCATCTGGGGAGTGGCGAACTGAGCACGTCCAGGCGGCGGGTGTGGAGGAGAGGGTGGGGGGAGGTCAGCGGGCAAGTGTCTGGCGATTGAGCAGGGGACCGGCAAGAGGAGAAGGACAAAGAGCCATCCACCGGTCCACGCGCACGCATACCTCAATAAAGGCAAACTGCTTGTCCAGTGGCCGTTGCGAGCTGATGACATAAGTCCCGTTGACGGCCGGAGGGGGATTTGGCAATTCGGCCAGCGCCTTGTTGAAGAAGTCCTCCAAGCGAGCCTAACAGCGAAAGGCACCCCGCCCCCGCGCACACCCATCCAAGACGCCGGACAGGGGAGGGGGAGAAAGGGCACACCAAGGTCAGACAGCTGGAGATGGGGCACACACACACACACACACACAAGAGACAGGGCGCGGCATGAAGACTTGCCGGGCCCCTCGTGCTGACGCACCGGCTCGATGTTGGGCGGGAGGTTGCCAACGTGGATGCGCTTGGCCTGGCGCTGGAAGCGTTGTTCGCCAGGAGGGGCGCCCCCGAGTCCAGCGCGGCCAGGAGCCCCGGGGAAAAGCATCCCCTGTGGCGGGGGCGGGAGCCCGGCCATCCCGTGGCCATACGGCACCGACAAATGCCCGCCAGGGTAGGCCCCAACTGGCAGGCCAGGGTGCATGGTCGCCCCCAGCATCATGGGAGACATCATGGGAATCATGCCGGGGCCGCCGGCGGCTGCTGCAGCCGCCGCCACATACGGCATCATGAGCGGATCCACCGGCATGCCGGCCATCCCATAGGCGGCCGCCATGGACGAAGCCGCCCCCGGGGGAAGCCCCCCAAGTCCCACCCCCGGATGCTGGCCCGCCAGGAGTGGGTGCCCGGCGGCCGCCGCAGCGGCCGCATGCGCCGCCAATGGATCCATCCCATGGGGGCCGCCGCCGCGCAGCAGGGATGGGAAGTCCTGTGGCGACACCAGGGCCGAGGGCAGGTGCGACAGGTCCCCCTGGAAGCTGGCCAGCCAGGCATCGGCATGGATGCTGGCATCATGCACGCCGATCGGCAGGACGCCCCACAGGCTGTCCGGCATGCCGGACTCGGCGCCCGGAGTGGTGGCAGCGGTGGCGGACGACGGCGAGCGCGACCGGCCACGCGTGTGCGAAGACGACCGATGCCGCGAGGAGGACCCACTGCCAGCCATGGATGAAGGCCGGTGGTAGGTGTCGCGCGTGGGCGAGCGCGAGCGCGACCGAGCCCGCCGATCGCGGTCGTCGTTGTCGTACGAGCGGCCGCGGTCGCGGTCGCGCTCACGGTCGCGCTCACGATCACGGTCGCGCTCACGGTCGCGGTCGCGTTCACGGTCGCGGTCGCGTTCACGGTCACGGTCGCGTTCGCGGTCGCGCTCACGGTCGCGCTCACGGTCACGGTCACGATCGCGGTCGCGCTCACGGTCGCGTTCGCGGTCACGGTCGCCGCGGTCACCACGGTCACGGTCGCTGCGCTCGCGGTCGCGGCCTGCATCGACCATGGCCAGCCCAACGAGAAGCGGCAGCGAGGACCCGGACACACGGGTTAGCACAAGTGGCGCGGTGAGATGCTGAATAGTAGACATAGGGGGCAGGAAGAAAGAGAGAGAGGGGGAGAAGGGGCGGGGGCGCACCGGAGCCGGAGGAGCGCGACGACGACGACATCTCGCCGTACCGGTGGCTGGATGTGTCGGTCATACTCTGACGGGAGTGGGAAGAAAAGGAGCGGGGGGGGGGGGGGGGTAGGTGGGGGGCCGAAGCCAGTGTAGGGCGCGGCGAGTCGGCTCTCAGCGGCCAACCCCTCAAGTGGGCCGGGCGGACGAAGGGAGGCGAAGGCGGGGAGCAGGGGGGACGGGCAGGAGGAGGAGGAGGAGGAGGAGGAGGGGGAGAAGGAGCAAGGGTGCTAGGAGAGAGGCAGGAGGAGGAAGGGCGAGGGGGGAGGGAGAGAGGGAGGAAGCATCGCGCGGGCGCGCAACGGTCGGCTGGCAGTGCCTTATACAGCTGCCCGCACACCAGCACCACGCCGCCCTCGTCGCGTCCTCGTTGTGCTTCTGTCCGTCTCGTTATTCCCCCCCCCCCTGCTCACGCCGCCCCTGGCTCACCAGGACGCCCACACCAAAAAGCGGATGCATGCCAGACGAGAAAATGGAGGCTAACCGCGGGCCAACCGGACAACCGCCCAGACGGGGCCACAGGTCCGGGGGGATTACAGGAACCTGGGCGGGGTAACGGGGGGGGGGGGGGGGGGGGGGGGGGGGGGGGGGGGGGGGGCTCTGCCGGGACCCCCAGCGAAAGGCAAAAATGGGCGGAGCTGTGCGCGCGGGCGAGTTCGCTCCTCCTAGCCCGCGCTTTCGCGCGCGCGCGCGCGCACAGACACCCGCGCAAAAAGGACAGAGACCGGCGTTCGGTGACCGGATGGACAAGGGCGAATCAGTCGGCAGTAGCAAGCGGGAATGGCTAGAGGCGTGGCTCGCGTGCTCGAGTATCACGCGCAAAACAGACCGCCGGTACTGGAGTACCAGGAACGGGCCTCGCGTTCCCCGTCCGATCGCAGAGCGGCGCCAGGCGGTGAGCAAGACGAGGGAAGGGGGAGGACGCGGGGCGGCGTGGGACACTTTGCGGGCGGAGGGGGGTCAAGGGAAATGCGGGTATATTGGGTGCAGGTGCGTGCGTGCGCGCGAAAGGGCCCGATGCCCCTGCCTGCGCATGCACACGCTGTGCACAAGGCGCACGAGGCGACCGGTCGAGATTCCCATGCTTGCGAGCGTGCACAGACCGCAGGCACGTGGCGCTCCATCGTCGGCGGTCAATCTAAGGCAGACCTTCCCCCGAAGGGCGCTGGGCCTTGGCGGCTCTTGAGGGGTCGAGCGTCAGGCCCCCGCTCCCAGGGCTCAGCCTCCCGGGGGGGGGGGGGGGGGTGCTTCACTTCGTGTGGCGGCGATCCCGGTTCGGGGCAAAGCGGGTGTGCGCCCGCACGGGCAGAGACCCTGGCGGAGACCACTTGAAGAGGTTGTTGTACTCGGAGGATAGTTCATGTCGAAGGGGCGACTCTTGGGCCCCGGCACTCTCCATGAGCGGCACCAAATTTGACGCCAGCGATGGCTGCGCCCGGAAGAAGGGAACACCGGCTCTGCTGTTGCGCAGGGTGGTGGGGAGGAGCTTGGTGTAGGTGGCCACATCGCGGAAAATGGCACCCGGGGTGGGATGACGGAAGGCCATTGCCACCACCGAGTCAGGATACGCCAGGGCCAGAGGCGTGCAATGTGTCATGGCCAGAGCCAGCGACTCATAGTAAACTGACATGGGGGAGCCGGGGGCGCTGAGCAGGGACTCGATCATGCCCGAGCAGGGGAAGGCGCCCATCCGATTGACATCCTTGAAGATGACCTGCCGGCGGGGAGGAGGCAAGTGGGAGACAGGGGCCAGTGGGAGAGCACGGAGATCGGGTCAGCTTTTCGTGGATGTGCCAGGACGCTTTTCCGCCTTCCGGCGAGGAGGCGAGAGAGCCGACGGAACGCACCTCCAGCGCCTTGTCCGGACGCGACATCGACGAGTAGACCTGCGCAAAGAGGAGCAACAGGGACCGCGAGATGGGGAAGGAGGCGTCGTTCAGCGATTGGCGAAGCCCCTCGAGGAAGTGCAGCGGGTGGTGCATCGCCGGAACTGCGTCCATCGGGCCACACAGGCAGCCAAGCGAGCGGGCAAGGACCCGAGCAGGGCGAAAGGGGGAAAAGAAAAGGGGGAGGGGGGAGGGCGGGGGCAAAGGAGCAGCCGGTAAGGAAGTGTCGAGGGACGGAGTGCGATGGGGTGGTCGATCGGGAAACGAACTCTTCGTGTCGCCGCTGCTCTCCTTGGCGCGAATGGAGCGCATGTACGGGAGCATCCAGTGGATACTCATGCTCTCAAGCAGGGCCTTTAGGGTGACGAAGTCCACCGGAATGCGCGGGTCGCTCTCAGAAGGGGTCCTACAAGAGGGAGCGCGCCAGCGGAGGAGAGGCCCGACAGAAGGAATGCCAAAGCCCGGTCAGTGGTGATGGTATTGAAGGAAAAGGGCACCGCGGGCATGACGGCATATCCGAAGGCCGAAACCCGATTTGGGAGGGAGGGGGGGGGGGGGGGGGGCGGGCACGCACAGGGTGAAGTACTCGTTCCATAGATTGACCAGGCCGACAAAGTCGCTCGACCGGCTGGCTGACTCCATCATCTGGAGCGCCATGTCCCGGGTGATGGTGGTCCCATGGCGCCGGAGGTGCGCGGCGATCTCCTGCACAGTGGAGAAGGCCCCCTGGCAGCGGGTAAACGAGGTGAAGATCTCGAGCAAGATGGAGGACGGCGGAAGCCCACAGCTGTTGAGCATGCGCAGGAAGAGACCAGACGCGCGGGCCGGGTCTTGTTGCTTTGTGGTTGGGGAGCGAGGGGGAGGCCGGCACCGAGCAGGGCACATTAGCAAGCGGTCTAGCGTGTGCGCGTGTGCGCGTGTGCGCGTGTGGAGGACAAAGGAGGGGAGGCCGGCCCGGGCCCCAGGGTCGATGGATGACGGAGCACGCACCATCGACGCGCACTTGATGGCGTAGTTGAACGAGACGAAGTCCGGGCCGCCCAGGTGCGCGGTGATCAGGTTCAACTGATCCCACAGCACCCACATGGAGTGGTAGTCACGTCGGAGGAGGCAAATGTGCATCAGCAGGGTGAGATTCTTCTCCGAGAGAGCCTTCTCCTTGAGTAGGATGCTGACCACCTGGTCGAAGTCCCGGTTGCGGTAGTACACCTTGGCCAGGGAGGAGGCCGCATCGGTGCGGCTGAAGAAGGGGCCCTCGAACAGTCCTGCGGGGGGTCATTATCGAAAGGCGGGGGGGGGGGAGAGGGGCACGCGCGGAGATGCCCGTGAAGCACGGCCGAGGCAACTGGTAAGAGGGAGACAAGAGAAAGAGCGCGGGCCAGCGTGTGCCGATCATGGTCAGGGCCGGCACGCACCATTGCGCTCGGCGTGCTGGAACAGACGCGTCGCCTCGACAACCATGGAGGGATCCTGGAGGGCGGTGGTGCTGTGCAGACGCAGGCGCATCAGCAGGCGGTCCTCGGTCAAGTGGGTTTTCTGAAAGGGAGGGTAAGTGACCACGAGCCGGCAGCCGCCAGATGCGACACATCGCCGAGAAGGCCGGCCAGCGAAGGGGCGGAGGCAGTGGCTGGCTTTCCGCGCGCGGAAGGCGCACACGCCAGGCCAAAGGGCAGGAATGGCAAGACCCACGCACCTCGATAATGCTGTCAATCATGCTGATGAACTCCCGATCATAGAAGTAGGCACTCATCTGGAGGCTCCGGATGAGGACCATGCGGATGCGGCCGCGCAGCGGGGCCAGGGTCGGATCGTGGACCGGATCAACCGACCCGTCCAGCGCCGCCGCCAAATCCAGGTACTCCTGCTGCAGCTGCGCCAGTGAAGCGCTGAACTTGCTGAAAAATTCATTTCGAAGCTGTGTGCGCGCGCGTGCGTGCGTGTGTGTGTGTGTGTGTGTGTGTTAATACATAGATGCACCAGTGACTCGAACAAGGGCACGGGAAAAAGCCAAAAGCCGAGGCAACCCCGCCGATGTACGCACCTGGATGCCATCGCGCTCCAGCGAGGCGAAGAAGCGCTCGGCCTCGGCCGGCGATTCGAAGTCATTCGTCGAGAAGAGAACCGCCTCGAGTGGGTCGCTCGATACGGCCGACGTGTCATCCAACGCATGGGACGGGGAGTCCTGGGCCGGGGTGCTCACCTCGTCCGGCAGGATCCCGTAATACGACGCCTGGCTGGTGACCGAGTTGCCGGAGTTGTCGGGCTCAAACTGCCACACCGGGAAGCAAATAGCGGCTCCAAGTCAGTGACAGATGTCCCGGGCGGTCGGGTCACATGCAGGGAGCCCATGAGTGCCTGGCCGTGCGGGGCCTTCCCTTCGTTTCATGCCCCGACAACTGCACGTGCGGGCGTGCGACCATGTGTGCCTGTGCCGAGAGCGTACCTCGTTCATCGGGACCGGGTGCTGCTTGACCACGGGCGTGGGCTCCGGCCGGGGAGGGGCCGCGTCGCGGCGGGAATCCGACCGCCGACGGAAGGATGTCTGAGCATGTGCCGGCTGCACGGAAATCTCGCCCACATGCGGGCGTGACCCGTACCCGAGCCCGAAGCCGTGCGGGGCGTCGGTCTTCCGCGGCCGGTTCTTGGTCCAGCTGTTGTCCCCCTGCTTGGGGTCATCGAAGATCGACCGGTCCAGCGTGTCGTCCTCGTAGTGCTGGTGGCTGCCATGGCCACCCCGACTGGCGTCACCATCGTCATCGTAGGGCATGCTGGTGCTGAAGCGCGCCACGGACGCCGACGATGCCCGGGCGGCAAGGGCCGCGGCGCGCGACGTCGCGAAGACCGGCCCACGGGCAAGCACATGTGAAAGCATCATGTGTCCGGGATCCCTGAGCAAGAGGAAGGAGGAGGCGATGCGCGAAGAGGCGACAGGGGGCAGAGGAGGGAGGGCGAAGCGTCGGGGAGGCGAATGCAGCAGAGCACCGGAAGAGGGGAGGAGAAGCAGGACAAAAGAAAGGGCGAGAGAACACACAAACGGGCGAAACAGAAGACCGGCAGGGGAGGGGGAAGGGGGGAGGAGGGGGGGACATGCTGCACACGCCCCGGCGGGAGCCCGGGCCGCCGGATGCCTGCGTGGCTCAAATAGCGGCCATCCGTTGGCACTGTGAGCCAAACTGCCCACGGCGGTCGGGCGCCTTTTAGCGTCCCACTCCGCGGCCCTGTCCGGCCTGGCTGGTCGACAACACGTCCCTTCTCCTCCCTGCCTTTCTTGCCTCTTCTCCCGGCGCCTCCCCTTCCCCTTCCTGCCTCTCGCCGCCCGCCCCCGTGACACGGGCAACCCCACATCAGGACATAGGCACGCGCTCGCACGTCTCCACGCGCGCGGCCCCCTCCCCCTCCCCCCAGCGCCATGGCCACCCCCGAGGACCAGCTTGGCGGCAAGTGCCCCTATGAGCTGCTCGACATCCCCTTCGACCTGCCGCAGGATCGCCTGACGGTGGCGTACCGTCGCCGAGCACTTATCTTGCATCCGGACAAGAACCTCGACGACCCGGAGGCCGGTACGTAGCCCCCC
>NW_009242973.1:1381193-1384786 GCF_000388065.1 Fonticula alba | reverse complement strand
GGGGGGCTCTGCCGGGACCCCCAGCGAAAGGCAAAAATGGGCGGAGCTGTGCGCGCGGGCGAGTTCGCTCCTCCTAGCCCGCGCTTTCGCGCGCGCGCGCGCGCACAGACACCCGCGCAAAAAGGACAGAGACCGGCGTTCGGTGACCGGATGGACAAGGGCGAATCAGTCGGCAGTAGCAAGCGGGAATGGCTAGAGGCGTGGCTCGCGTGCTCGAGTATCACGCGCAAAACAGACCGCCGGTACTGGAGTACCAGGAACGGGCCTCGCGTTCCCCGTCCGATCGCAGAGCGGCGCCAGGCGGTGAGCAAGACGAGGGAAGGGGGAGGACGCGGGGCGGCGTGGGACACTTTGCGGGCGGAGGGGGGTCAAGGGAAATGCGGGTATATTGGGTGCAGGTGCGTGCGTGCGCGCGAAAGGGCCCGATGCCCCTGCCTGCGCATGCACACGCTGTGCACAAGGCGCACGAGGCGACCGGTCGAGATTCCCATGCTTGCGAGCGTGCACAGACCGCAGGCACGTGGCGCTCCATCGTCGGCGGTCAATCTAAGGCAGACCTTCCCCCGAAGGGCGCTGGGCCTTGGCGGCTCTTGAGGGGTCGAGCGTCAGGCCCCCGCTCCCAGGGCTCAGCCTCCCGGGGGGGGGGGGGGGGGTGCTTCACTTCGTGTGGCGGCGATCCCGGTTCGGGGCAAAGCGGGTGTGCGCCCGCACGGGCAGAGACCCTGGCGGAGACCACTTGAAGAGGTTGTTGTACTCGGAGGATAGTTCATGTCGAAGGGGCGACTCTTGGGCCCCGGCACTCTCCATGAGCGGCACCAAATTTGACGCCAGCGATGGCTGCGCCCGGAAGAAGGGAACACCGGCTCTGCTCACGACGCTCTTCCGATCTCTGGCGGAGACCACTTGAAGAGGTTGTTGTACTCGGAGGATAGTTCATGTCGAAGGGGCGACTCTTGGGCCCCGGCACTCTCCATGAGCGGCACCAAATTTGACGCCAGCGATGGCTGCGCCCGGAAGAAGGGAACACCGGCTCTGCTGTTGCGCAGGGTGGTGGGGAAGAGCTTGGTGTAGGTGGCCACATCGCGGAAAATGGCACCCGGGGTGGGATGACGGAAGGCCATTGCCACCACCGAGTCAGGATACGCCAGGGCCAGAGGCGTGCAATGTGTCATGGCCAGAGCCAGCGACTCATAGTAAACTGACATGGGGGAGCCGGGGGCGCTGAGCAGGGACTCGATCAAGATCGGAAGAGCGTCGTGCATCGCGGAAAATGGCACCCGGGGTGGGATGACGGAAGGCCATTGCCACCACCGAGTCAGGATACGCCAGGGCCAGAGGCGTGCAATGTGTCATGGCCAGAGCCAGCGACTCATAGTAAACTGACATGGGGGAGCCGGGGGCGCTGAGCAGGGACTCGATCATGCCCGAGCAGGGGAAGGCGCCCATCCGATTGACATCCTTGAAGATGACCTGCCGGCGGGGAGGAGGCAAGTGGGAGACAGGGGCCAGTGGGAGAGCACGGAGATCGGGTCAGCTTTTCGTGGATGTGCCAGGACGCTTTTCCGCCTTCCGGCGAGGAGGCGAGAGAGCCGACGGAACGCACCTCCAGCGCCTTGTCCGGACGCGACATCGACGAGTAGACCTGCGCAAAGAGGAGCAACAGGGACCGCGAGATGGGGAAGGAGGCGTCGTTCAGCGATTGGCGAAGCCCCTCGAGGAAGTGCAGCGGGTGGTGCATCGCCGGAACTGCGTCCATCGGGCCACACAGGCAGCCAAGCGAGCGGGCAAGGACCCGAGCAGGGCGAAAGGGGGAAAAGAAAAGGGGGAGGGGGGAGGGCGGGGGCAAAGGAGCAGCCGGTAAGGAAGTGTCGAGGGACGGAGTGCGATGGGGTGGTCGATCGGGAAACGAACTCTTCGTGTCGCCGCTGCTCTCCTTGGCGCGAATGGAGCGCATGTACGGGAGCATCCAGTGGATACTCATGCTCTCAAGCAGGGCCTTTAGGGTGACGAAGTCCACCGGAATGCGCGGGTCGCTCTCAGAAGGGGTCCTACAAGAGGGAGCGCGCCAGCGGAGGAGAGGCCCGACAGAAGGAATGCCAAAGCCCGGTCAGTGGTGATGGTATTGAAGGAAAAGGGCACCGCGGGCATGACGGCATATCCGAAGGCCGAAACCCGATTTGGGAGGGAGGGGGGGGGGGGGGGGGCTGGCACGCACAGGGTGAAGTACTCGTTCCATAGATTGACCAGGCCGACAAAGTCGCTCGACCGGCTGGCTGACTCCATCATCTGGAGCGCCATGTCCCGGGTGATGGTGGTCCCATGGCGCCGGAGGTGCGCGGCGATCTCCTGCACAGTGGAGAAGGCCCCCTGGCAGCGGGTAAACGAGGTGAAGATCTCGAGCAAGATGGAGGACGGCGGAAGCCCACAGCTGTTGAGCATGCGCAGGAAGAGACCAGACGCGCGGGCCGGGTCTTGTTGCTTTGTGGTTGGGGAGCGAGGGGGAGGCCGGCACCGAGCAGGGCACATTAGCAAGCGGTCTAGCGTGTGCGCGTGTGCGCGTGTGCGCGTGTGGAGGACAAAGGAGGGGAGGCCGGCCCGGGCCCCAGGGTCGATGGATGACGGAGCACGCACCATCGACGCGCACTTGATGGCGTAGTTGAACGAGACGAAGTCCGGGCCGCCCAGGTGCGCGGTGATCAGGTTCAACTGATCCCACAGCACCCACATGGAGTGGTAGTCACGTCGGAGGAGGCAAATGTGCATCAGCAGGGTGAGATTCTTCTCCGAGAGAGCCTTCTCCTTGAGTAGGATGCTGACCACCTGGTCGAAGTCCCGGTTGCGGTAGTACACCTTGGCCAGGGAGGAGGCCGCATCGGTGCGGCTGAAGAAGGGGCCCTCGAACAGTCCTGCGGGGGGTCATTATCGAAAGGCGGGGGGGGGGAGAGGGGCACGCGCGGAGATGCCCGTGAAGCACGGCCGAGGCAACTGGTAAGAGGGAGACAAGAGAAAGAGCGCGGGCCAGCGTGTGCCGATCATGGTCAGGGCCGGCACGCACCATTGCGCTCGGCGTGCTGGAACAGACGCGTCGCCTCGACAACCATGGAGGGATCCTGGAGGGCGGTGGTGCTGTGCAGACGCAGGCGCATCAGCAGGCGGTCCTCGGTCAAGTGGGTTTTCTGAAAGGGAGGGTAAGTGACCACGAGCCGGCAGCCGCCAGATGCGACACATCGCCGAGAAGGCCGGCCAGCGAAGGGGCGGAGGCAGTGGCTGGCTTTCCGCGCGCGGAAGGCGCACACGCCAGGCCAAAGGGCAGGAATGGCAAGACCCACGCACCTCGATAATGCTGTCAATCATGCTGATGAACTCCCGATCATAGAAGTAGGCACTCATCTGGAGGCTCCGGATGAGGACCATGCGGATGCGGCCGCGCAGCGGGGCCAGGGTCGGATCGTGGACCGGATCAACCGACCCGTCCAGCGCCGCCGCCAAATCCAGGTACTCCTGCTGCAGCTGCGCCAGTGAAGCGCTGAACTTGCTGAAAAATTCATTTCGAAGCTGTGTGCGCGCGCGTGCGTGCGTGTGTGTGTGTGTGT
>NW_009242973.1:1345132-1379638 GCF_000388065.1 Fonticula alba | reverse complement strand
CCCCCCCCCTCCTCCCTCCCCCCATGCACATATGCTGCCGCCGCCGCCGCCGCCGCCGCCGCCGCAAGGGCGGACGAGTCGAGTAGGTGGGCTTTCCCTTTGCATGGGCGCCTGACCCTACCATGCCGGCCCTACCCGTGGTGCCTTGCGTACAGCCACCAAGTTCCACGCGCTATCAGTCGCGTACGCCATCCTCAACGATCCGACCAAGCGAGCGGAGTATGATCAAAAAATGCGCGCTCGTCGGGAGGCCGAGCTCCGGCGCCAAGCCCAGGACTCCTCGCGTCGGAAGATGATCGACGGTGCGATGTCACGCCCGGATTGCCCTTCCTCCTTCGCTGCGTCCCCTCCCGCACCCGACACTCACCCGACACCCACTCGATGCTCGTGGCCGCTCGCCCGCCGCAGACCTCGCCCGCCGCGAGCAGGAGGCCAAGGAGATGCGCCAGTCCTCCGACCGCCGTGCGGCCTATCAACACCAGGTGCGCCTGCCAGCTCAGCCGGCCACACATGCGAAAGCCCGGCCGCGTGCAGGGTGGCAACTCACAACATCCCATCCCCCCCTCCCCCCCTCTCCCATGCCAGGCCAACCGGGCTCGGTCAGATCGCGACAAGGACCGCAGGTCCGCCACCCCAGGATCGGGGGCTGGCTTTGCCTCTCCAACTTACCGGGCCAGCCGCGAATCGGGCGACGACGACTCGCCCATGCGCGCGGCCAGCAGTACCTCGTCGCTTTTTGTCTCGGAGTCCGAGTCGATCGCTGAGTCGCTGGCCGAGCGCGCACGCGCCACGGCCGCCATGCAGATCGGTATGACCCTTCGCCTGTTCGCCCCCCACCCTTTTTCTTTTTTTTTTGCGGCGCCTCGCATGTTGCTCTGGCCCTCTCTCTCTCTCTCTCTCTCTCTCTCTCTCTCTCTTTCTCCCTCTCCCTCTGCCCCTGCCTTGCCCCGGACCAACCCCGCACCTATTAACCCTCCCGATCGGCGTCCCTTCGGCTGCCGGGCCATTCGCCCCTTGCAGATGAGGCGGACCGCACCCTGCGGGTGTCCTGGTCAGTTGGGGCTGCCTCACTTGATGGGGCGCATGTCTCAGTGTCATCCATGACGCAGCGCCTGTTGTCGCTCTTTGCCCCTGCCGCGAGGTCTGTCTCCAAGGTGGACTTCGAGTCGCGCAGTGCGCACATCACCTTCCGCCGAGTAGGCGAGGCGGTATGTCGGTTGTCTCCCCCTCCTATATACACACACACATACACACGAAAGCTCGTCCGCCCCCCTTCCCTACCGCTCTCCCAATTCCCGCCAGACAATCCTGTCTCCCCTGCCATGCCCCTCCCTCCTTCCAGGCTCTCACCCTCTCCCTTCCTCTCCCTTCCTCTCCCTTCCTCTCCCTTCCTCTCCCTGCCTTCCTTCCTTTTTCTCGCACGCCTTGCCCGACAGAATGCCGCTCTGAAGACCACCCCGCCGCATGGCCTGCGCCTTGCGTGGTCGCGCGGGGTGGCCCCCGCGATTGTGGCCCGCGCTGAGGGGCTTACAGCCACGGCGCACTCTCGCCCGACCCGGCGACCTGGCTCGGACGCCGCCAGCGCCCCCGGCTCCGACCCTGCTTCAGATTTTTCCGTATGTCTGATCTCCTTCCCTGCCCGCCATGTGCTCTGCCATCCGCTCCTCCGTGTCCCCTTGCGCTGACATTTGCTCCCCCACCCCCCTCCTGATGTACACACATATGCATGTGCACGCACCCAGTCGGCCGAGCGTCCGCTCTTCGCCCCTCGGCCCGGTTTCCCTGCCTCGGTTCTCCTCCAGCCTCCGGCCGGGCTAACGGCCGACGAGTTGTTTGTCTCGGCCGATGGGCAAACCTCTCCCGGGGGGGGGCCCACCGGTGAGGAGGGCCCCGTTGCGGCCCTCGCACGTCGGGAAGCCTCCCTCCTCGCCCGGCTCTCGGCCGCCGAGTGATGGGTCGGCTCTCGGTTACATGCCACAAATACAGTTTAGCGAATATCATACACGTGATCCCGACACCCCAACTGACCACCAGGCCTGTCAGAGTACTGCGGCCGGGGGCACGGACTCGGAGCGGGGGGGGGGGGGGGGGCGATGCGATGCGATGCGTGGATGATGTATGGGCTTTTGCCGCGGTCCGGCTCCGGGCATGTTGTTAGTTTTTCCGGCCACTGTGACCCGGTGTGGCCGGAGGAAAGTGTGCGATGTGCGGGGGAGAAAAGACCATACCGCCCCCCTGCCCGGCCCTGTCTGCACACTAGTTGGGCGGCCGCTTGTGTCGTGGTGCTGGGGACATGGTGGTGTGGTGGTGACTTCGGCGCAAATCGCTGTGGGGCGCCCTTTTTCCCTTCTTAGCTATTGGCCGGTGTGTTAGTGGCGATCCGCCTGCCCCCCCCCCCCCCCCCTCAACGAAAGGGAGGGGGCTTCGGAAGGAGCCCCCTTCTCTCCCAACCGTTCTTAGCAGTACCGTTGGCGCCTGTGGATGGCTGTGAAGGCGGCCTGCGCGGGACAGGCAGAGGGCCGCCGGGGATTTTGCACCAAGTTCCCCGTTCTCTAAGGGGCGGGGGGCGGGGCGAGGGGACATTCGTACTGATGGGGGGGTGCACCGCCAACACCCGGGGCGCCGCACCGCCCGCGTTATATCCTCACACCTCCCGCCCTGGATCTTCCTCCCCTCCCCCTCCCCCTCTCCCCCTGTGCTTCCTTCTTTGTGTCTTTCCCTCTCCTGCTCGCAATCTGCCGTACATCTCTCCCTCGCTCTCCCTCGCTCTCCCTCGCGCGCTCTGCCTCCCCCGCCACCCCTTCTCTCCCCTCCTTCGCGCCAGTTGCTCGCCAACCGCCCCCGAAGACGCCGGGCATCTCTCCTCCACCCCAGTGTCCTCCTTCCTAACACAGCCACGGCTCTCGCCGCAATCGCCGCAATCGTCGCCGCCGCCGCCGCCGCCGTCGGCGTCACCTTGCACCCCTCTTCCGCCCCATCTGCCCAGCATCTAGAAAAGGATCCCCGAGAAGTCCTTCAGCTTGGTCCCACCAACAATGGTGCCTCGCACCCGCTCACTGATCTGTGCGCCTCCCGCCGGCTTGGCATTGCTCCCTCCTCTGACACCCCTCCTCGCTCTCCTGCCTTGCGGCTCCGCCTCCCCACCACCCCCCGGTGCCCGCCTCGAAGCCCCTTCGTCTTGACATCACGGTGCGCGCACGCTTTACACCTCCTTCGCCCTTCTCTCCCGCCCCTCGTCTGGCCGCTCCTGACCCTGCATCCCCACATCTGCCCCCCCTCCCCCCCCCCCCCCGCCCCCTGCAGAAGAAGCTCTATGCCCGCTCGGACCGGGTGAAGGCTGTGGACTTCCACCCGACCGAGCCCTGGGTCCTGGCCTGTCTGTACAATGGCCAGGCCTTGATTTGGAACTTCGAGACTCAGGTGCGCCCCCGTCCACGCGCCCCGTCCCCGGGCCCGGGAACCGGCGTCCCCACTGACCTCCCCGTGCCCTTTTGCCACGCCGGGCCACCATTGCCTGGCCCAGACCCTGCTGAAGACCTTCGAGGTGTCTGAGCTCCCCGGTACGCGACCACTCGCCCGCCCGGCCTCCCCCCCCCCCCCCCCCCGCCCGGCTGCCGCCTGCTACTTACATGTTGACCACCAGTTCGCACCGGTTGCTTCATCGCGCGCAAGAACTGGATCGTCGTCGGTGCCGATGATATGCACATCCGCGTGTTCAACTACAACACCCTGGAGAAGGTGACCACCTTCGAGGGGCACATGGATTACATTCGGTCGATTGCCGTGCACCCCACCCTGCCGATTGTCCTGTCCTCCTCCGACGACATGACCATCCGCGCGTGGGACTGGGAAAAGGGCTGGCGCAACTTCCAGGTGCGCGCCGCCGAAGCTGCCCCCCCCCCCTCCCCTCCTCCTCCCTTCCCGCCTTGCCGGACCTTCGCCTCCCCCGTGCTGCCGCTGACCCATCTCCCATCATTCCCCGACCCTTTGCCCGCGTGTGCCTCCCGCTCACAGACCTTCGAGGGCCACAGCCACTATGTCATGCAGGTGGTGTTCAACCCCCGCGATCCGTCGACCTTCGCCTCGGCCTCGCTCGACCGCACCATCAAGGTGTGGCAGATCGGCGCCGCGGTGCCGAACTTCACTCTGGAGGGCCACGAGCGAGGCGTCAACTGCCTGGATTTCTACCCCGGCAGCGATCGCCCGCTCTTGATCTCCGGCGCGGATGACATGTGCGCACATACCCGCACGCCCTCCCCCCCCCCTTCTCTCCTCCGCCCACCCGCTCGCTCGCTCGCTCGCTGCTGACCGCATACCGCCCCCTGCCCCTTTCTCGCTGTCTCCTCCTCTCCTCTGCCCTGCCAGGCAAATCAAGGTCTGGGATCTGCACTCCAAGTCCCCGATCCAAACCTTGCGCGGACACACGCAGAACCTGTCCGTGGTCACCTTCCACCCGACCCTGCCGCTGATCATCAGTGGCAGTGAGGATGGCACCGTGCGCCTCTGGCACTCGCACACCTTCCGCCTGGAGAACACCCTGAGCTATGGGCTGGAGCGCGTGTGGGCCATCGCCACTCGCCCGGGCAACAACGACGTGGCCATCGGCTTCGACGAGGGCACTGTCGTGCTCAAGGTATGCCGTGCACCGGGGCTCCTGGTGAAGATGGCTCGACGCCGGCACACTCGCGCCCCTTCCTCCCACCCTCTCACCCTCTCGCCTTCCCCCCCCCCCCCCCCCCCCCCCCCCCCCCCCCCCCCCCCCCCCCCCCGCCCCCCCCCCCCCCCCCCCCCCCCCCCCCCCCCCCTTCCGCGCTGTCCTTCCAGCATGTGGCTAACCGAGTGCGTGGGGTGGGGCCGAAAAAAAAACCAACGAAACAAAAAAAAAAACATCGGCCCTCCGCAGTTCCATCTTGCCGAGAAGGCCCTCATGCGGGCCGGCGACCTGCCCGGTCTGCTGATGTATTACAATGCATGCGGCAATGAGGAGGGCCTGCGCAAGGTGGCCCGCCTGGCTGAGGAGGCCGAATCCACCAACGTGGCCTTTGCGGCCAACTGGGTGACGCACAACCTGGTCGATTGCGCGCAGATCCTCCTGGACACCGGCCGCGAGGCTGAGGCCGCCATGCTGGCGCGTACCTACCGCCCGGAGTACGGCCCCCCCCCCCCCCCCCCCCCCGGGTGGCTGCCCCTGTGGGCTTGCCATGAGCCCCCTGTCCCTTTGCTGCTCGTATCCCGCCCTCTTTGCCGCCCCGCTCCTTTCTCCTGCTGCTGGCGCAGCTGTCGCCGCTCCCCCTCCTCCTCCCCCTTTTCATCCTCCGCCTCTCTCGACTGGCCTCTCACCTGCTGCCCGGTCCCCCTGCCGTATGTGCAGCCTGGTCGATCACTGCCTGGACCACTGGAAGTCGGTGCTGTCCATCACGCACCCGCGGGTGGCTGGGTCTCTGGCCCGGCCGGATGCCGTGGCCTTCGGCTCGGCCAACGCCGCCCCCCCCGCCGGTCACCTCTCGTCGAGGGGCGACCGCCAGGCCGAGACCCCCTCCCTGGACACGGAGACCCTTTCTATCCGGAGCACCGAGTCGGGCTCCTCCTCGACGGCGCACTCGCCCACCCTGGAGGACATGCCCCGCAGCGGCGGCGTGTCCCCGACCGCGGTATGTGTCTGCCGCGCCCTGGTGCTTGCGCAGTCAGGGCGATGTATCCTCTCGCCTTTTTTTTTTCTGTGCCCGCCTCTCCCTCTTTCTCTCTCTCTCTCTCTCTCTCTGCCCTCTCCTGTGCCCTGGCCATCGCATAGCACGGCTCTGACCTCGCGCCACTTGTCCCCCTGCAGGATCTCGCTTCGTATTCGCGCCAGGCGCAGCCGCTTGACGGCGGCTTCTCCGCCAGCGGGGCAGGGTCGCCGGGCATGCCAGGTGCCGGCGCTGCCACCCCGCTGACGACCGGCCTGGAGGACCGGCTGGCGGCCCTGCCGATGGTGGCCCCGCCGCCGGCGGCCGGCGAAGCACGCGCCCCCTTCGCCATGCCTACCTTCGCCAGCGGCGGCTCCGGGGCGGTGGCGGCCTCCTCCTCTTCGTCCCCCTCCTCGCCGGGGCTCAGCCGCGGTGGTAGCCCCGGCGGCGGTTCGCCTCTCGTAACCGCGGCCCAGCCGCCGGGCACCTCCTCCAGTCCGCTCTTCACAGGCCTCCAGCCGTCGGCATCGCCGTCCTCGGCCTCGCCCTTCGGCGTGGCGGCCGGCTCGCCGGTGGCTCCTGGCCCTGGCAGCCCCGGCAACCGGTCCCCTGCTGCCCCCGCCGCCCAGTGGAGCAACCCTGCTTCGCCCTTCTCCACCACGGACGACTTCGACTTCTAAAGAGAGAGGGCCATGGCGAGGGGCGGGGGGGGGGGGGAGCCAGTGAGGGAAAAATGCGGAGCAGAGTGTGAAAGGGACACAGGCTCCGAGCCAGCGAGAGCCAGGAGGAGAGGAGGAAAGACAAATCGGGCCCAGCTCGGAGCGTGTCTGGTTCGCGGCCCTCTCTTTCGCTCTCTCCCTCTCCCCCTGCCAGAGCGTGTTGCTCTCTCATGTCTTTTGCCGAATCTCTCTCCCTCGCAAAGGTGTTGCCTTCTCTGTGTCCCTCCGCTCCCCCCTTCCCCACCCCTGTCCACTCCACCCCTTACAAAGGCACACCGCCCCCCCCCCCCCGGTCGGGGTCGAGAAAAATATACCTGCACTACCTCCACCACATTCGCGGGGTGTACACATGCCGGCCCCGAACGGGGCACGTACACAGCCGAGGACCGCAAGCGCGCATGCAAGGCGAGAGCGGCTCACACGTGTAGACACGGGCACATCAAAAAAAAGAGGCGGTATTTACATGATGTATATTGCGCGAGGGGGGGGGGGAGAGAGAGAGAGAGAGAGGGAGGGAGGGAGAGGGAGGGAGAGAGAGGGAGGGAGGGAGGAAGAGAGCGAGTGAGAGATGCCTGAAACAGGCACATGCACACACAAACGCAACACCCCGGGGAAAGGGCAGCATGCGGAGCTTTTGTGTGGTGTATGTGTTCCCGGTGCGACACGCAAGCCATGATCGTCGCTGAGCCTCTCTCTCTCTCTCTCTCTCTCTCTCTCTCCCTCTCTCTCGTGCGCGCCCCGCTTTCCCTCCCCTTCCCCCCTTTTGCCGGCTCTAATCGAGGCTAAGAAGGTTGAGGGTGCCGTTGCACGAGTTGTCGACGTTTGCTCGCTGGCGCAGGTCGGCTCCCACCAATGGACTGCTGGCAGTGGTCGCGGTGGTGGCGCTCGGCGGCCGGGGAATGGCAAAGAGGCCGGGGCTGGCGGCGGCTGACCCGCCGCGCGTGCCGCCTGCCACCAGCAGCAGGGAGGATGACAGGTCGTGCTCCGGGGTGCCGGTGGCGCCCCCGCCGATGGAGGACGGGGTGACCGGCGACGGTTGGGCGTCCGGCCCTGGTCCGCCGGTGCTGCTGCTGCCACCAGTGCCGATGAAGTAAATCCGCGGGACATTCGTCGGGGGGCTGGTGCTGGAGCCGGCAGCCAGGATGTCCATTCGGGGATGGGCACCGGGGCCTCCCCCCATGCCAACATGGCCGCCACTGGAGCCTCCCCCGGCGGAAGCCGTCGCCCGCGTCTTGTGCTGCGTCGCACCACCACCACCACCACCACTGGCAGCGGATGCGCTTGGCGGCGGGGCCAGACGCCCGCCGGAGCCGAGAATCGCCTCGACATCTGTCGCGGGGCCAGCCGAAGAGGCCGCCCCGGCGGCAGGATGGCCGGGCGGCTGGTACGAGTGCTGCGAGGGGCCACCAAGGCCGCTGGAGGACGCCGAGGACAGATCCTCCATCTCGTAGTCCTCGCCGATGCCGGCGGGGCCGCCACTCGGGGAAACCGCCGCACCAGCCCCACCGGGGCCACCGCCGCCAGTCAGCTTCCCCAGCAGGAGCCCGGTCTTGGAGGCGGAAGCGGGGATGCCGCCGCCCGGGCCGGCCGCCCGGCGCGAACCGCCACCCGCCACCCGGCCGAAGGCAAAGGCCCCGTCCGAGTCGTAGCCGCCATCATCCTCATCATCATCATCATCATCATCATAGTCATCGTTGTCCAGGTCGAAGCGGGGGTCGATGCCGCCGGGGCTGCCGCCGGCCACATGGCCTGCCTCTTGGAGATCATTCGGCCGGCCAGGGCGGCCGGCGCCAGGGCGACGCTTTCGCCTGGATGAACCGGTTCCCGGCCCCGGGGGCGGCGGGTCAGTCGGGCTGTGGAAGCCCCCCTCGGCCGCCGGGCCGCGGCCGGACACCCACTCGCGCGCCGCGCGGAACCCATGGTGCAGCAGCAGCCCCATGGCCAGGGCCATCACCACTCCCAGGGTCAGGGCCACCGGGATGCTGAGAATGGGCCGGTCATCGGGGCCGGCACTGCCGCCGCCGCCGCCCGGGCCGCCGTCCGGCAGGTGGGGACCACTGCCGCCGCCCGGGCCGCCACCCTCGCCGCCGCCCAGGCCGAGATTGTACCCCGGGCGCAGGGGACCGGTGTAGTCGCGGCCCGGCGGCTGGCGCGGCTTGGTGGGCTCGCGCATGCGCCCATGGATGGCCATCTGCGACCAGACCACCTGGCGCTGCATCTGGGGCATGCTCTGGGGAGCCAGGTCGCGGATTTGCACCCGCCATTCCCCGCGCGGGTCCTCGTCCCAGAAGAAGACCGAGGTGAAGGTCCAGTTCCGGAAGCCATCACGGTTCCAGTCATCCGGCCGGCCGGAGGCCATAACCACCCGTGTGCCGGCCGGCGAGGTGAGAGTCACGGCCACGGCCCCGCGCTGCGGATGGCGCAAGTCCACCAAGAGCGCCACCCGCTCGGTGAGCTCTGGCACGGTGAACCCGTCGGCATCGACTGGCTCGCGCGGCACGTGGAAGGAGAACTCCATGGCGTGGCCGGTCTGCGCCGTGCCGATGGCGGTCTGTGCGCGTGCGCGTGCGCGTGCGCGTGCGCGTGCGTGGGCATGGGCCCATATGTGACAGGTCGGCGAGCGGAGAGCTGTTAGACACACGGAGATCGCGCGTGGACCTTGGTCGTGCGCAGCGCGCTATACATGGCAGGCCAGGAAAAGGAGGGCGTCTGGGACAGCAATAAGGAAGGCCTGGCCATTTTGGCGGGCCATCGCTCGGCCTCGCCCTCACCATTTCCGCCCCGCCCCCCCCCCCCCCCCCCAGTCCCCGGCCCCAAGACCGGCGCTTGCTGGCCATGCAGCACAGCCGGCGGACACGGTGTCGGTCTGCAACATACCCCAAGAGTCAGGGGCTTGGTCAGCCAGGGGATCGAGTACTCGTAGCCGCCGACCGTCTGCCAGGAGGCCGCCGCCTCGATCAGCCGATCGGCCCGGATCAGGCCAAACCCATGGTGCCGGGAGAAAGGCAGCCCAGCGGCATTGACCTGCCAGGCGGCGTGCTCGGCGTCCACCACCACCGCGGTCTTGGCCACCAGGTGGTGCACATCGCGGTATGTCAAGTCCGGCCGAGCCGACAGCAGCAACGCCAGGATCCCCGCCACCGAGGGGGCCGAGGCCGATGTGCCGGAGTGACTACGCGTACAGCGGTTGTCCCGGTCGACGGTGGTCTGTGCGCATTTCCGACGTGTACGCCGGCGTGCATGTGTGCGTGGGTGTGTCAGTTTTGGACCGGCCGGTGGCCCGCCCGTTGGCCCTGCCACGCGTGCAAAGCCTACTTCCTTGGCTGGTAAAAAACAGGAGGCGTGCCACCGGGCCAACACCCGCCCACACACACACACACACATAGATGTTCTTACACACGTGCAACTACGCTCCCTCCGCCCCCCCCCCCCTCCCCGGGCCCTTGCCATTGCCACAATGTGGACGCACGATCGAATCGCCACCGCCCGAGGAAAAGGCCACCGCAAAGAGCGACGCGCAGGGCTCCGTGTAGGCAACAGTGCGGGCATGCTCGCCGATCGACCCGATGGCCATCACATACAACGAGCTGGCATAGCCATCGTAGTCGCATGTGTCGCCCACGCGCGCCGCATTGCCGGAGGCAAAGACAAAGATGCTTCCCCGGCGCTCGCGGCCAAAAGCCACGCCCTCCCAGAGGGCACGCGAGGCCAGTGGCCCCGGGGCTTCCATGGTGGCGCCGTCATCGGTCGGGCCCCAGCTGTTGCTGTAGATGAAATTCACCGACCGCGCATACGACAGGGCACGCGACTCATCGGTGTCGGTGGTGGGCGAGCTGATCAGCCGCAGCGCCGCCACACGGGCCTTGGGCGCGATGCCAGCCCCGCACATGTGGTTGTTCGGGGTCGAGGCAATTTGCCCGGAGCACCGGGTCCCATGGTAGTCGAACTGCCCGCCGGGGAAGGGGTCGGCATCCTTGCCGTTGAAGTCATACGAGCTTTGGGGATACTGTCCACATGTGGTTGGGCGTGTGCGTGTGGGTGCGTGGGTGCATGTGTGTATGAAGTGGAGCGACGGCGGCACGAGACAGGCACGTCGACCAATAGGGGCATACGCACACGGTCAGAACCCGAGCAAGAAGACACAGGATGAAAAGCGGAGTGGACGAGGAGAGCGGCAGGCGCGGTCGAGCGTGCTCGGTCCCGGGCTTGTGACTGTGTGTGACATGTATGTGTGTGTGACATGTGGGCGGGCCATGCACCCGCCTCGGCTGCCAGGCTGGCGCGGATGTGCCGCCTCTCAGGGAGAGGGATCACGTACGTAGGCTGCCTTGAGGTCCTCGTGCGTGTGCTCAATGCCATCGTCCACCACGGCCACGGTGACGCCCTCACCGAGGATACCCTGCCGCCAGACGGACATGATGCCATGATCATTCCCATGGGTGGTGGGCTCCTTCTGGCCGTAGTTCAGCTGCATGGCCGGCGTTACGGGGCAAGGAGGAAGAGCGCAGGGGATGCCGGTGTCGATTGTCAACAATGTGTCCGTGTGGTGTGCAGGCGCGAGGGCGAGACCGGGCGAGGCAGCCGCAGGGGCCGCAGTGCGCGGAGGGCCAGCCACCGGGGCATGTCCCAGGCAGAGGGGGGGGAGGGGGGCATCACAAGCGGAGACCGGAGGGGGGCCTGTATTGGGGGGATGCAGGTCGGATGCGCGGGCCCCTCGACGGGGAGGAGAATGCACAAGCGCATGCTTGTGCATCGGTGCAGCGGCGACAGGACAGCCCCACGGCGCATGCGCTTGTGTGCTTGCACAAAAGGCAAGCGCGAGGCGCAACCCAATCCAAGACGCACACCTCTCCTCCGTCCGCCTGTCTCGGGGCATGCGCCTCCCCCATCCGCCCGCCTCGCCCCAGCCCGGAAGCCAGAGGCCCCTGCCCTCCCCCCTGGGCCTCCGCCGCTTGCTCTCCCGCTCGATGTTCCCCCATGCACTTCTTGGCCCGGCCCCTTCTCATAGATCCCCCCGCGGCCCGCCCGCGGCCGGGCCCGAGCCCGGCCCCGACTGGCTGCCGGCACGCGGCACACGCACGATATTCCACTGGTCCGGCCACATGGGATCACTCCAGAAGGTCCGCCCATTGTCGGGCGTCGGAGCCTCCGGCGCGTTGAGGGCTTGGCCCTCGGCCGCGAGATCCTCCCCCCGGTCGGCGCCGATGTCGCGGTCGCGGCGGTGCCGCCACCGGGCCTCCTGCTGCTCGAACCAGACAATGTCATCTCGACGCCGGTTGAAGGTGAAAAGGCTGCGCAGGAAGTCGCCCAGATTCTGGGAGGGCGCCCGCTCCGGCGGCTCCGGCGTCAGGACCACCGTCGGGTAGGACAGCACGGAATGCTGGCCCGGTGGTGGCGGCGGCGGTGGTGTCGTTGCTGCTGCTGTTGCTGAGGCCCCGCCGGGCCCCGTGCCTCCGCCATCGCCGAGGAGGTCCGCCCCCACGGCCGGAGAGGGCCGAACGATGACCACATTTCGCCCGAGGCGCTGGCTCTCCACCAGACCAAGGGGCAGGGTGATCTCCACCGTATCAAGGAAGTGCCCGACCGGCTCGACTCGGGCCCCGGCCAGGCCACTGCGCGCCTGCCGGACTTGGGCCAGCTCCTCGTCGAGCTGCCGGGCCGCCTGGGGGTCCAGGGCCTCGCTGCGACGCTGCATGCCGGCCTCTTGGCGATCGTCCAGCTGGGCTATCATCCGGGCCAGGAGATCCTGCCCGGCCAGCAGGGCCGGCACCTGCTCCGGGGTGGCCGCTGCCGACAGGTGCCGCTGTGACAGGATCCCCCGGCGTGCCCGGCGCGCGTCGGCCAAGGCCCGCGCCGAAAACCGCACCGCATACCGGGCAGTCAGGCCTTCGTAGTCCGGGTGCCCGGGTGGTAGGCCCGGGTTGATGGGCGCCGCGCCTGGCCGGAGGTCATCTTCCTCGTCATCTGCCCGATCGGTCGGGTAGAGGACCTTGTAGGGCATGGCCTGCCTCGGGGCGTGGCCGGGCTCCTGGTCGCGGCGGCCGCGCGACGTCGTGGCATTCAGCGCACTGGCCCGAGCGCCAGACTGGCATGAACTGGCCGAGAGAATTAGCAGGGTCGCCAAGGCCATCAGCAGCACCGGGCCGCTGCGGGCTGCGAGCACCCTCATGGCCAGTGGGGGGGGGGCTGCTTTACAAGGGAGCAGGGAAATGCGTCCGGCGGCGCCCGGGAGGGACGGGGGGGGGGGCCTGGCGTTAGTAAGCGCAAGGGCCAAGAACGCGCGAGACAGTGACCGAGCGAGAGCGAGAGAGAGCGCGAGAGGGAGAGAGAGAGAGAGGCAGGGGAACAGAGGCGGGAGCGAGAGGCAGCGAGGCAGGGTATTGTGTACGTTGGCGCGGTGCGAGGCGATACGAGGACGGGTGAGGCCCGGGGGGGGGGGGGGGGGGGGGATCCAGAGTTTGCATACCCTCTCTGGAGGGGGCACACCCGCGGGCCTATCTCGCCGTGTGCACGTGCCATGCTGGGCAGAGGGGCTCGAACGGCCGTGGGCAAGGGCACTCGCGCCAGTCTAGACGGAGCCAGGTTGTCGGGCCGCGTGTGTTTCAGCACACCCGCCGGACACATCCACGGCGCACATTCACAAAGCACGCGCGCGCGCACACACACACACACACACACACGCTCACGCCTTTACAAAGGAGCGACCCGTGAATAGCACCAGCTCCGGCCAAGGAAGCCGGTGTTGGCTCACCGGGGCACCTTGCGTGCAGAGGCGGATAGGCGTTTTGAGGGCCCGGCCATGGGGTGCCCTGGCCGCCTCACGCCTTTGCCCTTGCCCACGGTACGGAAACGATCGTCCCGCTGGCACGCACGTATGCTTCGCCTCGCCAGCGCAGTCTCGGCGCTCCCCGCCTGCCATGGTGAAAGAGCCCCCGGGGAAGATCGCTTCGGGGCGAGCCAAACACCGACGCCGGTGAGCCACCATCCGGCCGAGCCGCGAGAGCCAGGCGCCGCCAGCCGGCACACTTAGGCCGGTGCGAGCTCCCAAGTCCCCGGTAACAGAACCCGGCCTGTCCCTAGGCGCCCCGGCCAGGGGGAGGGGGGAGGGGGGCCGAGAGCCGACGCGAAGGACGTAGAGACCAGCGGCGTTGACAGCCGGGGGCCACCCGGGTGCACTGCCCCAACTTGGAAAGGCAGTGGGGGTCCTGGAAAAGGGGAACACCCCCGCGTCCAGCTTGCTCGGCAATCGCCTCGGCAGGTGGAGAAATTAAGGATCGACACCGGGGGATGCATCGGGACTCGGAGACAACTGCCCTCCGCCCGCCCCCCACCCCCACCCCTCAGAGCACCCCGGGGCGGGGCGGGCTGGAGGACGCCACATCGCCGGACCCCGGGCAGGGTGAGCTCGCCCCTTCGCGCCTTGTGGCAGCAGGTCCCGGCGTGGTGGGCAGCCGCAGGGGCGCCAGTCACGCCGTCTTGGCGCCAAAACCATCCCCAGACCCTGAGGCCCGCCCGGGTGACTCGCACCTTGCCCCCCCCCCCCCCCCCCGGCTGGGCGACCCTGACGAAGGCCCATCGGTCCGGAATACCCCTCAATCTCAGGGCGGCTGGGCCAGGTGCTCCAAGATCTGAGACGCCGCGCGATCTGCAGGGGCCAACATCTATGTAAAAAAGGGAAAGGAAAAGAAAACAACACTAGGCCCTCGACACTTCGGCCCCGCAAGCCAGGAGGAACGGCAGCCGGCCGGCGGCCGGCGAGTTTGCCAGGCGAAGAGCGCGGTGACACGTCATATGCAAAATCAGGTGTGTCCCGTGGTCGGCTAATGTTGTTTGCATATCACGCCACACACGTTGGCACCTATCTCAGTGTCTGCTCCGTCTCGCTACTCCGCATGGCGCTGGCGCCCCGCCCGGCAGAGGACCATCACACCCAAAGGTGAGAGGGGACTCGGCCCCTCTTTGTTCCCCCGACGTGCGGGGCGCCAAGCGCGGCGACGGCCCGGTTGGACCGCCCCGCCCCGGACCCGCAGGCAGGATGGCGTCACGATTGAGCGGGCGAGGGCCGGCAGATGGGGGGGGGGAGGGGGGGGGGGGGCGACCGCCTGTACCTCCGGCAGCGGGATGTGTGTGCGTCTCCTGCCGGAGGTGCACTGGCCTGCTGGCACCTCTTGGCGAGCCATGCCATCGTTCCTCCGGCTCCAAGATGCTGACACAGTGCCTCTCCCTCTCCCCCTTTCCCCCTCTCTTGCCCCCTCCCCCCCCAACCCTCCTCCCTTTTCGATCCCCCCCCCCCCCCCCCTCTTGCCACTGTCCGCACCTTCGCCCGCTGTCGCATACACAGCCGCCCGTACCCGCCTGAGAGTCATGTCCGACCGTAAGCGCGCCCGCATCGACATCGGCACCCCCGGGGCCGAGCAGACCGCCGCCGCTGCGGGGGGCCGATCCGAGGCCGCCCAGAAGGCCGCCATCGGCGAGCCCACCACCAACGTCTTTGACGGGGGCAAGCCCTTCAGCGACCGGTACTACGAGATCCTCGCCACTCGCAAGGAGCTGCCGGTGTGGCAATTCCGTGACCAGTTCAAGAAGATGCTCCGCGACAACCAGATCTGCGTGCTGGTCGGAGAGACGGGTTCCGGTGCGTAAGAGAGCGGCGGGCCCCCGCGCCCGGGCCCCGCCGCCTCCCGGGCGCTTTGGCGAGGACACGGGGGCCTCCCAACCCGCGCCCGCCCCCCCCCCCCCCCCCCCCCCCCCCTCCAACAGGTAAGACCACTCAGATCCCCCAATATTGTGCGGAGGTTTGCCATGAGGATGGTATCCAGGGCATGGTCAGCTGTACTCAGCCCCGTCGAGTGGCCGCCATGAGTGTGGCCCAGCGTGTCGCACAGGAGGTTCGCATCCTTTGACAGTGTTTTTTTCCCCCTTCCTCCTGCCCGTCGGCCGGGGCCCCGGCGGGGCCGTTTCCGCGGCTGGCTCCCCTCCCGATTGCTGACCCCAGCCGTGCCGGCACTCTGTGGCCCCTCCCGCTCCTTCCCCTCCTCTCTCCTACATCTCTCTCCCTGTCCCGCGTGTACTCGTATAGATGGACGTCAAGTTTGGTGAGCAGGTCGGTTATACCATCCGTTTTGAGGACTTCACCTCGAAGAACACCCTGCTCAAGTACATGACCGATGGTATGCTCCTGCGTGAGGCCATGAACGACCCCCTGCTGGAGCGCTACTCGGTCATCATCCTGGATGAGGCTCACGAGCGTACCCTGTCGACCGATGTCCTGATGGGTCTGATCAAGGAGATCGCCGCCTCGCGCGCGGACCTCAAGGTGCGTGTGGCATATTTCGAGCGCATTCCGGCCTCCCTCGCCTTTTTCTCTCTCCCTCTCTCTCTCTCTGACGCACATGCACACGCTCTCTCTCTCTCTCCCGGCCATCCGATGCCTGCCTGCCATATGTGGCCCCCTTCCTGTCCTCTCGTCATGTGGATTGGTCAGATTGTGGTCATGTCTGCCACCCTGGATGCCGAGAAGTTCCAGAGCTACTTCAACGACTGCCCCCTGCTGACGGTCCCCGGCCGAACCTTCCCGGTGGAGATCTTCTACACCCCGGAGCCCGTACGCTTGCCTTCTTCGGCGGGGGGAGCGGCCTCCATGATGCCGCGCACGCTTTTGTCTTGCACCTCGCCGGACTCCGCTCTGACCACCCCGACCACCCTGACTCCCGGGCCTGCTTCGACCAATCAGCAACCCGACTACTTTGAGGCCGCCCTGCGCACTGCCATGCAGATCCACCGCTATGAGCCGGAAGGCGACATTCTCCTCTTCCTCACGGGTGAGGAGGAAATCGAGGAGGCCTGCCGGACTTTGCGCAATGAGGCGCAGAATTACGACTGCGGCGAGCTCCTTTGTGTTCCGCTCTACTCGACCCTGCCGCCGAACATGCAGCAGCGCATCTTCGACCCGGCCCCCCCGGCCCGCAATGGCAAGCCCGGCCGCAAGATTGTCGTCTCCACCAACATCGCCGAGACGTCCATCACCATTGACGGCATTGTCTATGTGATTGATCCTGGCTTCGCCAAGCAGAAGGTCTTCAACCCCCGCGTCCGAGTGGAGTCCCTGCTGGTGTCGCCCATCTCCAAGGCCAGCGCCCAGCAGCGCGCCGGTCGTGCCGGTCGTACCCGCCCTGGCAAGGGTACGCACGTTCGCCGGTCTTCCTCCCTGGCGTCGCCAGCCTGCACCCCCCGGGTCTGGCTGCACTCTCATTGCCTGCTGTCTTCTCGGTTTCCCGCTAACACCCGCATTTTTCATGCTGCCCCCCCCCCCTCACGAACGCAGCCTTCCGCCTTTACACCGAGAAGGCCTTCAAGAAGCAGCTCCAGGACACCACGCACCCGGAGATGCTCCGGTCGAACCTCGGGTCGGTGGTCCTGCAGCTGAAGAAGCTCGGCATCGACGATCTGGTCAACTTCGACTTCATGGACCCCCCGGTCCCGGAGACCCTGATGCGCGCTCTCGAGGTACGTGCTGGTGCCGGTGCCCCTGCATGACCGACCGCAGGGCTGCCATGGCGTGGTCCCTCGCCTGCGGCCGTCCCCCCCCCCCCCCCCCCCTCTCTCTCTCTCTCAGGGGGACGGCCGGGGAAAGGCCCCCTATTCGTGCCACTGACATCCTGTTGTGATCCACCATCGCTGTGTGCTACTCTGCCCTTGTAAAGATGCTGAATTACCTCGGGGCCCTGGACGACGATGGTAACCTCACTTCCGTCGGCGAGATGATGTCCGAGCTGCCGCTTGACCCGGAGCTGGCCAAGATGCTCATTGCCTCACCGGAGCACAAGTGCTCCAACGAGATCCTCTCCATTGTGGCCATGCTTTCCGTGCCGAACTGGTATGTGTTCCAGCGCGTGTGACTCTCGGGCCATTTTCCCTTTTTCCTTTTCTCCTCCTCCTTTTGGTGTCTGTGTGCACGTGTCTTCCCTGCCCAGTCGCGCCTGCTAACCCCCCCCCCCCCTCCCCCTCCCCCCCATGCGGACAGCTTCATTCGCCCCAACGACCAGCGCAATGAGGCCGACAGTGCCAAGGCCCAGTTCGTTCACGAGGAGAGTGACCACATCACCCTGCTCAACGTGTACCATGCCTTTGTGGTGCGCTCTCCGGTTCTTTTTCGCCCCCTTCCCTCCTTTTGCCCGCTTGCCATGGCTCGAGGGCGGGCCGCCACATACCTGTGCCCCCCCCCCCCCCCCCCCCCCGCCCCTTCGGGCTCTATAACGCGTCTCTCACCATCTCATTCTCCACTCCTCGGGGTCTTCGTGCTGTGGGCGGGCGGGGTGTGTGAAAAAAAAACACCACAGGCCAACAACATGGACCAGAAGTTCTGCTACAACAATTACCTGAACTTCCGGTCGCTCAAGTCCGCCGACAGCGTGCGCCAGCAGCTCCTGCGCATCTTCAAGCGTCTGGGCCTGGAGCTGAACTCCACCCCCTTCGAGGACCGGCGCTACTATGACAACATCAAGCGGGCCATCCTGAGCGGCTTTTTCATGCAGGTCGCCCACAAGGAGCGCAGCGGCGGCTACCTCACCGTCAAGGACAACCAGATTGTGTCGGTACGTTGTGCTTTGCCTCTGCCCCTGCCGGGCCATTCGCCCACCTCTTGGAGGCGCCTTCTTTTTCTTTGCGCCGGCGCCGCCCGCTGCTGTCTGACACCCCACTGACGTGCGGTCTCTCTCCACGCCGAAACAAAAAAAAACAACCCACGTGCCCATGCACAAACACAGATCCACCCCTCGTCCTCGATCAACCACCGCCCCCAGTGGACCATCTACCATGAGTTCGTGCTGACCACGAAAAACTGGATCCGGACAGTGACCGCCGTCAAGCCGGAGTGGCTGCTCGACGCGTCGCCGGACTACTTCGACCTGACGAACTTCCCCCAGTGCGAGGCCAAGATTGAGATCGAGCGTCTGATCCAGCGCCGTGCGCGCCACAACAAGCGCTAATGCCTGGCCACCGCGTGCCATCTCTGCCCCGGGTTGGGTAGCCGCGCGCCCCCAATCCCCCATGCCCACGTCGGGATCTGTTTCTCCCCTCTCCTCCCCCCTCTCCCCCTCTCCCTTCGCGTGCTGTCCTTGTCACCCCAATATACATATACTCTCTGTCAACCGCGCGGGCGCATGCCCACGGTCTCTTTACCTTTATGTCCTCCCCCTGTTCACCCCTCACTGCTTGGCAAAGCAGGGGGGGGGGGGGGGGGGGTGATGACACCGAGCCCGTGGCTTGGGAAAACATGGAATGTATCACACTGGAGCGGTGGACAGAATGGAAGGCACATCGTGCGCTGGCCAGCAGAGCTATGTGTAAGGAAAGGGCAGGCGCATGCCGACCGGGCTCACTTCTTCTTGGGCGGCTTCTGGCCCTTGGCGTAGAAGGGCGCCGGGGCGACAGCAACGTCCTCAATCCGGCAACGCTCAACAAGCAGCTCCTCGAACTTGCCAGCGCGGAGGGTGCTGGTCACCCGTGCATGGTCCCAGCCGACGATGCTCTGGCCGTCGATCTGGATGATCCGATCCAGCTTTTGAATGCCACTCAGGGCGGCCATACCACCGCTGGAGACCTGCTCAGATGTACCGCGAGACGGGAGAGAGAGAGAGAGAGGCAGAGAGACAGAGGAAGAAAGAGACACAGAGGTGGGATGGTGAGTCACAGCCTGATGAATGGAGGGAAGGGAGGAAGGCCGGCGGGAAGATGCACACCTTCAGCACCAGCGCGCCCTTGCGCTTGGTGGCGCGAACTTCCATGCCCAGGCGAGAGGTTTTGGTCGACCGGTTGATGGCAATCAGGTGCTGCGTGGTTTCGCCCAGCGGGGACCTTTGGCGACGGCGGCGGTATTGGGGCAAAATAGTGTCAGCGGCCAGGCAACATGGAAAGGCGGGCAGGCAGGGAGATGGCATTTGCCCAGACGCACCCCTCCTCATCAATCTCCAGGGGCTTGCCGCCATGGTGCCCGGCCAGGACCATGTCCATGGTGAGGCCAGATGCCGCGGCCGGGGTTGGCTCGACCGGCACCTCGGGACCTGGAGACCGAGCGGTACCGGCCATGAAGAGGTGCTGCTGTGGGGCGGGCTGCGCGGGGTAGCCGGGCTCGGCGATGGGGCTGACGGGCGCCGCGCCAACCGTCAGGAAGTACGGCGTGCCTGGGTCGGCCACTGGAGCGGGACTGGCCGCCGATGTGGGAACCGGCGCCGCCGGAGGTGGCTGTGCGGGATAGGCGTCGAAAGGGGAGAGGTCATCGTGGCCGTAGACCGAGCTGGCCGGCCGGGCCTGCTCGGTGCCCAGCCACGGGTTGAAATCAGCCGCATACGGATCGAAGGCGCTGGTGCTGATGTTGGGGTCGGTGGCGGGGTTGTACGGCGGCGCAGCCGTGGCCGTGGTCGTGGCCCAGATGTCAGCCTCGTGACTGTCGGGGTAGTAGCCGCTCATGCTCGAGGAGGGGGGGGGGGGGAAGGAGCAACGGGGGAGGAAGAAGAAGAAAGAGGAGGAGGAGGCATGCGATGCCGAGGAGAAGGGGATGTGTCCCGGACCGGAGCCCCGCCATCTGGCGGTGGCCGAAATGGCGGCCCAGCAGGATCTCGGAGCTGTGAGGGGGACGCGGGGGGGGGGGGGGGGACGCCCCAGGAAGCGGCCCCTGGCCCCCCCCCGGCCCCAGGAAATTAGCCTTTTTGTGGGGGGGGGGGGGGGAAACACCCCCCCCCGGGCACGCTCGCCTGCCCGGGGTGCCTCCCCCCCCCCCCCCCCCCCCGCTGGGTGGTGGCAGCCCGTGCGGAAAAGGAATTGTCCGCAATCCAAAACAAGAGTCCCCGGGGCACATGTTCCTCGCACAAAAGACGCATCGCCACTGGGGCTTTGACGGAAAAGCCCCTCCGTGACCCGGGAGATGGTGTGACCCGGTCCCAACGGACCGCGCCGATCTAAGGGGACACAGAGAACAGAGCGCCATCTTCGGAAGACGGAGGACGGGGACGAAGATCGACCCGGCCCCGGGGCTGGGTGTACCTTCGAGGGACCTGCGGCACGGGCGCACACGTCTGGGAAGGGCATGCGCGTATCCACACGCCACCGGCCGCTCGCCATCGCTCTCCACCACTGAAGTTCCACCTGGTTTGGACCCGCGGAGGGCGCGGCCCCTAATCGCTCGTCACGACCACCACCACCCCCCCATCGGGCCCCAGATCTCGCCCTCCCCCCTGGCCCGGCAGTGCCTCTCGCCCCCCACCCCCCCCCACCACCACCCCCACCCCCCCACCCCCCTCCTCCCCACTCCACCCCCCCCGCCCCCCCCCCCCCGGGCCCCCGCTCTCCCCCTCCCCCCTGCTCCCCGACAGTCTCACGCCCTCTGCCACCTCCCCTCCCTCCACCCCCCTCCTCCGGCATGGCTCCCCGCCGTCGCCACCACCAGCCGAGTCGGTCCCCCTCGCCGGACTACTCGGTTCTGGGTTTCTTTGTGCGCCCTGCATCGGCCATGCCCCCCCGTCGATGCGGCTGTCACTGACCCTACACACACACGCACACACACACACACACACATGCAGACGCCCCCGGACAATCCAAACGATATCAACAATCTTCCGGCACACATGCGTGTGGGCGTTGGGCCGGCCTCCTCGCGACAGGCCCCGGCACCGGTCATCGACCTGACGTTCCCGAATGTCGGGGCAGCTCGACCTGGCCCGGGGGCGGCCTCCTCTCCCCCGGCGGCGGATGTCGGCCTTTCGATGGCTCCCGCGGCCGAGGCCGCTTCGTCCAAGTGCGTCCCTTTGCTTCCACCTTTCCCGAGGGGCCCCCGCACATGTGTCTCTGAGTGGCTGGGCGTTTTGGCTTCTTTTTTTCTCCCTTTTCCCCTTTCCTAACCTCGTCCCACAGACCCCCGACTGCTGAAGAGGCAGACCGACCGACGGCCTTTCTGTTGGATTGCTCCATTTGCTTGACCTTCATCCGCCGGCCGATGGCCACCCCCTGTGGACATGTCTACTGCCGGCCATGCCTGCTGGCTTTGCTGAAGGCTGCGTCCCCAAGACACTCGCAGGCCAGCCCGACCTCCCGGGCCCTGTGCCCCATTTGCCGGGAGCCCATTTCATATCGGAACTGCATTCGTCTGTTCCTGGACCAGGCGCCGCCCAATGCCCGCACCACTGTGCTGGCCTCACACGTTCGCAGCCGCACAGACCACTCCGAGGATGACAGCGCGACGGTGGCGGCGGCGGCCGCGGCTGCGGCGGTGGCGGTGGCACGCCCTCGCCCGCGCCCACGCCCGCGGGGGACACACATCCCTGGACCCAATGAGGCGGTGGACATCTCCTCGCCAGATGAGGTGGTCTCCATCCGGCAAACCCCGCCCGGGCCCGGAGTCGAGATTGAACTCTCGCTGATTGATGATGAAGAGGAGGGCACCCGGTCGGGCGCTGTCGTTGATGCTGCTGCCGCTGCCGCTGTCGAGGCCAGGGGGACACTCGTCCCCAGTCGCGCGGTTCGCCCCCCGGCGAGCCCTATGTACCCGCTTGCCGCCGAGAACAGCATGTCCGAGCTCGAGACCGGGCACCCCGTCGCGTCGGGGACGGGGCAGGGCACGGAAGAGGCCCGGGAAGCGCAGGAACAACATCGGCGGCAGCCGCCACAGCAGGAGGACTCCCCCTCGATCGCGGAGTGGGCGGTCGATTCCAGTACACCGGAATTCCACCCGGTGCCTCGTATGGATGATGCCATCAGCCCAGACGAGGGCGCGGCCGGCGCCGGGTGGGAAGACCCATCAGACATTGAGCTGAGCTTCGAAGACTCGCCCGCCGACGAGCACAACCCCCAGGCTGCAAGTGACCGGGCAGAGTTTGTTGCCGGGACCATGCTGGGGGATGTATCTGACCGGGATTCGCGGTCCCCCTCCGACGAGGACTTCAACTACTCGGCTGAGGAGGACGACGACATGGGCGACCCCCCCGGGGAGCATGTCGCGCTTCCCACGGCCCACTTCGATGCCTCCTATACCTCTCCGCGCAAGCGTCAGCGCTTCACGGTGGACAACTAGTGCAAATAGAGAAGAGGGTCCTGCTTCCGCAATGCCTTGCATTTTTGCGTCCCGCCTTCCCCCTCCCTTGCGCCTCTGCCCTTTTCAAGAAACACATCTGCAGGAGAGGGGAGAATATGCGTGCATGTGCATGTGCGTGTGCCTGTGCATATGTGTGTGCGTGCGTGTGTGCACGCGCGGTGGTGAAAGAAAACTGCAGACATGCGCATGCATACACACACACACACACACGAGCATCAAAAGATGCAAGGTCTATTTTTGTGGTCACCGCACATCCTTCCCGATGTGTTGCGGAAAAAGGGGGGAGGGAGCCTGGACACAAGGACAAGGGTGGTGTTTGTTGCTGCTGTTTTTCTTTGAATGGGGCACTGTCACACTAAATGGCCCGCCTGCTCTCTTGCTTCCCTTCTCACGTCTACGCACAGACATCCACACATGCACGCCGCGTGATGCGCGCCGCCGATAGACGACACGAGGGGGCGGGTGGTAACTGTGAACGCTGGCGGGGGAGGGGAGTGGCTCCGACGGGATAGGCAGGGATGGAGACAGGGGAGTGGGGGGAGGGCGAAGTGTGAAGAGAACTGGGGCTGAAGACAAAGGGGGATGGAGAGGGGGGAGCGCCTATACACACGCTAGAGAAGGAGGAGGAGGAGGAGGGGGGAGGGGGGGAGGGGCGGGAAGCGTGGGACTCACTTGCGCTTGGAGGCAGTCGGCTTGGCGGTGGCTGACGACTTGCCCGAGGCCTTCTCAGGGCCGGCGCTACCGCTATCGGCGTTGATGTAAGCGCCACGGAGCTGGCTCAGGAACCTGAGGGGACGAGTCGAGCGGGAGAGAGAGAGAGAGAGGGAGAGAGAGAGAGAGAGAGAGGGAGAGGGAGAGAGGGAGAGGGCGGGAGACAGAGACAAAGACAGAGGCAAAGACAGAGACAGAGACAGAGACAGAGACAGAGACAGAGACAAAGATAAAGATAAAGACAGAGACAGAAGCACAGGCAAAGGCAGAGAGACGCGGTTAGCAAAAGCAGAGGAAACAGGACATGGGTGGCAAAGGCCACAACCCAGTACGCACCAGATGAGAGAGGCCCAAAGGAAGATCGACATGGCGATCAGGAAGAAGATGTGGAAGTTGAAGGCCCAAACGTAGCCAAGGAAGCACAGGGACAACAGCAGCAGGACGAAGGTGATGTTCACCAGGAGCAGAACGCTCGGGTTGATGCCGGGGTGGAAGGCGGAGTAGACAATGTCCGAGAAGAAGCCGGACACACCGCCCTTGGAGGTGGGGTCACGGTTGTTCAGCAGCTCGATCTTGCCAGCGGGGACGCCCTTGGTGGCGGGGGCGGCGGCCTTGGCCGGGGTGGCGGCCTTGGCCGGGGTGGCGGCCTTGGCCGGGGCGGCGGCCTTGGCAGTAGCCGGGGCCATGGGCTTGGCGGCCGGCGACGCAGGCGGCGACTGGCTCGGGGAGCTCTTGGCCTTGGGGCTGGTGTGGCCGCTGCTGCGCGAGGAGCCGGACTTCTTGCCCTTGCCCATGGACTGCTGCATGCGCTTCAGCTTGCGCTGGTCGGCCTCGGTCAGGGCCATGTCATCCGCGCCGCTGGCAGTGCTGGCGGGCTGCTGCTTCTTGGAGAAGTTGGCCGGGCGGTTGGCATTGGTGGCATCCGGCGACGAGGACGAGGGGACGTACACGTCGGTGTTGAGGATATCAAACTTGTTCTTAGTGGCCATAGCTGTGGGAGTGGAGGGAAGTGCGCGCGAGGAGGGGGCAGAAGGGAGGGGGAGTGGGAGGGGCCAGGGGGCGGGATCCGTGAGGGGTGGGGGGATCACCGTGTTGCCTGAGGAGGGGCCCGAAATAAACAGGCATCCGCCTGCCCGCCCGGGGAGGGGGGGGGGGTCAAGCGTGAACCACAGAGGGCTGGCCCGGGGGGGGGGGCGACAGAGAGCGAGAAGGAGAGGGAGAATCCCCGCGTCAACATGATCCTCCTGTTACACAAAGAGCGTCCTGGGAACGCACCCATGGGGGCGGGGAGCTGGGGGGGGGGGGGGAAGCGGGCCGGTGTTGGCGCCAGTTGATTGGCCCCGCCCGCGGGATGGTGAGAGAGAGACAGAGAGAGAGAGAGAGAAAGAGAGAGAACCCGGTGGCCTGGGCTACAACGGCGGGTCGCCGCCCCCTCGGGGTGGGCGCGGGCGCGGACGTGGGCGAGCGAGGACTGGGCCTGGGAGTGGGCCGGTGCGCGGCCCTGCGACGGCGGCGCACAAGGCCCCACCCTCCTACCCCGGCGGAGAAGCCCCCCCCCCCCCCCCCGGTGAGCCGGGGACAACAGAGAACCGACAAGACACCGGACGCCCCTGGGTGGCCGGGATGGGTTCCCCGGCGCCGGGGGGGCCGCCTGGGGGAGGGGGGGACGAGCGCATCTTCATGTGAGTCGATGCGCTCCTCGGTGCGTCAGTGGCGGTGCGTCCCGCGACCGACGCAACAGAGATAGAGCCTAATCGCCCTCCCAAATTCATGCTGCACACAGCGCCGCACCGCCGGAGTAGGTGTCCCCCGGCCCCCCCCCCGACAAGCCGGGGATATGCTCACACACGCCCCCTTGGCGAGTAATACGCATGCAAGGGGATTTCCGCTGGCGAATACATCCTCCTGGATAAAGTGTGAATATATCCGGTCTTTTTAAATGCAGTCCTTTTGGTCCAGCAACAAGAAAGCCGGCCTTCCTCGGCTTGACGCGCCGTCGCCGACCAGACTGACGCCCACGACCGCACTCCGGCGCATGTGTGTCGGCCGGGTGGGGGGGACACGCTGTGTGTGCAAGGCCACTGGCGATGCCCCCCCCCCCCGCCCCCCTCCGGTCCTGAGACGTGCGCTGTCTTGCCAGGCGGTAAACGGGCAAAGGTGTCTGCGAGGAAAAACCGCCAGGGAGCGCCCCCAGGCGCCCGGGCGCCGTCCTTCCCACACGGGACATTGGTGGCGCATGTGTGCGTTTTCATATTCCTGAGCGGCTTTCTGTCATTTGGCCCTCCATTGGTGTTCCCTCAACGGCTGTTGCCGCTAGGGCGAGTACCTGGATGGCCCCGGGCCCCCCGGCGTCCTGGTGAAACCCTCGGCACCCGGCCTCCGCCCCAGGGGGAGGGGGGCGAGTGCGGCCGGTTCAGGACGGACCCTGAGGCATCCGGCCCCCGAGTGTGCAATGCCGGCCCGTGCCGGATGTGCCGCCCCCCCCGCGCTCTTTTCTGCAGCTTTCATCCCCGGGCGCCAAGTGCCACCGGGAGGGCACCCACCCCCGCCCGGTGGCAGCAGCCATGGCAAGGGAGATGACAATCCTCCGGCCAGAGTATGGGTTCCCGCCAAAAGCCCATCCTCCCCCCACCCTCCGTCTTTCTCTTTCTTTCTCTCTCTCTCTCCCTCTCTCGTGTCTGGCCTGCCCGGCATGTTCAACTATATCCCCGGGCACAGCATAGAGCAGAGGGACAGCCGATTTCGATGCCCCCCCCCCCTTCGATCGCCTCTCTCCTCGAAGGGCACCTCCGGCAAGATGTCGAATTGCTACACACACACACACACACTCTCTCTCTCACACACAGACACAGACACAGACACAGACACTCACGACTCCGTTCTACCTTGTCAGCGGATGGGGGAGGTAGAAACGCTCTTTGCACACACACACACACACGGGCCCAGGGACGGGTGAAGGAGACAGGAAAACTGAAGCAATGTTGTACAGGGGGGGGGGGCGGGGCGGGGATGTTCTGGTACTGGCGAGAGAAGCCATGAGGGAGGGTGCACCGTCCTCGCCTGGTCCTCCTTCACCACCGGCGGAGGGGATGCATGCCGAGGAGGGATGCACTTGGGGAGATCTGTATTGGCCCCGGGACGAGAGCGACGTGTGCGCAGCACACCGAACAGGGGTCTACCCCTGTCCTGTTGGCGGTGCTCACGCACCGGTCTGGCCGTGGCGGCCTCCCCTTCTTTGGGTCGCGTCTCTTTCTCTTTCTCCCGCTCATTCTATCGCCCCCGGAAGACGGGGCGCTTTGCCCGAGGGAAAGAGGGAGAGCACCACCGGCACCTTAGTAGGAGGCGTTGGCCTCGGCAAGGCGGCCACGGAGGTGCATGCCGAAGTAGTGGGAGTTGCTGGCGAGTTGTGTGTGTGCGTGTGTGTGTGGGTTGTTAGCTTCTGAGGGGCAGGCCAGGGCCCGCGCAAGTTAACTGGCAACCTGGAAATGGGAAGCGAAGGGGGGCGCACTGAAGGTTGGGCACGGTGCAGGCCAGGGGGATGAAGGCCACGGTGAAGTAAAGGACCAGGGAGGCCATGGGGGTCTTGTTGGTCTGCTCGAACTGGGCGCCGGCGAGCGAGGGAGGGGGAGGAGGAGGATGTGAGAAAGGTGTCGGTCGCAGGAAACCAAGGCAACTGTGCACAAGGCGGGATGCATGCGCACCTTCTGAATGCGGCGAAGGGAGCCACACGCGAACGGGCATGCACAGTGCCAGGCAAGCATCCCACGAAGGAGGTGCAAGGTGGGGAGGGAGGGCAGGAGAGGGCGCGGCCAATGGGAGGCCGTCAAGCCACCACATCGGCGCCATGAAGGAGTCGCCGCAGGGAGAGAAGATGATTCGGTCAGCGGGCATTCCTCGCGGGAGGAGAGAAGCGTCATCCAGGGCGCGCATGCCCTCACTCTCTCCCGCTTCCTTCCCGTGCTTGCGGACGCATTGATCTCGCACCTGGAACATAGACTCGAGGGCCTGGGGAGAGTGGGCCGGCAGGGCAGGGGGGTTCGGGGCCGAGACGTAGCGCAGGGCGGGCTTGGCGCCGCGCAGCGGGGCGGCAAGGGTGTTGGCGGAAACAAGGGCGCGGCGGAGGAACATGGTGCACAAAGGAGCAGGAGCAGGAGGGGGAGGAGGAGGAGGAGGAGGGAGATGAGTAGTTGGCGAGAGCGAGTCACTGTCTACCCAGGCTGTGTCGGGAGGCGCCCCGCGCAGAGGGGCCCCGGCTTCTGCCGGCGGTGGCGCAAAAACCATCTCGACCACTGGCTTCCGCTGGCCCCTCCGAGGGGATGGGAGGAGGAGGACCAACCCAGCGGAGCCGGCCCCTCCAGCGGGGCCGGCCCCCCGTTCCCCGCCTGCCTCCTCCCCCCCGCCCCCCCCCCCCCCCTCCATCAGCTGGGACCTGGTGAGGAAGCAGGCCCGGGCACGGAGGACCCGGGCACACGCCCCCTTGTAAGAGCCGGGTTTCCTCTCGGTCCAGCTCTTGGTCTGGGCGTCAAGAGAGCCAACATTACCCATGCGCACCGCGGCAGTGCCCCATCCTCTCGTGGATCCCCCCCCCCCGGCCGAGGGTAGTTCTTTTGTTGGGCTGCTCCCCCGAACCCTGCAGCCTGGCGCATTGTTTTCTGCCCAGCAGCCGGCTCCCGCCCGTTCTCTCATCGAACAGGAGAACATCCACTGGGCTGCCCTGGGCTTTCTTGTTGGGGTGTAGCTGCATAGGCCCCGCCCTCCCCCCCCCCCCCCCCCCCTCCGTCCGAGGGGCGGGCAAGTTCCGCTCGGTGCCCGCCCACCAGCGTGCTGGTCTTGTGCGGCTGGCATACGCCCGCCTGCCGCCCTGCTCGGAGACATCGCGGCGGTCGCCTGCCCGCATGATCACACGACCACGAATAGGGTGATGTGGGGCCACGGAGGGACGAGAATGTTGTTTAAAATACCCCAAAGGGAACGCGATTCCGCCCGCCGATGGTGCAGGGTTGTGGCACCCACCCTGTTTGCTTGGTCGTGCCCCGGGCAGCAAGGAAAGTGGTGGGTCACTCCCTTCCTGTTGCACGAGGGGGGCCAGCCGGACGAGAGGCCCGGCCATCCCCGCATGTGTAGGCCAGGGGGTGCGCATATCCGCCCCCCGTGTGAGCGTGTTAGAGGTGTGTGTGTGTGTGTGTGTGTGTGTGTGTGTGTGTGTGTGTGTGTGTGTGTGTGTGTGTGTGTGTGTGTGTGTGTGTGTGTGTGTGTGTGTGGCGGGCAGTCGCCCATGCCACACCCCCACTCCCCACCGACTATATAGCATCTTCTTCTTCCGACGGAAAACAGGTCCGTCGGCGAGCTGGAAGCATCCCCGGTCCGGCGAGCTGCCCACGAGCCGACCCTTTTTCGCCGGAACTCTCGCCCCCCCCCCCTCGTACACCCTGCGCAGTGGGTGTGGAGGGGCGCGGGCGGCGAGGTATGGTCGTCTCCGCCGACAGCAGCGGCGGGTGGCATCCGTGCCCCATGTGCTGGCCGGAATCGAGGCATCGGCGTCGCCACCGGGGGATCCCGCCGCACACGGGCAAGAGAGGTATAAAAGGGGACCGCCCGGAGCCCGGGGACATCGAGACCCGAGGGACAAGTTCACCTGGCTTTTCCGCCATCCCGACAAGATGTTCGTATCTCCCTCTCCTCTCCTTTCCCCCCCCCCTCGAGCCAGCTCGCTTTTCCTTTGATTACCTTTAATTAGACGATGATGTCCGGTGATAGGTGCCAGTTTTGCCACTGGGAGCCTACCAATCTCCATGAGGGTAGCGAAATGCTCCTCCTCCCTCCCTTCTCCCTTTCCCCCTCCCTTGCCCATTCTGACATGTCCACCCCTGCTTCTCTCTCTCTCCGCCCCTTGAAGACGCTGCTGCCCGTGAGTGTGTGCGCGCGCGCCCCTCCCCCCATGCTCCCCCGCATGAGAGGGACCAGGGGCGGCCTGTCCGCCCACCACCCGAGGCTTCGGCGTACTCTTTTTCATTTCACCCGGTGACCACGCGCCCCTGTGTGGATACCTTGTGGATGCTGCGCCTCCCCCCCCCCGTCGCACATGCTGCCCGGTGGGCCGGCGTGCATGCCACCGTGTGGCCGGCCATTGTGTCCCGTGCACACGCGCACCCATGCGTGTCTCCTCCCCCTTCTCCTCTGGGTGCGTCTCTCCTTGTCTCCCCCCCTCCAGCCTCGGGGCAAGTGCCAACAAGAGAGTGAGGTGTCTTTTGATGACACAATCGTCGCTGATTATCTATGATAATAGCTTTTAGCTATGACGGTAACTGAAGCACCTCTCCTCCTTCTCGGCGCTTCTCCCCCTCTCTCTCCTTTCTGCCTTCCTCTTCTGACATTTCCTCCCCTCCTCCTTTTTAGGCCCCTGTCGCCTCGCAGCATGGGAAATGGAGCAACACATACCTATGTGGCCTTTTTTAGGTCTCCTCCTGGAGCGAAGACACCCGCGGCGGACACCTTTTCCTCCTCCCTCAATAGATGACCCCCTTTCGCCTTTCCCATTCCCCTCTCTTGATTTGTTTTTGCGGTATATTGCTGTGGAATGCGTGCGTGTGGGGGTGGGCGGCCTCGGGCAGTGGGGGGGCTGGGCAACTTCGCGTGCCGCCCATCAGAGGCGATTCCTCTCCTGGCACCAGGGGAAGGGGGAGTGTGTGTCGTGTGGTGGCGGGCCTTCTTCTCAACACGCGCGCGGGACACATCGATTGTGCCAAGGGAAAAAAAACAACTGGTTCTCGGTTTCTCGGTGTCCACCTTCATGTGGGGGGGGGGGGACGCGACCCTTCGCCGCCCCAACCTCCCCCCCCCCCCCCTCTCCACGCGCGATGTGTGTGAACAAAACAAGGAGTGGCTGCCCACTGCGCTTGGCAATACGCGTGTATTCTTTCGACCTCCCCCTGCCCCCTCGCCATCCAGGAGAATGGGGCACTGTGCGAAAGAGGACAAAGTGGGGAGGCGCCCAGTGGCCGCGCATCGTGGTCAGATGAAGATCTTGTCACTCTCCGTTTCGCGCAGGCGCTTGACCAGTCGACGCGTCTGCGAGATGACCTCATGCTCTGGCAGGGTCCCCACAAAGACGGTGTAGATCTCCAAGCACTTGACCGGCGTCACACACCCGGTCCGGCCCTGGATCAGGGGGAGCCCGTTGTCGGCGCGCTGGCTGGCTGGCGCCGAGGAGGCGAAGGAGAAGAGCGACCGCGGCTTGCTCAAGGACAGGTTGGACAGGGAATCCGACAAGGACCCACTGGAGGAGGAGGACTCGGCTGACACCGGCGTCGTCGCCGCCGCCGAATGTAGCTCCGGGAAGATGATCGGCGGCACGAAGGAGCTGGCCGCGCGCGAATACACATGGCCACACGCACACACGTGCACGCGGGGGAAAAAACGGCAGGTGAGCAGGGTGCATCCAAAAGAGGAGGGAGCATAGCGAAGGGGGCCCCGCACCGGAAGTAATCAAAGTGGTCATTCAGACGGCTAGGCTGGGGGAGGGCCTGCTCGATGGGCAGGCTGTGGAAGCAGAAAGGGGGGGGGGGGGGGGGGGGGGGAGAAGCCGCGACAGGGAGCAGAGGGAGCCATTCGTGTGAGTGCACATGCACAGCGGAGCCCCCTCCCCTCCCCCGAGGGGGAGGAGGGAGCACATGGGGCGGGGAAAGAGACGCACATCTCCGACGTGCCGTTGGGCTGCGGCGCCTCGAACCACACATTGTGAAAGTACTGGTACGGCCCGACGCGCGCGATGCCCGATGTATAGCCCTCGGCGATGCGCGCGCGCGCGTGGTAGATCGAGTCCGCCAGACGCCGGGAGATGCGCCGCCGGTCGCAATGCTGCCGCAGCAGGTCCAGCGTCGAGCGGACAGCCGCCCCATCGCCGAATTGCGGCGAGTCCAGGTCGAAGTAGTCGTCCCCGTCCGGCGGGCTGGCCGGCCGGCCGTCGGCACCGGCACCGGCATCGCCGTCCCCCCCGGAGGAGGGCACCGCGGCCGAGTGGTTGCTCGACCCCTCGCCCGGGCCCCCGTCGTAGGAGGTCAGCTGCTCCACCCGCGGGACCACCATCCACCCGCTGCTCCGATCAACCAGGGCAAAGTGCACCAGCCCCGGGCACAGGGCCACGAAGGACTTGACGCGCATGTGTGCCAGGCTCAGGACAAAAAGGATATCCAAGATCGGGGCCAGCGACTCCAGGAGGCTGTTATGCACGCGCCGGGTGACCACGGCGTCCACCTTGTCCAGCTCCTCGGCCGAGAGCGGGGCCGCCGGGGCGAGGCTGTGCTGCGAAGACCGGCTCCGGATGGGCACCTCGGTCACGGCGATGTATGTGATGGCCGGCCCATCGGGCCCCTGGACCTGATACTGCGAAGACCGCAGCAGACCGCTATGCACACGGAAGGGCCGCCGGCCGCCGGGGGCACCGCCGGGCGCAATCTCCCCGAAGGGGGCCGACGTCCGCAGGAAAAGGCTCTCCGACACATCCGGGCTCCAGTACTGCTGGACCAGCTCGGCCCGGGCGGCCGGCGTCGTGCACTCGATCAGCTCCGTGTAGGGATGAACCGGCTCCGCCGGGGGAACCGGGTCCACCGGAAGAGGCGCCAAGTCGCCATCCCCCGCCGGCGCATCATCCAGGTCACCATCACCACCGGGTGTCGACGCATCATCCTCGGGAGCGACCCGCGCCGAGGACTCCCCAGCCTCGGCCTCGGCCTCGGCCTCGGCTCCCGGCGACACGGCATCCGGCTGCACGGGCGAACTCGACTGAGAGAGGTCCTCGGCCACGCTGGCCGGCGGTTCGGCCGCGGCCAAGGCACGCAGCTCCGCCTCGAAGGCTTGCAGGCTGGACCGCCACTCGGACTTGCGGGTCCGCCACTCGGCGCGGGCGGCCGCACGGCGGGCCTGCAAACGCAGCGTCAGTTGCAGCAGGTCCGATGGCGACAGGTGGAAGGCCGGCGTCTCGGCCTCGTGCTGCAGAAGCTGCAGCAGCTTGGCCCGCTCGGACTTGGACAGACGGCTGTTGAGGGCGGGGTTGTTGCCGGCTCCAGACCCACCGGCCCCGGAGCCCGGGCCTCCGGTGCCGGACCCGGTGCCAGATGACCCGGGCGCCCCGCCGAGCGTCGGCGCCCCTGGTGCCGCATAGTGCCCGGCCAGCTTGTTGCCGATGAACAGCAGCAGGTGCATGACCCGCGGCGGCCGGACCAGCCCGGCAAAGGCATCCGACGGCTTGGACGCCGCCTGCGCCGCGGCCTCCAACGCCTGATGGCTGGGCAGGGGCAACACCGTCAAATGCAGTTAGCGTGGGGCGGGGGAGCATTTGGCGCGGCAAAGCATCGGAGAGCGATCCGAGTGAGGGAGGAGGCAGGGGCGTACCACTGCTGGTCGATGGGATCACTCAGCTTCAGACGGTTGACCGACCCCAGCAGGAGGCCTACATCGTAGCTGGACGAGAGCGACAGAAGGGCATCAACCAGCGGGTTGAGATACTGTTGGAAGTGCACGTTGATGATGTAGTTCTCGGGAATGAACTGAGGGCGCTTGGGGGTCAGTCGGGCGGGGCAATCGGAGCGCGTCGGCCATCATGCACGCCAGCACCATAGGCGCGTGGTGGTGGTGGTGGTGGTGGTGGCGGTGTGTGTGTGGGGGGGGGGGGTCGCGCACCGTTTCGAGCGGACCGAAGCGCATGACCAGCGCATCGCACAGGATGCGTAGCTGGAAGCGCAGGGTGTCCAGCGGCTCGCTGGAGTCGGTGATGGCGTACGCCACCAGCGAGGGGAATTGGTAGGGCATGTCGCCCGGGTTGTCATCATCCGGCTGGCTGGGCGGCGTGCGTGCGGCCTTCGACAGGGGGAGCGTACAGTCCCGGCCCACCTCGTAGAAAAGCACACACATGGTCGAGCCACATGTCAATTTGAAGGAGGTGATGCGCTGATTGAATGTGGCCTAATGCCAGGCCAAGAGGGCAGGCAGGGGAGGGGGGGGGGGGGAGGGGGGTACAGAGAAGGAGGCGACAAGTCGACGGTCAGCACGCGGAAGGTGGATCTCACGGCCATGTGCGTGGGGCCCAAAGCACGCGCAAAGGGGGCCGGGCAATTGCGCACGAAGGAAAACTGTTGTGTCCCGCTCAGAGGCGAGCACAGGTAATTGGTGAATTCCACCGGCCAGCGGAGCCCCTGGGCCGAAGGCTCCACGCGGACCTTCTGCAGGGAGGAGATCGTCCGCAGGGCTGTGCTTCGGAGGTGCCGCCAGCGGAGGGTCTTGACGTGGCTCTCATGCAGACTCGGTGGCACCAAGGGCGGGGTGTAGATCGATGACCCGTTGAGCGTGGTGATGAAGAAGAGCTTCATGGCGGTCACAGGCCGGGCAGAGTGCACGGCCGCTCGTGGCTCCGGACAGGCGGCAGGGGGGGAGAGAGAGAGAGAGCTGCGGGGCGATGGGGGGAGGAGGGCGCAGGATGGAGCAGCAAGAGGGCGGGGCGTCGCAGAGGGAGGACCAGGGAGGGGGCTGTGGGTCGCGCTTCCCCGGGCGAGCGCCACATCTGGCGTGGTGTCTCTCGAGAGGTGGCCGGGCTGCCCTGACCGCACACATCATGGGGAGCCTCGAGAGGCGGCCTTTGCGCCAGACGGCGGCCTTAGGCAGGAGGCCGGGGGGGGCGGGGGGGGGGGGGGGGGGGCGGGGCGGGGCGGGGGGAGAGGGCCAGGACAGAGTCAGCACCAATAACAAAAGATGCGCCGCGCCCGGCGCCTGCCAACGATCGAGGCCGCCGTGCCCAGTGAAGGGCACCGGGATTGGATCTGTCACATACTGAATCCCGGGCGGGAGCTGGTGCCCCAGATTCTGGTGCTACAGCCTGGGAAGTGTCGATAGCGAAGAACGGAATGTCAGTATGGCAGCCTCGTCCTCCGACTCGCCGGGCTGCCGCCGGCTTTGTCCTCCCGGCCAAGGAGGCCATCATCCCATCCGGCTGACGCCTGGCACGAGAGCCACCCGGCGCAGGCAGACAGGCCTCCCGGGCGTTGGTTTGTTTCGCGCTCTGAGCCGATTGAAGTGATCTCACCATGGACGCAGGAGGCCCTTGCTGAGGGCACCCCCTCCTTCTGACTCCTCCACGTATGCCTCTGCCCTCCTTGCCGTCCTCCCCTCCTTGCCGTCCTCCCCTCCTTGCCGTCCTCCCCTCCTTGCCGTCCTTGCCCTCCTTGCCCTCCTTGCCCTCCTTGCCGTCCTTGCCCTCCTTGCCCTCCTTGCCCTCCTTGCCCTCCTTGTCCCCCTTGCCCTCCTTGCCCTCCTTGCCCTCCCTATCCCCTCCCCC
>NW_009242973.1:1342271-1344862 GCF_000388065.1 Fonticula alba | reverse complement strand
CCATAATTCCTCTTCCTCCTCCTCCTCCAGCCCCTGTCACTTCCACTGACCCGCCGCGCTGCCATCAGGTTTTGGTCGGAACGCTCTCGCCCCATCGCTATTACAACCATGTCCAACCGCTTTGTCCAGGTCATGATCAACCCCGGCACCGCCACCGCCGCCGAGGTGTCCGCGGCCGCCCGCACTCTGTACCGCAACTGGAACCGCAACGTACGGGCCCCGCTGCCACAAGCGGCTTCTTCTCGCGGCTTTCACCAAGGCCCCTTCCCCAACCCCCTTTTCCCACCACAATAGCGGTGCTGACACTCGCCCCCTCCCTTCCCCTCCCCTCCTCCCTGCTGTACATGCAGCTCCCTCTCATCGCCAAGATCTACGAGCTGGACATGCCCCTTCCCTACATGCGCGCCAAGATCCGCGAGGAGTTCGACCGTGTCAACTACGTCACTGACGTCCCGGCCCGCGCTCTGCTCGTTTACAAGGGTCAGCTCCACCTTGAGGAGGTTCGTGCTTCGCTCCCTCCCATGCGCCCTCCTTGTGCTCAATGCTGTCTGTTGCTCTGCTGCCTGAAGGTGAGATCTGACTCAGAGGCGGGGTGTGCCCGCCCCACGCTCTCACCCACTCTCCCCACGGATTAGACCATGAACATCTGGAACCAGAAGACCAACATCATGCGCTTCTTCGAGCGCCCCTCGGAGGTGGTCATCGACCCTGCCCGCGGTGGTTTCCTGACCCAGTTCTTCGATGGCCAGCGCACCGGCGAGGCTCCCAAGATCTCCTCCTCTCAGTAAGTCATGGCCAGCCGCGCCGCATCCCCCTCCAGGCTGGGCGGGCGATGGAGTCGCTGAGGCGCATCGTACACACGCACAAACACACACGTGTGTGTGTTTGTGTGTGCGCAGCGATCTCTCCCCTCTCTCCATCATATACGTGCACGCACGCACGCACGCAGACACACACACACACAAACACAAACACGCACATATTGCCGCGGCCTCCTCTCAGCGCCCGCTGGCCGTGTCTCTGCTCCTCTTCCTGCCCAGCATGGTCGCCTTTCAAATACCTAATACACGTCCTAACTTCCCAGAAGAGCCGTCGAGGCATCGAGCATCGGCGCAACCGAGCCAGGGGAAGGCCGCAGGGAGAGGAGGCCGGCGGTGCGTGCATGGATGCACCCTTTCGAGAGGGGGCGGAGAGCCGGCACAAGGAAGACGGAGGGAAAAAAACAACATACACACGCTTGGCAGGGAGAATCGTCCCCACCCCCCCCCCGCCATCCTCTGTCGCCAGGCGCCGCCGCATTGGCCCAGCCCTGGCATAGACGGGATAATCTCCGGATGACCATGCACATCACGTGGCCGATGATGTGGGAGTGGGCCATTAACTGAGCCAGTTGGAGAGTTGTGGGTTTTTGTGCGGCCACCATACCGGGTGCGGCGCGCACCGAGCACGAACAAACACCCCCCCCCCCCCCGCCCTCTTCCATCAGACACACACCCACCGCCCTGCTTCTCTGCTGCACACCTTGACCCGAGAGGGAAGGCATTAGCCGGATCGCCTAACCCCCGTTCCCCCCCCCCGCTCGCCGGATTCCCCCTCCGCGAGACGGAGAGGCCCTTGTTGAGCCCTCGCCCATCCTCCTGCTTGATGGCCTTGCAGCTCCCCCGGTCCGCCACGCCCCGCGCCCCGCCCATCCTCCATCGCCCGATTCGGCCCCGGCTCGCCTCACAGGATGGAAGATGACCAGCATGGAGCGTGGCCTGGGCGCCTGCTGCGCAAGGGCGAGCCCATTTTCCTTGAGGGTAGATCTGCATCCTTCCTGCCATTCCCGCCGCGCCATCATGACCGGGCCATTGACACTGATGGCATCCTTGCATTGCCCTTCCATCAGCCGACGAGTGCTTCCTCATCGCCCAGCACCGGGAGCCTCTCCTGGTATTGCCCTACGAATCGCACTACCCCTCGACAGTGCCGCTGCGGCTGAAGCTTCGAGCTGAGCAACATTTTCGCGCCCTGCGCTTGTGGCTGAATGACCAGCCTCCATCCTCGGCCGAGGCCTCGAGCGACCACTTTTATCCCACCCTACTTTCGGGACGCTTTGGCGGGGCCCAACGTGGGGCCCCGGCCGCCGGCAACTCCCCGAGCCCATGCGGCTGCGGCAGTTTCCGGCAGCGCACCCCCTCGCCACCGGGCCGCAGCAGCTCCAGTGACATCTCGCCCTCGGAGTCTGCCCTGCTGTCAACATCCTCACAGATGCTGGCAACCCTGGATCTGGTATCTAGCCAGTCGTCCGAGGCCCTGCGCTCGGGCATCCTCGAAGGCCGTCCGACGGAGTCCTTCCTTTCCAGCTCCCTTTCCGACCTGGCGCTCAATGATCCGGAGCGATCCTCGGGCTCGCAAGGGCGCGCCAGAAATGCCTACGGCCCGGCCATTGCCCCGACCAGCCGGCCGGACAGTGCGACATCGGCCCCGGGGGAATCCCCGATGCCGATGGCCGCCTCCCGGGCTCGGCATTCACTGGCCGACATCCTTGATCAGGCTTGCTTGCCGGAAAAGGTGGCGGTCTCCCTGTTTGGTGCGTCTTCGTCCGAGGC
>NW_009242973.1:1339162-1342223 GCF_000388065.1 Fonticula alba | reverse complement strand
CGATCACTGACCCCCCGCCACCCCCTCACCCCGGTCACCAGTCAAGGAGGACGTCTCCCTGTCGTATGTGGTCCGGATTGTGGCCTCGCCGCGGCTATGTGGCAGCCTCGGCCGCTATAGCATCCTTGCCCACCTGTCCCTCAACGGGTCGACCCTCACATGCACGCATGTCATCCTCCTATCCCGGGCCCTGGCGAAGCTTGCGCCGAACTTGCTGACGCTGAATTTGTCAGGTGCGTCGTGTGCCGGCCCACATCGTGGGACAGCCCTCCGCCGGCGTGCCATTTACTGACGCCCCTTGGCCGGTTCCCCAGACAATGTCATCGGCAACCGCGGTGCTGCCGCCATCGGGAGATACTTGCTCTGCTCGGCAGCCGACACAGGGCGGACCTCTCGCCGGAAGGGCAGCCTGTGGGATGGTGGCCTGCAGCGACTGGACCTAAGCCGTGCGTGATGGCAGCCACGCCCGGCAAGCCGGCCGCCAAGGGGGGCGGGCGGATGTCACCACGCGTAATCATACTCACCCGTCAAGCCACTCACGCTCCTGGCCGCGGAAATGGGGCCCGGTCAGAAAATGTCATCACCAAGCGCGGCCTTGCGGTGATGGTCCGACACATCGTCCTCAGCCGCCGGGGGTTCCTCCAGCGGGTGGCCCGCGCCCTGACGGTGCTGGCCGGCGACGGACAGGACATCCTGGTCGGGCTGCCTGCTTGCATTGAGCGGGCCATCGGCCCCCGTTTGTGCCATCTGGAACTGAGTGGTACGAGCTCTCGGCACCAGGCCCCCATGCCCGGCATGGCACTTTCAGCTAACCGGCCGCTCTCTCTCTCTCTTGCCCGGGAACAGGCAATCCCCTGGAATACCGCGGCGCCGTCATCCTGGGGCAGCTGGTGCAGCCGGTCGAGTGCGATGCGCTGAGGACCCTCGTCGCCGGGTTGCCAGCCTCTCGAGTGCCGGCATTTTGGCGACATCTCTCCACAGCCATGCCCGGGCTTTTCCTGGGATTACGAAGTGCGCAATCGCAGACACGCGGATACAGACCCGCCCCCCCCCTCCCGCCCCACCTCGCCCCACCTCGCCCCACCCCGACACCATGGCTTCTCTCTGCAATGGCACGCCACTCACCCGACCGAGGGGCCCCGCTCGCAGTCACACTCTTTCAGGATGATGGGGTCGAGTACTTTATGGACCACTTGGCCAGCTTCCATCAGAATGTGACAGCATGCGACTTCTGCTTCCCAAGTGCGCAGATTGCCCCGGGCTACCGGCTGCGGCGCCGCATGCCGGCCATGCTGTCCCCGCTGCGGCCAGCCTGCTGGATTGTGCCCTGGCTGGACCTGGACATTTCCGGTACGATGAGATGATCCCCATACCGAGCAGCAGGTCCCCGGTGACCTCCCTCTGACTGAGCCTCGGCCCGCTGCGCGCCCGGCCCCTCGGCCCTGCTCCGGGCTCGCGCGTGCTCCCTTCGCGCGAAGCCAACGGTCTTTCCGGCGAGGCGGGCGATCGCATCGCGGAACTGCTGCTCTCGCAGCAGCACAACACACAGGACATCCCCCTCGGGCAAGTGACCCTTCTCCGGCGCCTGGGCCTCATTGGTGCGTCTGTCGATGTGTGAGGCAGAACTACATGCCCTGTCAGAGCCCCGCCCCCCCCCCTCTCTCTCCCCTCGACAGGGGCCCTGCTCGGGGGTGTTCGCGTCTCGCACTTTTGGGTCCTTTGAAAAGTTGAAGCTCCCCGCGCTCACCCTGGCCATGGGTGTATTTCCCCCGGTGCCCGACGCCAGGAAACCCCCTACTCGCGGTCAATGGCCTGCGGTCTTTGTGCCTGGCCATTGCCGGCGGCTTCCCCCGGCCGCATGGGCAGTTCAGCATCGGCCGCCAGACACGCTCGATCGGGCGCAAACTCCAGGGCTTGAAGATCGGCCAGATCCCCCTGCCGTCGGCGGTGGCGGCGCAAGTGTGCCTGTCGGCCCTCTTCGCTCCGCAGGTGCGTCTCCTTCAGGGAGTCGAGGGGCTGCCCTTTTCCGAGGTCGCCGCTGCCGTGCCGCCATCCGGGCTCAACTCGGCCCCGCGCATCGGTGACATCTTCCTCCTGCAGCTGGCCGAGTCGGAGCTGGTGGCCTCCTTGGTCGATTGGTCCAAGGAGATGGCGGCCATGGCCGCGGCGTCGGCCGGCGATCGAGCCCGAAGGGGTCGCAAGGCCGGTGGCATCCTGGCGGCTCTGGCCGAGCCGAAGACCCTGTGTCGTCGGTGCTGCGCGCTTGTGGCGCTTTCGGTGCAACGCGACACGGCCCCCTTCCCGCCGGGGTTCTGGCAGTCCGGCGTCAGTGAGCTGGCTGCCCTGGACCTCGGTGGACTGGCCTTAGACCCGGAAGGGGTCAATGCCCTGGCGCTGGGGCTTCTCCTGAGGCAGGACTACCATGGGTCCCTGGCGTCCGGGCTGGTGGATGCCATGGCCCAGCCGCCGGGCTTGAAGTTTCTGTCCCTGCGCAACTGCAACGTGGACCCCACCTCGCTGAAGGTGGCTTTGCAGGCTCTGGAGGCGCCGGCACACGGGGTCGGGCTCCTGTCTCCCTTCCCGCAGTTGCAGCTGGAGATGGGTCTGCTTTTGACCCTGCACCAGATGAAGCCCTTTGCCCTGTCACGGGGCCTGCTCCTCCCTCTGGAGGCTGGCCGGGATACGCAACCCCTCATCGAAGCAAAGAAGACCTTCCAAAACTTCAATGCCATCACCGCGCAGCTCCTGCTCGATCCGACTCTGGCGGCCCCGGCCAGTCGGCGGTCGCTCCTGTGTGCGGCCCTCAAGGAGGTTGCCCATCGAGGCGCCGTCGCAGATCGTCTGCTCCCGGTTTTCGATTGGATGGCCGCCACGTGGCCGGATTTCCCGCTGGTCGATCGGAGTGCCATCGCCAGCCGCGGAGCCGGGACCTCGTTCCTGGGACATGATCTGGATTTCCTGGACATCTCAGGTGCGCATGACTGGCGCCCTGCCCTCACCGGCACTGGCTTTTCCATCTGGCACTCTCACTCGAGGTGGTGTGCCGCTCCACGGGGGGGGG
>NW_009242973.1:1335431-1339152 GCF_000388065.1 Fonticula alba | reverse complement strand
GGGGGGGAGATTGACCGAAGGAACCGATGCCATGAATGTGACATCCAAGCCTCCTAGGAGGAACATGTTGGACGCGGCAGTCGCCGGCTCGGCCAGCACCCTGGCCACTCGGTCTGGCAAGCGATCCACTTGAAGCACTCGGGCGGAGGTGGCGTCCTGGACTCTGTGATTTAGGAGGATCCGGGCGTCAGGGACGAGGCGTCCAGCGGGGGGGCGAGGCTGACACAAAGGGCAGATGGCGTGGGGGAGGAGAAAGGGAAGACGCACCTCCTCCAGGCATCCTTGATGGCCTCAACATCAGGGCCAGAGGGCAAATTCCGGCACTCGGAGGGAAGGCCCGCCTGGCCGGTGGACGGCTCGGGGGCAATGGCCGGCGCATCGGGGCGTTCGCCAACCATGGGCATGGTGTGGAGGAGGGCGGCCGGGGCGAGGGCTCGAAGGTGAGGAAGCCAGGGCCGGGGGGCAGCGAGCACAGGCGGGGGAGCAAGGCGGCTCGTGGCTGGACGAGGCTGGGGAGGGAGGGGGGGGGGGGGGGGGGGGGGGGGGGGGGTGGGGGGGGGGGGGGGGGGGGGGGGGGGGGGGGGGGAGGGCGAGCGAGAGGGCTAGACATAGAGACGGGCAGGAATGAGGGGCTTGGCCGATGCGCTCCACGAGAGCCACACACTTACCACACGACACACATGCGGGCCAACACCCTCCCCCCTCCCCCCTCGACCTTTAGAGAACCACTTTCGCAACGCCGAACAATTCCACGCCTACCATGATGTGTTGGTCTGGTTCCTGGAGACGGATTGCTGCCTGCGGTCCATTCGCGCAGGGAGCTCACATGCACGCAAACTTTTCCTTCCAGGTGCGCTGCGGCTCCTTCCAGCGGGTGGCCACGCGGGGGGGGGGAACAGGGCGCCGAGCACAGGCCAAGCGGCGGGGGGAGAACACGCATCTGGATCCACTTCTAACCCACAAGCACAGAATCACGCTCGCGAGCCACCCTGCGCCAGTTCGCCCAGTCAGTCGCGCAGGCGCTCCAGACCAACACCTCTCTCCTGCGTCTCGAGATGCTCCCAGAGGCCGGGGGAAAGACCTGTCTCCTGCCCCTGAGGCGTTTTGCCACGGCTGGGAGTTCTATCGCCCGGGTGACACAGAGCAACGTCCTCTTCCGATTTGCCTAGAGAGAAGGTGAAGGGCCGGGGGCGAGGGGGGGGGGGGGGGGCTGACCCCGAGGCGGCTGTCCCCTTGCCCCTTCATCGCACCCCGATCCATCATCCCCGGGTGCGCCCCGCGCCGGCCGGCTACGACGACGACGACGCCCAGCTTCCCAAGCCGCTCCTCCAGCAATAGAGATGAAGAAAGACACACACACAACCATGAGTAGCCGATCGCGGCCCGCAAGTGCCAACGATCCCCGTCGCTCAGAGGGGCCCGCGCCCCTGTCCCCCGGAGGGGGCTGGGGGCTGCTCTCGCCCACCACACCGGGGGACTAGCGGCCCGGGTGTCACCACCGAATCCCGGGCGTCCGGCGGGCCATGAGTACTGTGACGCGGACGTCCGTGCGTGAGTGTGTATCGAGTGCGCGAGTGGGCGAGTGCCTGCGCTTGTACCTGCCGAAGATGGCTGGCGCAATCGCCCACGCACTAAAGGGGCACCGCCTCTGGGTAGTAGACGAACTGCCCTCCCCCCCCCCTCCCCCTCCCCCTTTCACCTTCTCCCTCGCCTTCTTCATCTTCCCCCCCCCCTCTCTCTACCCCAGCCATGTCCTCTAATGCTCTCTGGACCCCGATTGAGTCGTCTCCCGCGGTGCGCTGCGCCTACATCCTCCAGCACTGTCCAGCAAACAACAAAAACGACCCCTCTCCCGCTCCTTACCACTGACAACAACCACAACCACCCCCGCATCCAGAGCCTCACCACCCTCGCCCATCGCCTCGGCAGTCCGGCCGCCTCATTCGAGGACATCTTCGGCTTTGACCCGGAGCTCCTGTCGATGGTCCCGCGCCCGGTGTACGCTGTTCTGCTGATCTACCCGATTACTCCGGAGGTACGGCCTCCCCCAGTTGGTCTCTGTGGTCCTTTCCATTGCCAGCCCCTTGGGGGCTGTCCCAAGAATCGCATACTCACATGTGAATGCCGCCCCCCCCCCCCCCCCCCGCCGTGTTGCCTCCTGCTCGGACCACCAGATCGAGGAGTTCCAAACTCGGCTGTACGCTGGCAAGAAGGCCGACACCAGCGCCTCGGTGTTCTTCATGCAGCAGACCGTCGAAAATGCCTGCGGCACTGTGGCACTCTTCCATTCGCTGCTCAATGGTCGCAAGGCCCTTCCGATCGGTCCGTCCTCCTCTCCCCGTCCATGCACTGGTTCTCACCGTACACCCCGCGCACGCACCGAATGTGTGCGTGCACGTGAGTGCACGCATACATATACTCACGCATCTTCACGCATATGTGAACATCTATTGCACACAGAGAAGGAGTCGGTGCTGGACATTTTCTACCAGAAGAACAAGGACCTGTCGGTGGAGGAGCGTGCCCGCGCATTCGAGCTGTCCGACGACATCCGCGACCACCACCATGACTCGGCGCAGGAGGGCGAGACCGAGATCCCCGAGGACAACCTGACCAACCACCACTATGTGGTCTTCGTTGAGCATGAGGGCAAGCTTTACGAGCTGGATGGCCGCCGCGAGGGCCCGGTCCTCCATGGCACCACCACCGAGTCCAGTCTCCTGGAGGTGCGTGTGCGGGCATGCTGCCGCCCATGCCCCCCTGCTGCCTGCCAGGATATCTGGCGACGGTGGCGGCGGTAGATCGCTTGAATAACCATGACCAATGGCTAACGCTGTACTTCCCCCTTCGTGCCCTGCCCGCCCTGCCCCTGGGAAATGCCGCTCCCCCCCCCCCCTCTCTCTCTCTCTCTCCCTGCCGACGAGCACAGGACGCCTGCAAGGTCATCGACGACATCTACTTTAAGAACTCCGAGGGGTCGATCGAGTTCTCTGCCCTGGCCCTGTGCAAGAGCTCCGGCGATGAGGCGTAATTCGGCCACATGCACGAGTGTGTATGTGCGTGTGTGTGTGTGTGTGTAGCCCCGGATCTGCCGCCGGGGGGCAGCATGACACAATATATGTGCGCCAGCAGCGCGAACATGCACCAGTGTGCACATGTGTATCGACGTGGCTCGACCATGAGGCATAGTTGTGAGTGTATTCACGGGGAGGCGTGCTACTTCGCAGTGGGGAAGACACGTTCCGAAAACTCCGGGCCCCCGGCCAGGGACCACGGCCGCTGGCCGGTCGAGGCATTGAGGCAGAAGGCCTTGAGCAGGGTGCGAGACACCTGATCCGCGTGGCGGATGGGCTCCGGCAGCCGGAACTCGCACGATCCGTGAACCACTCGCACGGCCGTGTCCAGGCTGACCCGGTGGCCAACCGACACGAAGATCGGCCGGGAGGACTTCTTCGTTGCGCGCATAGCCTGCGAGGAGCGGGGAGGGGTTAGCTGTGGCCAAGGAGGTGGGCGTGGCGCGGCGGCAAGGTGAGGTGGTGCGCACGCGACCCTTGACCCTGCCTGAGCTGTCGATCAGATCGAAGAAGGACCCGGACTGGGTGAGTTCCGCGGCCGCCCGGCTGGACACGTCCTCGGCCTCGATTCCCGGCAGCTTGAAGAAGGTTTTGGACACGCCGATGGTCTGGGAACCGGGATCAGCATGGGAATGTCAGCTGGCAGG
>NW_009242973.1:1334880-1335318 GCF_000388065.1 Fonticula alba | reverse complement strand
GGGGGAGGACGTACGGGGAGGTCTATTTGAACGCCAAGGTAGGAGGCCAGGCCACATGACCGCTCATGCAACAGGCCATTCCCATCGACCAGGAGCATATCAGGGAAGTGGGTCGGGCTGCTCTGGCGCACATGCTCCAGGAGCTGCTGCAGGGGAGGGCTCTCGCGGAAGGCCAGGAAGCCGGGGATGTATTCCACCTCCACCGTGGTCATCAGCGAGGCCTCGTATGCCAAACGCATGGATGGGTATTCATAGACGGCCAGCGATGCGCACACTATCGAGTGAGCGGCCTGTCTGTGTTGAGAGGGAAGAGGATCAGACCAGACGAGGGTGAGGGGGGAGGGAGGACAAAGGCAGCTTGAGGCAGGTGGGGTAAAGGGGGGGGGGGGGGGGGCATGACGTACTCCTGCTCGGGGGGGAGATTGACCGAAGGAACCG
>NW_009242973.1:1328650-1334043 GCF_000388065.1 Fonticula alba | reverse complement strand
GGGGGTAGATCTCGCGCCGATGCGGGATCGCGGGCCGGGGGCAGCAACTGCGCCTTTGTAGAGATCGGATTGGACTGTTTCCGATCCGTCGGTCAACAGCTCCCGCGGGTCTCTCGAGGATGGAGGTGCCGGAATATTCGCCGCATTGGACGTGTGAGGGAGGAGCCCATGGCCGGGCGGGATCATGCCCAGAACCGGATCATGGGGTTGCGCTCTCTTGGGGCATCATCACGAGTTACCAGTGGGTCAGGCGACCAGTTTGGCCGTGGGCCGCGCCAGGAATCCGCGCTCTGAGCGGTCCCACAGACGGAGGAAAGAAGCCGAGGGGGCCTCGCGCATTGACAACTATATAGCCGGCCGGCTTTCGAGCCAGCTCCGAGGCGGTGCTCGATCGGGGCGATTATCGACGGGCTGCCTCAGTCCGAGCAGCCGTAGGTCAGCAAGCCCCGTCAACTTGCATGCGCAGGCGGGCAACTGCCAAGGTGCCGGCTCTCGGGGGGGGGGGGGTTCCCGGGCTGATCCGAGCGACAGACAGAGAGAGGGAGGGGGAGAGAGGCCCTCAGAAACAGGCCCAGCCCGCGCCGCGCGTCTCCGTGCCTCTGCCCCCGAGGGCCTGCCGGGGATCTGGCAAAAGGGTGCAGCCCGCTCGCTGGCTTGTCCTGCGCCCGTGTTCGCTTGGAAAAGGGGTACCATTTGCCGAGGCCACATCCGCCCACGGGCATCGTTGCCGTGTGTGGTTGTAACTGTGCGAGGGTCTCAGTTTATAGGGCGGTGCGGGCCGCCGCGCCCCCACCCGCCGAGCGTCCATCTGGTCAGGGGGCCCCCTGGGAAGTAGTGGTCCCCTCCGCTATGGGTTAAGGAGCAGTCGCAGATATGGCCGCCGGCTCTCCCCGCACAGGCGCTGCACGCCCAAAAGGACAAAGGCCCAAGCGACGTGCTCCCCCCCCCCCCCCGGGCCGGGCCAAGACACCAGACCCCCCTCGCCGAGCCACTGGGCAGGCAGCAGGCAGCGGAAGGCAGGCCAGCGGAGAAGTTCCCTCACTTGGTTGAGGAGGGCCACAGAGCGCGCGTAGCTCCCTTTCTAGGGCTGACTTTTCAGTCTTTCAGCGCGACGCGCCTTGCCACCGACGCCCAGCCTATGCTCTGCTGGCCCCCGAAGCACACCCCTACAACACACATCCAAAAGCCTTGCGGCGTCTCCGGTGGTGGAGACGGAAAGAGAGGAGGAGCAGGGAGGGCCGCCATTAGGCGCGCGGCCCTCCCCCCCCGAGAACAGGGGAAGCAGGCAACGAGACCCGGCCGGCCCCCTGTCTGCTCCCCCTTGCACACCTCACACCACTCTCGGTGCCGCGTCGAGCAGAAGAGCGGGGGCGCGCGCACCGCACCGACTGGCAGCTACATACACACGCCCGAGAAAAAGGGAGGGAGAGACGAGGCGCGGCCCCCCCCCCCGGCCATGCGCGCTAGGTAAAGACAACACAAGATATCACACACAACACACAGGGGACACCCGACCAGGTTTGGCTGCTGTATTCAAACACAATCTATTCTTGACCGCGACAAACCCAAGAAAGATTCTACGAGCAGACGACGGGGGCACGAACAGAAGTTGGAGGGGGTGGCATTCGATCAGCTAACAGAGAGGAGCGCCTGGGAGGGGGCGAATTTACTGCTTGCGGAACTCGAAGACGACATCCTTGCCGGTGATCTTCTTGTAGACGGCAGAGAAAGTCTCGAGCTTGTGGTCGAGCTGGGTGGCCTCGGTGGTGTCGAGGAAGCTGCGCGTGCCCCGCCATCGGGGAGGGGGGGAGAAAAGAGGAGAGAGGGTGTCAGGCGCGGGGAGAGAGAGAGAGAGAGAGAGTACACACACACGCAAAGTAGGGGGGAACACGGGGGAGGAGAGGGGGGAGGAGGCAGGTATATACGTACACCTTGAGGAGGCGCTTGCCGTTGGTCTTGTACTGAAGACGCTTGCCGGAGATCTCAGCGGGGTAGACGATGTCGTTGAGGATGGCATCGTGGACGGCGGTGAGAGTGCGGGAGCTGGGAGCAAGAAGAGTCGGGCATGGGGTCAGAGATGCGAAGAAGCGAGGGGGGGGGAAGGGAGCCAGGGGGCGGCGGGCGCCGACAGCGGAGGGAAAAAAACGAGCCCGAGAACGTACTGGGGGCGGGGCTGCTTGTGAGAAAGCTTGCGGCTGGCCTTGGGGAGAATGCGGCGGTTGGCGATCATGACGACGTGCTTGCCGGCGAACTTCTTCTCAAGCTCACGGGTGAGGTTGCTGGAGATGCTCTGGAAGCGCTTGAGCTGGGGGACGGGGACGCGGATGACGATGGCGCGCTTGTTGCTGCCAGCATCGACCTGCGAGGGAAGCGGGCGAAAGAGCACGAGAGAGCGAACGAACGAACGAACGAACGAAGAGAGAGACAGAGAGACAGTGGGGGTCAGTAAAGGGCGAATCGCCTGGCCAGCATCCCGTGCACGTGGACATGCGACCCGGCAGCGGCCTTCTCCACATCCCGGAGACGGCTGGACCCCTCTCCCCCCCTCTCCCCCCCTCGGCCGCGCAGTGGGAGGAAAACAAGCGAAAAGAGATACGGACCTCCTCGGCGGCGGTGAAGTGCAGGGACTTGAGCTCGGCGGCGAGCTCAGGGACCTTACCCTCAATGCCGGTGAGGTGGAGGGCCAGCTGGTCCTCGAACTCGGTGGGCTTGGCACCGTTGGCCTTGACGATCTTCGACGCAGTAGACATTCTGCGGGGATGGCGGGCGTGCATGCGCGTAAGGGGGGAGGAAAGAGAGAACAGCGAACCACAAGGAGGGAGGGCAGTTGAGCGAGACAGCGGGGCACAGGGGGGTTAGACAAAAGCCAACGGCAAATAAGCTGAGAGGGCGCGCGGCCCTTCGGGCCCGATGGTGAGAACACCGACTCTGCGCCTCGTGGTGGACGCCGCCATGACACACACACACATGCACATGCACATGTGCTGCGATGTCCTCTTCCTCCTCCTCTATGTCTCCCTCGCGGGGCACGGCGCGCGAGCGCGCATCGGATGCAGATCCGGAAAGGTGCATCCGACAGGCCTGGCCGGCGCCGTCGGGCGTGGGTCCTCACACAGAAGGAGATCCACCACGCGACCGGGCATCCCTCCCGGGGGGGGAGAAGGACACGGCAATCCCGCCATGCCACACACGCGTGCGCGCGCGCTAGCCGGCAGCCCTACGAGGCGTGCGAGGGCCGGTGGGGTCCCGCCGACGAGACGTTGCACACATCCACGCATGACCAAAGCCATACGTATGCAGGCAGACAGCCACGGGAGAGGAGGGAGAGAGACATAGAGAGAGAGAGAGGAGGCTGGCACGTAGGCACGCGCATGTGGGTGCGTGCGTGCGTGCGCGCTGGCACGAGCGCGCGCGCGAAGGCAGTATTTCCACGAGAACGAGAGAGAGGGAGCGAGGGGGCGGCCATCGGGGAGGCGTGCGCAGGACGCGCAGAGACACGGCAGCCACGGGCAGGGAGAGAAGGAGGGCAGAGGCATCGGCAAGGTGGGGGGAGGAGGAGGAGGAGCGGGGAGGAGGCGAGGTCGTACGTGTCGTGACCTCGAGTTTCTGATGTAAAAAAAACAGTAAACGAGGTTAGAGAGCGACTCTCTCCGAGGGGAGTTGAAGGGAGGCGCCTGACAAATGGCTGTCAATTTTCAAAGAGTGCTAGAGCACCGACCGGCCGACCGCCGGGAGAGGCATCGACGAACGGCGGGCGACGGTCCGCAGCCTGCACGGCGGCAGGAGAACGCAGTCCTCCTCGCATGGCCGTGGGTTCCCCCCCTCCCCCCCCGCCCTCCGGCCCTTGGACGCTGTTGGGGGGAGGGCGGATCTGCTAGGCCCCCCCCACCTCCCCCCCCCCCCCCCCCCCCCCTCCCCTCCCTACCCCCCCCCCCCCCCTCCCCCCTGCCGCCCCCCCCCCCCCCCCCTTCCCCCCCCCCCCCCCCCCCCCCCCCACCGGGCCCCGCGCAGGGTTCACCGCCGGCCCCCGGGGGACACACGTTCGGCGATTCCCGCTCGCCCCGCGCGCCGGGAAGGGCGGAGGGCGCCCACACACCACCCGGCCCAACCACCCCTCCCCCTGTGTGGCCCTCTCCCTCTCCTGTCTCTCCCCCCCATCCCGCCCTCCCTCCGCCGGCATGCGCCCGTCTGCCCGCTGGCGTCCGTCCGCGACAGTGCGCCCCCGCCGTGAAAAGGCGCCTCCCGCCCGGCACACCCGCCGGCAGACCAAAGACACACGGGTCTCTCTCCACCAATGGAGCCCCAGACGAGGGGGACAGTCCGCCTGGGGGGGGGGCGCGCGCGCGCGCGCGGAGACCTCTGCCCCTGGTAGTCCCCCCCAAGACGGGGAGGGGGGGAGAACCGGCCGCTCAGACAACCACACAGAAAGAAGGCGAGCCACCAGCGGAGACTGGCGGGCGCCCGGAAAAAAAGGCCTCCGGGTCCATGTCGCCCTCGGTGCTGAGGTCCGTGTGCGAGCACGGGTCGTCAACACGGCCCCGCCTCAACGCGGCCCTGGGGTGCGGATCTCATGAAGCAGAATCCCGCCAGCACGCGCTGTGCACGAGAGCGCGCACACCCACGTACGCCGCCCAGCCTCAGAAGTGCCAGGAAAAAACCCACGCGTGGCTGGCCCCAAACCGGCCGGCATGCTTGAGGAGCCTCTTTATCTCATCGGTGGGGCACTGGAAAAAAGGCCCCCCGCGCCGCCACAACCAGCAGCATGTATATTCTTGCTTTTTTATTTATCTCCCATTTGTGGGGAGGATTGGGGAGAACCCGGATTTTTGTCCACCCGTATTGGGTGCTCCCTCGGACGCCCTCAGAGCGTTGGCACTTTCCCGCCAAGAGATCGAACGCACGCGCCAAGATCCCGCTCTCCGGCCTCCGACCGGCCGCCCCCCCCCTCTCCCGCCCCTCGGGGGGTGCGCGAGACGGGCATCCCCACTGGGCGCGACTGGGGACATCATGGAAAAGATGCCCGCCGCCGGCCCGGGGCATGGTCAGGTCGTGACACCGTCGATCTCCCCCCCCCTGCCCTGCCCTGCCCTACTGCCCACCTCCACCCACTGTCGGAGATGCCGCCCCGCACCAAGCCCCCGCCCCCTGCGTCGGAGGACCATCTCTACTTCCTGGACCCCCTGACGCCGCACGTCACCTTCCTGGCGGCCAGCACGCGCGGCTTCGCTGCCCCGGCCGCCGGGGGGACGGCCCTCCAGGACAGCCTCGCTGGCCCGGCAGCCGGCGACCTTGCAGCCCTTGGGCCCTGCCTTGTCGGGATCGATGAGGCCGGTCGTGGCCCTGTCCTCGGTGCGTGTTGCTCCTGCCCAAGCCCCCCCCCCCCCCCCCCCCCC
>NW_009242973.1:1323658-1328640 GCF_000388065.1 Fonticula alba | reverse complement strand
CTGGCCGCGCCGCCGCCGAGCCTGTGTGTCATCACAGCGCACAATGCAACCCAGAACAATGGCTTCCCCTCCTCGAGGTTTTCTCTCTCTCTCTCCCCCTCCCCCCCCCTCTCTCTCCCTTTCCCCCCCCCCAAAACGGGGCCCCAAGCCCCGGGGGGGGGGGGGACCCAAGGGGGCAAAAGGGGCGCAGGGGGGTGGGGGCCGGGGGCCGAAGCCAAGGGGGGGACCCGGCAAGCCCCCTTGGCCTTTTTTCCCGCTCCTTTTCGGCCCGGCCCCCCCCCGGCGGGTGTATTCCCCCCGCCCCCCCCCCCCCCCCCCCCCCAGGCGTCCCCGCCTTTGCCGTCGGCTTTCCTCCCCCATGCTTCCCCCGCGCGAGGCCCGCTCCTGACGCCGCCATTCTTGCTCGGGAAAACCGGCGAGCAGGCCCGATGGTTTACGCGGCCTACCTGATGCCACTCTTTTCGCCCACCTCTCCCGAGACCCTGTCCCAGTCCTGGCCGGCTCCAGGCTCTGACCGGGAGCTCGAGGCCCTTGTCGCCGCTGACAAGACCCTCCGGGACTTTGGCTTCCGCGACTCGAAGGTCGTCACAGCCCCCATGCGCCTGGCCCTTTTCTCCTCCATCATCCACGCCACCGAGGGCCCAGGCATCCGCCGACACGTCTGCCATGGGGTTGTCGGCGGTGCCGCGGATGCCCCGACCCCCTGCCCCGCCTGTCGGGACGATCGCCCCAGCGGGGGCCCGCCGGAGCTGGCTGGCTCCGCCTGGGCGGCCATCTCTCTCTCCCCGGGTGAGATTAGTCACTATATGCTCGGACGGTTCGTCCTATCACCTCCGTCGACCCATGCATCTCTCCATCTCTCGCTCCCTCTCTCCCTCTCTCCCAGCCTCTCTCTCTCAATCACCTTCGGCCTCCGGGGCAAGGGGGGAAACTGATCGCGCGTACCCTCCTGCTCTCCACCTCGCCCCCCCCTCCCCTCCTCCCCGGCGGTGCGCCACAGCGAGCAATCCATCGACACCTTGGCCCATGCAACAGTAGCCCGACTGGTGTTGCACTTTGCCCTTGAGCGCGGAGCCGACATCCGTCGGGTGGTGTGCGATTCGCTGGGTGCCGATGGCGGCGTCAAGTACGCACACGGGGTGTTGGCCCGGCTGGCGGACACCGGGCGCACTGGCCCCGCAAGTGCCCTTGACACCGGGTCCCTGTGGGCGCGGTGGCTGGGCGCCGGAGCCGGGCCTGGATTCGACCCTGGGTCTGGGCAGCCCCGGCGCAGGTCCCCAGTGCACATCGGCCGGCTGACGGTGGCCGAGCATGCGGATGCCCACTTCGGTGTGGCCGGCGCCGCGTCCATCATAGCCAAGCAGATCCGCGATCATGCCTTGGCCCATTGGCCCTATCACGACCTGCGCCCGGCCGAGCAGCCCCCCGGCCAATCCGATGGCCACCCAGCCACAAGTCCCTTCTATGGCGCTCTCCGGCGCCTGGCCAATGCCGGGCTGCTCGGTCGGCCCCGGCCCGACGGCACTCCCGTGCCGGACTTTTTGGCCTTCTCGTCGGCCGCCTGCCGGGTGGTTCCCCTGCATGCGGAGGACTGGCGCACGGACTTGGCCCCCCTCTTTGTGGCTGGCATTGCTGCGCTTTCCTCCACATGGGCTCCCTTCCTCCATCCGGCCGATGGCTCGGTGACTGGCATGGCGCCGACATTCAATGGCTCGGGATCTATCGAAGCCGCCCCGTCGGGAGACGCGGAAATAGGCGCGGCCAACGCGGCGACCGCCGCCGACACCGTGGCCACGCCGGTGACTGACCCTCCCCCCGGGGTGCGAGTCCACCCGCTGAGGCGCTTTGGTTCTGGCTACCCCACCGATGCCATCACCCGGCACTACCTCCAGGCCCTGGAGGGTGCTGGCCACGGGGCAGCCTACTCGCTGGCCTGTGTGCGCCGCGCCTCGCCAGCTCAAATCCTCCAACCACCAGCCAATGCCAAGAATGTCGCCCCCCTTGCCGGGGACCCGTCCCTGGAGCCGGTGCTGGTGTCGGACCCGCTTTTGGTCCTGCCCGGGCCTGGGCGATTCTCCTGGTCCACCGCCGAGAAGACCGTGTCCACCATGACACGGAGCATGGGGCCAGCCGCGTCCGAGGTCAGTTGGACGGAGTCCCGTGTGGCTGCCCATTGCCAGGCCCGCGCCGGGTTCCTCTTCGATTTGTCGACAGTGGCCACCGCCGCCGCGACTAATGCACCCGGAGGCCGTCCCTTTCCGATGCCTAAGCCGGTCATTGCGGCCCGCAAGGCCAAGTCCGCCGCGGCTCTTGGGGCCCGGTCGCTGACCGCCTTTTACCAGACCCCCCGGCCGGCCGGAGAGGGCCTGTCCGTCGGTGCCACTGTTGGCGTGCAGATTACCCGCGCATCGCAGGAGCCGGCGGCCACGCGTGGCTGGGCTGCCTTCCTCGGGAGATGAGGCCCCCCCCCGGCCTTCATCTTGTCATATGCGCGCGCGCGCACACGCACACACACACACACACACACACACACGCACGATATACCTCAGTCCGCTCCCCTCAGGCCACTGTCTGGCAATGCCCCTCCGGAGGGTCACATTTGATGGGAGTATATTGACCCCCTCCTTGCCCTTGGAACTCATGCAAGGTGGAAGAAAACCCCATTTCCAAAGAGGACCGGGTCCGTAAGAGGCCCAAGCAGAAGGCAGAAGATGCCAATCCCCAGGGCGAAGGAGGCCCAAATTACTGATGGCAGACGGGTGGCCTGGTGAGTGGAGGCAGCGGGCGCATGTGGCAGGGATGAGAAAAGAAGAGAGGGGGGGGGGGGGGGGGGGGGGAGGGACGAGGGAAATGGAGGGGCACGGCAGGGGAGAGAACGCACGCCAGGCCTGCTTCGGGTGGTTCTGGATCTGGCCAAAGCTGGGGAAGCCCATGACATTGCACACGACGTGCGACATGATGGCCGCCAGGATGTGCCCAGTGCGGTAGTAGATATACGCGGCCAAGGTGCCAAAGATGGACGTGTATACCAGTTGCACCAGCACCACCACGAGGGCGGCCACCGTCGGCCGGGGATGCTTGGCGGCAATGTTCCGCGCCCGAATGTCCCGCAGATGGTTCAGATGCGCCACGCCAAAGTACAAACTCACCAGAAGGTGAATCCACGGCGACCGAAAGCCAGAAAGGAACATCAGCGGGAAGATGCACGAGCGGAAGGCCAACTCTTCTGCGAAGGGAGCCTGAGAGGGAGACCAGGCAAGGAGGGGGGGGGGGGGGCAAGGGGCGGGAGGTCAGTCGCGGGGGTCGGCATGGTGTGCATCTGCGAACAGCCTGGCGAGCAGGTGTATGCGCACGAAAATCCAATTGCGCCACCCAGACGGCTCAGAAAGAGGGGCGACCACGTCACGGGAAAAGTTGAAGTACATCTGCCCCGGGAGCTCGAGCTCAAAGTAGGCCAGGACAAACGATCCGAGGAAGAAGCACATAAACAGGGGGATGGGAAGCACCAGCGCCAGGCCGAGTCCGGTCCACCGGAAGCCCATCAATGCGGCGGGGTCCTGATGGTTTTTTCATATGTGCACAAATGCACATGTGTGTGTGTGTGTGTGTGTGTGTCCGGGGGATAAATGTCAATACACACACATAGGGCGGGGCGAACTTGGGCAAGGGAGAGATAAATACACAGAGTCCTGGAGTGGGAGGAGGGCGCCAGTGCGTCCCTCCCTCCCCCCTTCCCCCTCGCAGTCGCCATGATCGTACCTCGACCCCAAGATAGTTTAACAGCAGATACGTCAGCACCAGAGAGATGACAATAGATGCGGACACCGCCTTGATGCGGGCCATGATGACAGTTGGGTCATCGCGCGAAGCGGCCGGCGGTACGCGCAGGAAAAAGAAACTGGCCACAAAGGACACTCCAATGAAGAGGCCCCAGGCCACGGCAAGACCCGGTGACACGGACATCTCCGCGAGAGACTCCCCTGGCCGCGGGAGCGACAGGAGCTGCACCGCCATGGCTTCTTCGGGCCGCGAGTCTATATATCGTACAGGAGAGTTGGGCAGCCGACGCGCGGGGGGGGGGGGGAGTGATCGAGCGGATCGACAGCCAGGGTAGGGGCTAGGGGGACAAGGTGACAGCGGGATGGGGGAGAGACAGAGAGAGAGAGAGAGAGAGAGGGAGAGAGTCTTGTTCAGGCAGGCGAGAACTTCCAGACAGACGCCCCAGGTGCTCAAAGCTGTTGCCTGCGCAGGTGGGTGCGGTTCGGAATCGCGGCCTTCAAGCCCGGCCGGGGGCTACAACAAGCGGTTGGGGATTGTTTGTTCGATCGATCGGCCAGATCATGTGACCGAGTTATTGCCAACCGCGCGGCCGCCCCACCAGCTGAGGAGGGGAGAAGAGAGGCAGAAAAAGAGCGCCGCCACGCTGATGAGGGAAAGGAGGTGGAGAGGGAGCGGCGTGGGGGCTAGTTCCCAATCGGTGGACGTATGGGCGTGCACGACAAACCAGTGGAGAGCATTGCATTTCTAATATTGTTGCTATTCATATCACAAGGGTGGAGGGGGGGAGGGGGCTGGTATCGCACATTGGGGCAGCCACCGGAACGGGTTCTCCCTCGCGGGGGTGGGGGGGGGGGAGGTTCGTCTTGGGCAGATGCGTGCGTGTGTGGGTGTGGGAGGATTCCCGTCTCTCCCTTCTGGAGGGAGCGCGCTAATACACAGAGAGGAGGGGGGGTGAAAGGGGACCAACAAGCAGGCAGGACACCCCGCGAAAAACGGGGGGGGGGATATCATCGACAGAACGGAGAGGACAAGTACCCCCCCTCGCCCGGTCTTTTTTGCATGGAAATGGGGATTTGTCAGGGGGGAGAGGGCCCGCGCGCGAATCCAGGCGATGCACATAGCATGTGGGGATGATGAAATGCGTGTCGTCGCTCGGGTTTTCTTTTGTGGGCGCTACGGATGAACACCTCTTCCTTAAGAGC
>NW_009242973.1:1321824-1323545 GCF_000388065.1 Fonticula alba | reverse complement strand
TGGGACGGCTGGTGATAAGTGTGCGACCAAGGACGACGCACCGACAATCTCAGCAGGGGGACCATCAGCGGGGCGACCACCGGAGTAGCCACCACGGCCGCCGCCGAAGCCGCCACGGCCACCGCGGGCACCGCCACGGGAGTTGAATCCACCACGGAAACTCATTTTGCTTGGAGAGGGGTATGCACCTGAGACCTAGTCTGTGATGGGGGGGGGGAGGAGGGGGAGAAAGGAGGACAGAGGAGGAGAGGGGAGGAGAGGGGAGGAGGGGCGAATCTGTGGTCAGAGCGTGAAAAAAAAAAGGCAGGACAGAGATGGGCCTCAGGGACCGAGCGCAGGCGGAGAATAGGGCGGCAGTGCAGGGTGAGCATGCGGGTGGGGGTCCGACCGCGTGGGCGATGGACGGAGTATTGCTTGCACGTGGCGATGTGCGACGCGGGAGCAGGCCAGCCTCTTGCAGGAAGAGAGGCGAGAAGGGGGGTGGGGCAGGGAGAACAGGTACCCCCCCTCGCCCGGTCTTTTTTGCATGGAAATGGGGATTTGTCAGGGGGGAGAGGGCCCGCGCGCGAATCCTGGCGATGCACATAGCATGTGGGGATGATGAAATGCGTGTCGTCGCTCGGGTTTTCTTTTGTGGGCGCTACGGATGAACACCTCTTCCTTAAGAGCGGCCTGTTTCAGCCCAGAGATAGGCAGATGGAGGAGAGGGAGAGAGAGAGAGAGAGCACATTCGCATAGGGACAGGGATGTCAGAAGGTGTGGGGGCGCGCGGCCGACGGAGAGAGAGGGGGAGATAAAGAAGCAGGAGGGAGACCACACAGGCGGGATGCCCCGAGGAGAAAGCAGAGCGGTGGACGCACCACGGAAAGAGCCACCACCACGGGCGCCGAAGCCGCCACCGCGGCCGCCGCCGAAGCCACCACCGCGGCCACCGCCACGACCGCCGCCGAAGCCGCCACCGCGGCCACCGCCGAAGCCACCGCCACGACCGCCGCCGAAGCCGCCACCGCGACCGCCGCCGAAGCCACCACGGGCACCACCGCGACCGCCGCCGCGAGCACCACCAGCCGGGCGGGCAACCTTGCCGGCGGGCTTGGGCTGCGGCAGGAAGCGGGCCAGAGGAAGGAGCTTGTCGGAGCCGATGAAGAGCTTGTCGTCAACCTTGAAGGAGGAGGCAACGAAGCCGGGCTGCAGCTTGACGGTGAAGAACTGTCGCAAGAGGGAGCGAAAGGGGAGGGGGGCGAGAGAAGGGTGTGCACATGTCAGGACGAAGGGCGGGATGATTGGTGTGTTCCCTCCTGCTCGGCAGGGGGAGGCGGGCAGGACAGAAGGGGAATGCGTGATCCACGCACCACGTCGTTGATCGGGCCGAAAATCTCCTCAACCTTGCCAACCTGGGTGTCCTTGTTCAGGAAGATGGGGGCGTTGAAGTAGGGGATCTTCTCGTTGGTGAGCTTGAGAACGAGCTCGCCCTCGCACTGGTGGCGGAAGACACCAGAGCCTCTGCGCACATGGACGAGCGAGTGCCGGTCAGGAGGGGAAGGGCCAGTTAGTTGGAAGCCGGGGGGGGGGGGGGGGGCGGGGAGGGGGGGGGATAGGGGGGGGGCAAGGGGGGGCGCACCGACAATCCCGGGGGGGGGACCATCAGGGGGGGGACCACCGGGGGGGCCACCAGGGCCGCCGGCGGAGCCGCCAGGGCCACCGGGGGCCACCGCAGGGGG
>NW_009242973.1:1319538-1321387 GCF_000388065.1 Fonticula alba | reverse complement strand
CCCCGTCCCCCCCCCACTCCCGCCCCCGCCCCCGCCCCCGCCCCCCACTCCTCAAAGCACCGCCGGGGCTGGAGCAACGCGCGGGCTGCCGTTCGATGGTTCCACATGGATAGGCCGACCGTGGGCACGTGAAAAGAGAGTTAAAAGGACAATGGAGCATGACCAGACAACGCCATTCCAGCACTAGACGCGCCGATCATGGATCTTCAACGATAGAACTACATTGATAGAATCAGCATCGCTGGTGCGGGGCTCGCGCTGCCACCGACTCCCTCCCAAGCCTGTGCCCGCTGGTCCCCTCTTCTCCTTGTTCCTTGGTCTGTCTTTTTTTCTGTCTGGGACCGAATAATGCACGGCTAGACACGTTGACGCGGAAAAAGACGCACAACACACACACACACGGCGACAGAGAGAGAGGGGCATCCATTCACCTCGGGGAAGGCGCCCTGGAAGAATGGGACGACGCCCCGGACCAGCTCTGCTGGCGGCCAGATGGGAGAAGGAGACCCCCCCCCGGGTGCTCACTGGCCGGTGACAGGCTCCGGCCCGCCGGTCGGGCAGCGGCATTTCTCGTCCACCAGGTTGAAGGAGGGCGACAGGTAGTTTTTGGCGTAGAACTCCGCCACAGCTGGGATAGACCGTCGCGTGTTAGAGAGGGTCCCGGGGCACATGCCGGTCAAAGGGGGGCGCCCGGGTGGGAAAAAAAGAAAGCGGAAGAGAGGCCCCCCCCCCCCCCCCGCCCGGCTCCCGGGAACGGGGCGAATGCCTGAAACGCACCGAACGAAAAATCTCGACTGAAGTTGGCGATGTTGCTCGGGTCGCGGCAGCGCGGCGACAATTCCACCTGGTAGGCATCGCACACGGACACGCAGCTGATGTTGTGCGACCGGTCGATGGCTTCCCCCTCGGCGAGGGGCTGTTGCGGCAGCCCGTCAAGCCCTGGCCGGGAGAAGGAGCACCGGGATGCGCGCGAGGGCGAGGACATGGACCCATGGCGGATGGAGGTGTAGCCGCCGAAGAAGTAGTTGCACGTGGTGGTGGGCGTGCCGCCGGACATGCACGGCACCCCGGGGAGCGGGGGATCCGAGGGGGATAGCCCGGCCGGCCCCATGGCCACCGTCATGGCAGGCGGGGTGGCCGGCTCGACACCGGCCCCGGTCTTGGCCGGAGCCTTGCCAAAGGGCAGGGCATCTTCCAGTGAGGGAACCGCGCGCCAGCCGCGCGCAGCGATGTGGGACCCGAGGGACCGGCAGCCGCCGAGCAGGCACCAAATCCGCTTGGCGGTGGCCTGGACACTCTCCGGGCACAGATCCGAGTGGTGGTTCCGATCGATGATGGTCTCGATGGCGGTGGCCAGGCACTCATCTTCGATGGCTGCGCGGACCGACGTATTGCGCACTATGTCCAACAGATGGTACAGCCGGAAGGGGCTGGCCTCGGGGGTGGCCGCTGTGAGGGACGCCTGCCGGATGTCCCGCAGGCCGTGTGCCGGGATGCAGTATCCCACCTCCAGCCAGTCCTCCGGATGCGACTGCCCATGCAGGTCGATCAGCAGCACGCGTGGCGGCCAGCAGGGCCCAATGCCGCGGGCCAGATGCAGCCGCGCGGCCGGCGACGCCGAGCACAGGGACAGCGTCTGGCGGTAGGCCAGCTGCTTGGCCCGCTCGATGTACGAGTGGTAGGCATACCAGGCGCGGCTGGCGTCCGGCAGACCCTGGGCCGCCTGCGCACGCGCATCCAATGGGCACCCCCGGCCGGGGCGGGCGAGCAAGCAGGCAGGCAAGTAGCCAGGGGAGGTTGAGCGGAGCGGAGCGGGGGGGGGGGGGGGGGGGGGGGGGGGGGGGGGGGG
>NW_009242973.1:1318574-1319234 GCF_000388065.1 Fonticula alba | reverse complement strand
CAGACAAAGCCCACGGGCAGGACATCTGCCTCAGGAGGGGGGAGGATGCCTCGAGCTGGGGGGTGCATACCTCGCCGATGCTGCGATTCGGGTCGAGCTTGGACCGGGGGAGATTGGAGATGATCAAATGCGGCACGGCCTGCTGCTGGTCGGTGACGGCCTCGCCGAAGAAGAAGGCCGCGATCTTGCGGCTATTCCGGAAGGATTCCGAGATGGCCAGGGCCGCGGCGCGGGTGTTCCGATCGGGCTCGTGCACGCCTGTCCGCAGAGGAAGGGCGGGTGAATGGGGGGGGTGGGGGGGTGGGGGGGGGGTCAGGGACAGCAGGGGAAATGCAGCAGGGCAATGGACAGGGCATACCTCGCGGCCGGTCGGGGAGATGGTCGGCCTCCTGCTGGCCATCATGCGGTACGCAGATGACGATTGGCACGGTTCCGGGGTGCCACTCAACATGTCTGGCGAGCAGAAAGCCGCAAAGGGGCCCGGGAGGAGGGGGCCCGGGAGGGGAGATGGCGCGTAAGGGAAGGGCGCACCGGGCAGGATAGGCGCAGGGCGAGACTCGGAGCAGCGTACCCGTTGGGAGACCGGAGGACGGTGAGGGGCGACGGTGTGGCAGTTGACTCGGTCATGGTCGAGTGGAGAGCAGCGAGGGAGGAGGGGGG
>NW_009242973.1:1309892-1318289 GCF_000388065.1 Fonticula alba | reverse complement strand
GGGGGGGGGGGGGGGGGAGCGGGCCGATCGGGCTCCGACTCCGGCCCCGCGCTAGTGCGGAAAAAGCCGGCGTATTTTATTGAGCGCGACATATATACGGCCCGGCTGGCGGCATGCCCTGTCCCGGCCGAGGGGGATGGTGCTTTGCTGGGCCTGTCTCTTCACCCGTCCCCGGGACCCGGGCAGGGAGGCGGGGCTGTGCGTCCCATCCGCTTGCCTGGGCGTTTGAGGAGCAGATCCGCGCCCTCCCCGCCCGGGCCTGGGCCCCGCGCCGCACCGCACCGCGCCGCGCCGCACCGCACCGCCCAAAGGGGTCATCATGCTGCTGCGCCCGCGCAGCGACCCCCAGAGCCCCGTGCGCCCTGCGCTCCCGGCCCCCCGCGCCCGGGCCGCGAAGCAGGCCCGTCCGGCGGGTGTCACAAAGGTGGCCAGGGGCAGCGCGACTGCCCCGTTGGCAGGTCGGCCATTTTCACCGCGGCCGGCACATTTTCCCAGGGGCGGCGCGCGCGCGCCGACCGCCATCCTGGAAATTGCCTGGCACCGGTCGAACACGCACGGCCGGAAGAAACCGCCCCACCTTGGCCACCGGCATGCGCCGGGGGGGGGGGGGGGGGGGGGGGGGGGGGGGGGGTTGGGGCGAGGCACCCCGGGGCGCGGCCGACCACCATGCGAGTGACGCCGCGACCGGGCGCGCGAGCATGCGCGCCAGCTGACCCCCCACCTCTGCCCCAGTTCTCTCCCCCGCGCCACCTCCCCCGGCGGGATCTGCGTCTGCGTGGCGGTGTTGCGCCCCTCCACCACCTTCCCCCCGCTCCCCCCTCCCTCAACACCCGTCGATCGGCCCTTTATGGCTTGCCCTGGTGCTCGACGGCACGTTCGCATCCCTCAGCCGCACTCCTCGCTCCTTGTATTTTTGCTGTTTCCTCGCATCCCCGCCGCTCCTCGCCCCCCCCCCATCCCGCCATGCGATTGCTTCCCCAGGGCATGCTCGATCTGGGCATCCACCCGGAGGCCCTCAAGGGCCTGGATTCATACAAGTATGGCGCCGTGGACAAGTCCCCGGTGACAAAATATGTGATGAAGCCCTACTGGGACTGGGCTGCCACCCTCTTCCCCATGTGGATGGCGTGCGTTCCGCATCCCCCCCTCCTTCGGCCAAGATCGGTTCTCCTCCGCTCCTGTTGTATTCTCCCGCCGGCACTGACCTGCAACCTCCATCTCCCTGCTCCCTCCTTCCCTTCACACACACACACACACACAGCCCCAACCTGATCACCCTGCTCGGATTCAGCGCCATCATCGTCAGCCTGCTGCTGACCTTCCTCCTCTTCCCTGACCTGGAGGAGAACAGCGCCTTCCAGTGGGTGTACTTTTTGTATGTCCACCCTTCCTTCCAAGCCCCCTCACTTGCTTGCCCATGCGGACTGACACACCGGGAAATAGCTTCGCCGCTGCCCTGCACCTATACCAGACTCTCGATAATGTGGACGGCCGCCAGGCCCGCCGGACTGGGTCCTCTTCGCCCCTTGGTGAGCTCTTCGATCATGGTGTCGATGCGCTGAACTGCTCCTTCGGTGCCATTGTCCAGGCTGCGGCCATGGGCCTCGGCTTCACCTGGCGCACGGTGGCCCTGCTACTGCTGAGTACGTTCGGTCGCGCCTTGTCTTGGCAGCTGCTGGCGGCGCATGGGTCGCCGTGCGGCGTCACTTGGCTTGCGCTGCATATGCACGCACGCAGCATCCCTTTCCGCTGTCCCCCCTTTTCCTCCCTCCCTCCCTCTCTCTCTCTCTCTCTGTCCTCCACTAACCTCCCCCCTTCTCCCTTGCTCGAAGCCGTGGGCCCCTTCTATCTGTCCACCTGGGAGGAGTACCACACCGGCGTGCTGTACCTGGGCTACATTAACGGCCCGACTGAGGGGAACATCATGGCCACGCTGCTGATTGCCCTGTCTGGGGTTTTCGGAACGGCGATCTGGACGCTGCCGATCTCGCAGTTCCTGCCTGGCGGCTGGTGGGACTCGAAGAACGCCATCGGTCAGTTCTGGGCCGGCGTCTCGAACGCCTTCGAGTACGGCGACCCGGAGGCCGGGCCTGCCTTCACCGATGTCATGTTCCTCTTCCTCTTCACCCTGATCATTGTCATCCAGCTCCCCCTGAGGTGCGTGCTGTCACTGGGGCTTCTTTCCCCCCTCGCCTCTTCCGATGTCTGCGCCTGCGCCTTGCCTCGTCTCTGGGTTCCTCCTGCCTCCTTCTGATGCCGCCGCCGCCACCGCCGCCGCCGTCGTGTGTATTGACGCTGGTTGACCTCCCTGGCGTCCCGTGTGCCCCCCCGTCCCCCGTCCCCCGACTCAGTGTGTCCAACATCCGTCGGCACTATGCCGCCAAGGGCCGTAGCTCCGCCGGGGCCCTGCTCGGGATCATTCCCATGCTTGTGTACTTCGTGCTGGTCTTCTCCATCGCATTTGCCAATGACCAGCGCATCATCGTCAACAATGCGGTGTCTTTCGTGCTCATGGCCGGCATCGCGTTCGGTCGCCATGCTGTACGTTCCGCCCCGGTCTTTCGTTCGCCCGCTGCTTCGCACCATGTGCAAACCCCTCACTCGCCCCCCCTGCCCTCTCATCCACCCCAGTCCAAGATCACCCAGGCGTATGTCACCCGCCAGCCCTTCCCCTGGGCCACGGTCCAGTACATCCCGCTGCTTGTTCTCTTCGTCAACACCTTCTCCATGCAGCTGTTCGGCCTGTGCGTGCACACCATTGGTCTTCCTGCTTGCGATCCGGTCTCCCCCCGGCCGGCCAGCCTCCCCTCCCGCGCCAGCGTAACTGACTTTCCCCCTTCTTCAGCGAGCCCTTCTGGGATGCGACCACCGAGTCGCAGATGATCGTTCTCTTCGCCGTTCTCCATGTGCTGCTTTACGTGTACTCGGCTGTTCGCGTGGTCAACGCCTTCTGCGGCTACCTCGGCATCCAGGCCCTGCGCATCCGCCCGAAGAACGATTGAGAGGGCCACTTCTTGTTCTTGCGCCCCCCCCCCCCCCCCCTCAACGTGTCAGGGATGACTCTTACGCGACAGCCTCCTTTGCCCCTTCCTCACCCTCCACTCCTGTGCACCATAGATCTCCAACAATAAAATCAGACCCATTCAGTTCTCGGCCCGTGCCCCCTTTCCCTTGCCATCCTTCACCGCACGCGCACCATCCACCTTTGTCCCTCTTCTCGCCCTCCTCCCCGCTCTCCTCAGTGCTCCGCACATGGGGCACCCGAAAAGGAGGGGCGCCTACCCATGAGCCTGCCCCCCCCCCCCCCTCCTCCCCTCTCCCCTGCATCATCCTCTCGATAATTGAGTAGCTTTTTATTGTTGATAGTATGTGCAGGTCCGACAGCACGGTCCCCGCGAGCAGCCCCTTCCCATGTAGGGCGCGATGTTCATCCCCCCTGCCGGGAAGCGGCAGGGGAGTCACCATCGGAGGGAGGGCGAGAGGGAGAAGTGGTCCGCTAGAAAGGGCAAGGCGGGATGTTCTGCAGAGAGAAGAAGACAGGAGGAGAGGGGGGCAGCGGGATGGGAAGGAGGGTCCGGAAGAGGCCGCCACCTCTCGCAAATGGGCCACGTGCATGCTCTGCTGCTCAGCCGCCTTGCTCCCTCTGTCTCTCCCCGCGTGCGACTTCTGACTCCGTACATACACCCACACCGACACTGACCCTCGGCCATGGGAGGAGAGGGACTCATTCAATAGCGGTTGGGCTGGTTGGGGTAGCCGCCACCAGGATACACCTGTGCCGGGGGCGGGCCATAGGGGTTGTGCGGGATGGCGCCATAGGGGATGTTGGCGCCCGGAGTGCCGGCGCTGCCAGGGTAACCACCGCCATAGTGCCCAGACGGCGGGGGACCGCCCGGCTGCGGGGCGCCGTACGGGCTTGGGGCACCAGCATACGGATGGCCAGCGGCCGGGGGCCCATACGGGCTCGGGGCGGCGCCGTAGTGGCCGCCACCCGGCGGGCCATACGGCTGCTGCGGGGCGGCAGGCTGCTGTTGCCCGGGGTACCCACCGGGGCCCGCGGGAGCGTAATGCCCAGGCCCAACTGGCTGCTGCTGCTGCTGCTGCTGCTGCTGGGCCGGCTGCTGCTGATACGGGGTCGACTGATAGGGAGCAGGCTGCTGCGGCGGCTGCTGGTGGCCATGCTGCGGGTAGCCACCTCCCGGGGCCCCGGTCGCAGGGGTCTGGTGCTGCTGCGGCTGCGGCTGCTGGTAGGGCGACTGACCATGCGGGGCCCCGCCGCCGGCCGACCCGCCGCCGGCCGCCGGCAGACCCGGCACATCGTGGCCGATCATCTCCCGAGCTTCCATATGCCGGCCGACCACATAGTCGCCGATGGTGCTGGCCAGGCGCCGGACCAGCGGGTCCAGCTCCGAATAGAACTGCAAGCCGCTGTCGATGTCCTCGCGCACGCTGACCGTGGAGCAGGCCGCCTCCAGGTCCTGGAGGAAGACCTGCAGCGGATCGCGCGTCTGATGCAGCGGCCCGGCGGCGGCCGTGTACCGACTGTGCGCGTCCTTCAGCGACTCGCAGTAGCGGGCCGTGGCGGCAATTTCCTGGTTGATGTTCTCAATCAGTCCGGCGTACGTCTGGTCCAGGCGGGTCTCCAGCATGGCCATCAGCGGGCTGATGTTGTCGATGTTGCTGGCACGATCGGCATCGGCCAGAGAGGGGTCTGTACGTGTGTGTGTATGTGTGTGTCTGGTGGTCAGTCATATGTCGCAGTCATTGACCAAGGGGTCCCAGACCTGACCTGCGTCCTTATTCCTCCCCCCCCCCCCCCTCTCTCTCTCTCTGTTAGAACATGCACACATTCAAGCACGTACACGGATCGTCGGAATCCATGGTGTCGAGGATCTTCTGCATGAGGCTGTTGTGGGTCGCGCGAATATGCTGATGCTGATCGACCAGAGCCTAAGGCCATGCAAGGGGGAGGGGGACGTGGTGCTTGTCAGCAAGAATCCCACATACATGCTCCCACACCAGGGTGCAATCTCGGAGCGGATCGAAGCATGGGAAGAAGGAGAGGGGAGAAAGAAGGATGAAGGGGGGGAGGGGGGGGGGGGGGGGACACTTACCTGCAGCTCGGAAATGCCACTGCTCTGGGAGGCGTCAGTGGTTCGCTGGCCACGAGACCCGGGAACCGAGGCCAGCAGCTCCTGCTCATCGCGGCCGATGATGTGCATCTTCGGCCGGGCGGCGTCGATGCGCTCGCGCACGATCTTGTCACTGGCCGCCACGCGGTCCAGAAGAGACATGCGATCGCGAATTTCCTCGCGCAGGCGCACGGTCAGCGCGCTCGACGGGGCCGCCGTGTAGCGCGTCGGATGCATGTGCCGCAGGTTCTGCGAGAAGCGCTCCTCCTCATCCAGCTGGGCAAGAGCCTATGGGGATTGGCGCGGGCATTGACGCAGTCGAGGCGAGGCGAGGCGAGGGGGGGGGGGGGATGCAGGTCAGATATTGAACCAATGGGCATATATATATATATGTGTGTGTGTGTGTATGCGTATGCGTATGCCTATGTGTGTGTGTGTGGGGGGGGGGGGATCGAGGAGGAGCGCACGTCGTTGAGAATCTTCCGGCAAGAGGCGGACATCTTTCCGAGGTTGACCCAGCGTTCCTCCAGGCCAGCGGCACCGCCCGAGTTGCGAATCTGCCGTGCCCTGAAGAATGATGCCCATATGAGTTAGTAAGCATACACATGCTCCGGGATTTGCCACAAGGAAGGAATGGCGAGAGAGAGAGAGAGAGAGAGAGCGACGTTGGCATGCGACGTACTGCTCCAGCAGGGCGGTGGGAATAACCTGCGAGGGGTCGCTGTTGGAGTTCAGGTGCAGCAGCGAGGAAAGGTTCAGCTCGGCGATAGTGCTGAGTGGCGGTGGGGGGACCATTTTTTTTTGTTGCTCACTTGTCAGAGACACACACATTGGCACATGGGGCACGCAGGCAAGGGCAAAAGTCGGGCTGCCTCCCTCCGGGAGAAGATCAGGCACCACCCACGTACCGGCCCATGGAGCGAGTAGCCTCAGCCAGACGACCGGCCTCGGCATTGATCTTCTCATTCTTGAGAGCGGTATACCGAAGGACCGCCTCATTGACCAGGGGAGAGACGAGCTACACACATGTGCATGTGTGAGTATGTGCGCGGGAGGGAGCGATACAAAGGGAGAGAGAGAAAGAGAGAGAGAGAAAGAGAGGGAGAGAGAGAGAGAGAGAGCGGGAGACCGAGTGGCAGGGGGCCCCCATCCGAAAGAGGGCCACACACGCCCAGCGAGCAGGAGCGAGAGGGGGAGCCGCAGCGAAAATGACAAGCCGACGCAGACCGGCACACTTTGACGCACCTTCTCAAACAGCGGCTTCACGGTGGGCGGCACGCTGGCCAGCTGGGCCGCGCGGACAATGGAGATCCGGTCGTCACGGCCCTCATCCAGCTTGTGCACATTCTCGGGCACCGGGTCGTGGTAAACCAGGTTGTTGTTCTTCTCGGCCGAGACCAGGCGATCGGACGCCATGGCCAGGAGTTTCTTGGCCTCGGCCGTCAGCATGCCCAGGGGCGACTGTGCCGACGGCGTGCCGGACAGACTGAGGCTGGCCAGCCCAGAGAGCGAGGTGATGGACGACAGCGAGGGCGAGGGGCTGGACTTGGAAATCTTGTTCAGCATGTTCAGGTGCTCGACGACCACCTTGAGCCGGGCGATCTCGGGGCCGATCTGCCACCGGGGGCGCGACATGCCGCAAAAGGGCGGCGGAGGCGCAGGGAGCAAGCAAGCAGGCAAGCGCGAGTCAAGTGTGTCAGATGGGCAAAGGGAGGCGGAGCGATCGGCAGACGCCGACACTTGGCGGCCGAGCAGGCGGGCAGCCACACCGGCGGGGCTCGGTGTTGGGGGCACGCACCCGCTCCGCATTGCGGTCCACCACCGACAGACGCCACTGGGCCCAGGCGTGGTACATGAGGGCCTTCATGGAGGTGAAGGTGATCCACTCCTGGATGGTCGGCGACAGGTCCTTGTAGGCGTTCTTCGCCTCGCGCAGGCAGTCGGTGGCCTCGTCGTACAGGGCCCCGGCCGTGGACAGGAGCTTGGTGACCAGAGTGGCGGCACTGGCCGCCCGGCGAGAGGGGGCCGTGTCGGCTGCTCCGCCGGCGGTGGCCGACTGCTCGGAGTTGTACTCCTCAATGACCGACCGCCGGGCAACGCACTCGTGCGCCTGGGCCAGGCACAGCCGAGCCAAGGCCCCGGTGAAGTGCCGCGACAGATCGCCCGCCGGCGAGGAGGGCAGATACCGGGCGGAGTAGTCGGACAACTCCTCGAAGACCCCGGCAGCTTGCTGTGGGTTTTTTCCCCCCCCCCCCGCAGAACACACCGGGCGAGGAACACAGGGACGCCATGCCGCCGGGTTTCCGGGCGGGAGGGGAGGGGAGGCGGACGCCGGGGGAAATGGGAGGTGAGCAAACGCCGGGCAGGGCAAAGCCAAGATCACACACTTGGCCCAACGCCGAGGGCGCAAGCGAGCCCAAGGGCGGCAGGGAGCCGAGAGAGAGAGGGAGAGAGAGAGAGAGGGAGACAAGAAAGACGCGTACCTGCAGCGAGTGGCACGCGTCGCGCAGGGCCCCGAACAGGGCCGTGTTGGAGACGCTCTGGGAGAAGCCGCCGGCGCCGGTGGCGGCCGGGGTCACGTCCGCCAGCGCGGTGCACGCCACCTGGGCATAGTGCGTGCCGAGGTTGAACATGATGGCCGCACGCTCGTAATGCATGCTGGTCATGGCGTACTTCTTCTTGTTGTTCAGCGACAGGCACCACACAAAGGACAGCTTGATGCTATTCTCGTTGACCGGGAAGCGCCGAGCCGCGTGCGACAGCTGGAACATGTACTCGATGTGGCGATCGGCCACCACATCGCTGGCACCGCCGCCGGCCGGAGCCTCGGCCGCCTGGTGCACCACCGCATTGTAGGCGGTCCCGAGGACCAGATGCTCGCGCAGGGACTCCAATTGCAGGATGTCCTGGTCGATGGCCACCTCGTCCATGGAGGTGTACCGGGGCTTGCCGGCGGTGGCGGTGGCGGTGGCGGTGCCCGCCGCGCCGGCCGGCCGGCCCAGCGGGTCCACACTCCCGGGCGGCGGGATCGTGGTGGCCAGCAGCGACGGGTGCGGCACGGTGTCCTGCGTGAAGTAGGTCTTCTTGACGTACTTGCGCAGCTCATTCGACATGGGGGCCTTCTCGCCGCGCTTCTTCGGCACAAGGATCAAGTTGGGCACGCCCACCTGCAGGAGGTGGCTCTGGCCACCGGACGGAGGAGAGGTCATGGGGCTGAGCGTATATATATATGTATGTGGTGGTGTGTGTCTGTGCGGGGGGGGGG
>NW_009242973.1:1299420-1308323 GCF_000388065.1 Fonticula alba | reverse complement strand
CCCCCCCCCCCCCTGCACATCTTGCATTGTCACTTCTTTTGGAGGCACAGCCAGCTCCTCGGCCCCCTGTACCATCGCTAACCTGCCCAACCGTGATCACTCCAGACGAGATCAGTGATGGCGTCAACCTCGAGATGTACTACACTTAGATCACACTCGCGTGCACGATGGGGCCCGACTTCCCCCTCCCGCCGCCCTTCCTCGCTTCTCACATACAATACACATGAAACCCTCTCATGTCCGGCTTGCGCCTCCCGCCCCCATTTTGGATTCGGCCTTTTTTTTTTTTGTTGTCTCGCTCTCCTCCATTTACTGGGACCCCTGTCTACCCTGGGGGAGAAGCAAACACACACACACACACACGGAGCACGTGGAGCACACGGATGATGTTCCTTTTTGATCTTTTCTTCCGGGCATACGTATCTGTTCAGCAGAAGTAGGCCGGTTGGTAGTTGGCTGGCAGATCGACCTTGCTCGAGGCGTTGTCCCAGCCCCAGAATCCAAGCCACGGTCGAAGGGCCGCAGTCACCGGTGGGTGCCACTCGAACATAATCAGGCCCATCAGCACCAGGAAGAAGGCCACCCCGTAGAGGGCCGTAAGCTGGAGCGCAGATACCAGCATGTGCGCATACGCATGCCCATGCATGGAAGAGGAAAGGGGAAAGAAGGGGAAGAGGGACGGGAGGAGGAGGAGCAAGAAGATGAGCGGGACACCGGCAAAGGGCGAGCATACCAAGAGAAGGAGGATGTGCCAGCATGTTGCCCACATAGGAACACACACACACACACACACACACACACGCACCTGGTCGCCAAAGAGGAACACCCCGGCCAGGACGCCGTACACGTCAGCCGTGAGCAGGGACATATTGAGTGCGGTGGCCGACGACAGCGACAGCATCAGCGGTACCAAGCTGTACATGAGGAAAAGACAGAGGGCGAATCCGATGAATAGACCAACTGAAGTGTGGGAGGCAGTGTCAGCCGGGGGAAATCCATGGACGCCGGCGTGCGTGGGTGGGCGCATGCCACCATGCAGGCTCGCGGCCCGGGAACGCACCGATGGACCAATTCCAAGCGATGGCGTGGAGTTCATCGCGCTCCAGGGCAAACAGTTGGATGAGACTGACCAGGGTGCCGAACAGGCCCAGCAGCGTCAGGAAGGTGTACCGCCGGATGGCAGCATCGGCGGCCTGTTGCTCCGGGGTCGGGAGGCTGGCCAGAGGGGCCGACCTGGCGCCCTGCGGCGGCGAAGCCCCGGCATCCAGTAGCAGGGAGTTCTCGTCCTGCACTTGGCCCGGGCAGCCTGCTCCCGGGGACAGGCCATCCACATTGTCCCCATTGATGTCCAGCTGTGGCGGGACATCCGGGCCGGGCTGCTGGGCCAGTTGCGGGTCGCCGCACACCAGGCGCTCCTGAATGACATTCGACAGGCCATAGAGGAAGGCCCCGGCCAGGCACATGAAGTTGCCGATGAGCTTGTCCTGCAGGGAGGGCTCCCCCCCGGCCGAGGAGGATGCCCCGGCCGAGGAGGACCCAGCACCGAAGGTGACCAAGGCCCCGGCCAGGGTCCGGGCGGCCGATCCGGCCGACAGGAATTCCGACGCAGCCAGGGCCAGCAGCCCGGCCAGACAAACCCCGATGGCCAGCAGGTGCAACCACCGGAAGCGCGTGCCCAGGAAGGCCCGCGACCACAGCACCGCCGAGGGGATGCTGACACAGTCGATCAGGGTGATCGAGGCGATGGTGGTGTACTGGTAGGCCGACACCACCAGGAAGTTGGCTTCGACATCGATGACGGCCGCCAGCAGGAAGGGCCAGGCCCGGCGGGGGGCCAGCACCCGGCGGGCCTCCTCCCACAGAAGGCGCCCGGTGGAGGGGACCACGCCTGCCTCGGGCGAGCCATCGTCCATGTGGCAGTCGGTGTGGCCCTTGTCGGCGGGGCCGGCCCGCATCATGGCCGCCGCCATTCGCCGCCGCAAGGCCAGGCACAGCAGCGGGCAGTACAGCAAAAAGAGCAGCAGATAGTTGAGGGTGCTCTGCGCGGTGGGCATATTCACCTGAAAGCGGCTGGCCAGCAGCTGGCTGGTGACCCCGGTGCCGGTGATCAGCAGCGACAGCATCTGCCCGAGCCCGAGGGCCAGGAGCATGCGCGAGTCCAGGCGCCAGGCGAAGACCCCGGCCGCCGGGGCAGATCCCGCGAGGGCGTCGTCGCCGGAACTGGACGAGACGCACTCGGCGGCTTTGGGGCAACCTCCGAGCAGCAGCGAGCCGGAGCCGGAGCCGGAGCCGGAGCCGGAGCCGGAGCCGGCCCCGGGCGATGGGTCGGCCGGTGGCTCCCCCATGGTGCCCACGGGTGATGTCCCGGCCCCGGCCCCGGCCCCGGCCCCGGCCCCGGCCCCGGCAACAGCCCCCCAGCTGCTGCCGACTTCAAGCGACCCGACCAATGCGGGGTCCGGATCGTCCAGCGTCCCTGCAATCGGACCATGACACAGCCCGAAGCTGGAGGCGTGTGCCACCCGCGTCCCGGGCGTCGGCAGCCAGGACTCATCGACATCCAACAGCTCTGGGCTCCGGTCATGGCTGTACCCCGGCGAGGGGGGCGTCGGAGTCGAGCCGGCCGCTACCTGGGACAGGGAGGAGGTCAGCGGCGGGGGGCGGCCCGGCGGTGGAGGGGGGGCCCCGGGTGGGGTGGGTTCGATCGCCGGACCGGCGGCCGGGCTGGCCGTTTGCAGCGCCGGCGATCTGACATCCGGCGCATCAAGATCCTCAATCGGGGCTACCGAGCCGCGCCGATCGAAAACCAGCACCCGGTCCGGCGTGCCCGGGGTGCCGGGGCTGCGCGGCGTCCGGGGAATGACAGGCGTGGCGAGCGATGCCCGAGGCCGGGGACCGGCGGGGCCAGCGGCGCCGGGCTGGCCATCGTCATCATCGCTCGACCCCCGGCCACTCTCGGTGAAGTCGATCCCAAAGGAGGAGAGTGTACTCCGAAGGAGGGGGTCCCCGTCGACGGTGCTCTGCCCGGGCGATGGGGGGAGCATCGGCGGGCGGGCGGGCAGTCGGGGAGAGGAAGGAGCAAGAGTACAGGCGTGCACTTGCTCAGTCTTGCCCACCCTGGGACTTGGAGAGGGGAAGGAGAGAGAGAGGATGGATCGAGGGAGGGGCGCTTGGCATGGCTGTACTTGGAGGTGAAGCCTGTGCAGGAGGAAGCCGGGGGGGGGGGGGGGGGGGGGAGAAGTGCCCATGGCGGCGTGTGGTGCCGGGCCACCCGCGCCCTATGGCCCGAAAAACACACGCATGTACGTGCTGGGCCGCACGCGCGGGCGCCCGGGCGTTGGGAGATCACCGCCAGTGGCCCGGGTTGATGCCCCCCTCTCCCTCCTCCTCTCCTCGGCCGCCGTCTCCGGCTTTCTCTCTTCGCCCGCGGTCAGGGCCCGGGCCTGTGGCCGGCCGGCCCAAAAAAGCAAGGTCGAGCCGAGAATCGAACTCGGATTGACAGATTCAGAGTCTGCCGTGATAACCATTACACCACTCAACCGCTGGGGGGCAGCGGCCGAGGAGGGCCTATATCACGTCGCTGGCCTGCGGCGACGCGGAGCATCGGCAACTGGCTGGCGCCCTCCGTGTTCGGCTTCCTGCGCTGCGTGTGTGTGTGTGTGTGTGTGCGCGCGCGCGAGGGGCGAGCCGGCAAGCATGCGCGCTCGGGCGCGCGATCTCCGTGAACGGGGCGCGGGAACAATCGGCGTGAGCAATCTCACACGGTGCGCGGTCTGGCCCCCTCCTGGTGCGAGCGCGCATGTATGCGTGTGCGCCCGAAGGTGTGGGCCTGCAGGCGGGCGCGCACCCCTGGCTGGTGCTTGATGTGCGCCACCGCTGGGCCACGATCGAGGCCACAGGACCATCCCCCTGCCGCGAGCCAGCACCTGCCACCCTTCTGTCCTTCTCCGCGCCCCCTTTGCCTGCTCCTTTCTCCGTGGCCGGGTCTCCTCCGCTTCGCGCCCCCCCGTGCGTGTGCGTGTGCGTGTGCGTGTGCGTGTGCGTGTGTCGCGGCTGCGGCCATGTTCCCGCTACGATCGAACACATCTGGCCCAGGCGGGCGCGGTTCCGGGCAGCCTGCGCCGCCGGCCCAGCCGGTGCCGCCAGCCGCGCCGGAAGCGCCCGACCCGCCCACCGAGCAGGGCCTCGGCCGGCGGCGTCTCGCCCCGCAAACCGCTGGCGGGCAGTCTTTCATGGACCAGCTGACCTCGCTGCAGCAGCCGGAGCGTAAGCGCTCCCGGCGCCAGACCCCGCCGGGTCGACCGGATGCGGGGCGAGCCACCGCGCGCGCCTCGCGCCCCCGCGCAGCCGAGCCGGCCAACCCGCCTCCCCGGGACCCGGAGGCCAGTGCCCTCCTGCGAGCCACAGACCCGCCCCGCGGCCAGGCGGCCAGCCACACGACGCCGCGTTTCTCCGGGGTTCCCGCGCCGGCGGTGGTTACAGCCATGGCCCCGGCGGCCGAGCCGGCCGCCAGTCCGCCCGCTCCGCCCAGTCCGCCGGCCCCAGTGGCCCCGGTCTGGCGCTTCCCCCAAGTGGACATGGCCCTGCTGCAGCCGGACGAATCGACGTGGCAGGCCTCCGAAGCGGCGGCTCGGGCGCTGCTGGCCAATCAGGAACTGTCGCAGGAGCGCCGCTTCCAGGAGGCCAGCCAGCACCTCCGCGCTGAGATCGCCCTCCAGCTGGCCGCCCGGCCGGAGCCGCTGCCGGTTGGCCTGGCTGCCGGGCCGTTCGACGTGGGCACCGACAGCCGCGACACCTCGCCGGGGCCCTGGTGTCCGCGGGCGGCCCTGCTTGGGGTTCAGCGGATAGACCCCTCGAGCCCGGGCGGCGTCCAGCCCCCCGGGCTGCCCGGTGTGGACGCGTCCCCGCCGGGGGCGGTGCTGTCCGATGCCACCACCGTGGGCCTTGACGATGGGCATCCCGGCGATGACGAGCAGTCCCACGAGAGCGATGATCTCTTTGAGCTGGAGCCCACCGGGCCAGGCAGTCCATGCAGTTTGGCCGCCCCCCCAAGCGGGGGTCTTTCCCCGGGATCGGGTGCGCTCGCTGGCTCTCGGTCAGCCGACGCAGGGCCCCCCCGGGAATGTGCGGCCGGGCACGACTCACGAGTGGCCATGTCCAGCGGCAGCCAATCCCTGGGCCCGACCGAGTCCCGGGCAGCCCCCCCATTGACCGTTTGTCAAGCCGCCGAGCAGGCCGCTGGCCGGCCAGCCGAGCCTGCCCCTTCCCCGGCCCCAGGGCAGGACGGTTCCCAACCAACGCAGGATCTCGTCTCCCAGCCGCCGACACAGGATCTCGTCTCCCAACCACCAGCGCGGGGCCCCTCCCAAGCAACAATGCACACGGCTTCCCAGTCGGTGTCCGAAGGCGACTCTCAGCTGGCCACCTGGGGCGACTCGCAGTCGGACACGGATGGGGGCCGTTCGCCCGGCGCCGAGGATGGCCTCGAGCTGGCCATGCACAGCGGCCAGGCCCCGGGCACCAACCGGGGCCCGGCTCTGCAGAGTGTGTGTCTCTGGTCCGAGAGCGAGGGCGACCTGGCGACCGGCGCCACTGACGGCCATGCGCTGCGACGTCTGGCCGTCATGTCCACCATGGTCGAAATGCACCTCTCCAGACGCCCTGCCCCGGGGGTGGGCCCGAGCGCGACCGCGGCCGGGGTTTTCGTGCCGCCGGTGCACATCTTCCCCCTGGCAGGACAGCCGGTGCTGGAGGGCAGCGTCGAGCGCCCGGCCTCCGAGAGGGACATCCACTATGCCAAGGAGGATGGCACCAGGCGCATTGTCCTCCCTCGGCATGTGGAGGTAGGCCGGAGCGCTGTCCAGCGGACGGCCTTCCTCTGCCAGGCGCTGGAGCGTTTTTGTGAATGACATCCCCCCCCCCCCCTCCCCTCCCTACCACTCCTCCTCTGTCGCCTGGTCCCCTCATGCTGTCTTCCCCCGTCGCATCGTGCCGCCGGTGCGCTGGCCATAACGGTGGGGTCTATTGGTGGAGGGGGGTTGCATCTTTTCTTTGTGTTGGCCAGCGCACAGAGCGACAGGCCGGGGCCTTGGGGGCTGGTACAAGATACACGCGGAAGGCGCGGGGTGGGGGTCGGGGGGAGCGAGAGCGAGAGCGAGGGCGAGAGAGAGAGAGGCAGAAGCCAGCGACAAGGGGCCGAGAGATCGATGCTCCTCGTGGGGCTGTGCACAAAGCACAGCGCGAGCACGAGGCAGGCAGGCAGACAGGCAGGCAGGCAGGCAGGCAGGCAGGCAGGCAGGCAGGCAGGCAGGCAGGCAGGCAGGCAGGCAGACAGGCAGGCAGGCAGGCAGCTGATATCAAGTGACAAATGACATATGCCCCCGGGGCGGACTGGTCCCGGCGAGGGCAGGCTATCGAGGCTCACAGGCCCGGGGGAACGTGCTCAGGGGCATGATGCAGCTGGCGCTCCTGGCCGGGGTCCAGGGCCAGCATGCCGCCAGCCTCACCGAGGGAGTAGGCTCCGGTGCCGGTGGCCACAGTGGCCAGGCTACGCAAGGGCAGGCCACCGCCCCCGATCGGGCCGTCCTCCGGGATGGGTTCCACCAGTTGGATGTTGTCGAACATCGGCAGGCGCAGGGTGATGTGGCCGTTGTACCGGCAGATGCGGTTGCGGAAGAGCCAAACGCGCTCGCGCGGTGGCCGCGGGGCCCGAGCCGGCACCAGCTCCCCGGTCCCGGGGAGACCGCCGAGGGGGATCTCATCGTCATCCTCATCGTCGCGGCCCGGGCGCGCGCTGGGGGCTTCCCCGGCATCCGGCGCGGTGGTCTGGGCCGGGTCATCGCGCGGGCCGATGTACCCCGGCGGGCCGGGGACCATCGGCGGCAGGGGCGCCGGGCCCGGGGTCACCGGCGAGGGGCCCGGCTCGCTGGTCAGCGGAGGCAAGCCATGGCGCCAGAGGCGCGGGTCCTGCGGGCTGTACATGCCGTTGGGGGCCTGCTCCGGGTCCCAGGTGGTGGGGCAGTCGGCCGGCGGGGCCGGGCCCATCGGGCACTTGGCCCGAGCCCAGCGCTCGTAGAAGGCGCTCACATAGACGAAGCGCGTGATGGCCTTGATGTGGGTCTTGCGCTTGATGCCATTCAGCTCGATCTCGGTTTGCGGGTGCCCCAAGCCCAGCAGGCTCCGGGTGAAGCTCAAGGCCATGCCGAGGTTGTTCATCTGTATGGACATCTGTGTCATGTAGCGCTCGTGGCGATCGTACGACACGAGGATGGCCACCCGCTGGTTGGTTTTGTTCTTGATGGTGAAGTGCCATCCCCGGTAGTTGACCTGGGCCCGGACCAGGTCCGGGTTGCTGCTGGGCGGGGGCACCAGCCCCGGCAGCGGGGCATACCCGGTGTGCGGCTGTGGCTGTGGCTGCGGCTGCGATGGCGACGGCACATGCCCGGATTGGTATTGCGGATGGCCGGGTGCCGGGCGGAAGTAGTCCAGACGCTGGCCCGGGGGCGGTGCTGACGGACCGGCTGGCGGGGGCTGCGGGCCGGCCGGCATGCCGGGCCGCCGGGACCCGGACGCATGAGGCGAGCGTGCTCGTCCCCGGCCGCCGACCGGCAAAAGGGCCCCAGCCGGCCGGTCGGAGAAGGGCCCGTGCAGCGGCCCCGAGCCGTGCTGGGGTTGTTGGTATGGCAGTCGGCCTGTCGACTGGTGGTGGTCGTGGTGGTGGTGGTGGTTGGGATGCCGGGAGCCGCCGTTGCCCGCCAGGAGGGGCCCCAGGCTGCCGGACCCCGGGCGCCCGGTGCTCGAGGCCGCGCCGGCCCGGTGCCGCAGCAGGATGCCCGCCTCGCCGGTGTCCGGCAGGTCGTCATCGGTGCCGCTTTGCGCGCCGTCCGAGTAACTCGGCGGCGGCGAGCCGCCCGGGTGGAAGGCGGAAAAGCCGCCGGCGGCGTTTGCCTCCGAGCCGGCGCCCGCACGGCGCATCGCACGCCCGGCGGCCATCCCCTCATCATCGGAGTCCGAATCGGAGTCCGAGTCGAAGTCGTCCATGTTGCTGTCCATGCCGCGCGGATCGCCGGACTCATTCATCTCGGACAGGTGGCTTCGGGCATGGGGTGGTTCGCCAACGGCCCGGGCGCCGCCCGTGGGAAGTGGGTTAGTCTGGCGTGGTCAATGCACCTCGGGCCCCTCGTCTCCTCCTCGCAGGCCCGATGCGGGCCAGAGCCCGAGCAGGGCAGCCGACAGGCAGGATGGCGATGGGGATGCAGCAGCCTCGATGCCGGGAACGTACGACATGACAATTTGCAGGGTGTCCCGGTACAGTTGGGGATCGATGGCCACCTGCGGCGTGGCCGCGGCCAGCAGAGGCTGCTGCGCGTGGCCCGAGCCACCACCGCCACCACTGTTGTCACAGGCCCCGGCGTCGCCCTCGTCATCGGAGTCGGAGTACACCATGCCGCAGAGCAGCAATGTCTTCAGGGACTGGGCCATGCGAGCCAGCCGGCTCCGGGACCGGCGCCGGGTGTGCGATCGGCCCCGACGGCCTCGACGCCGGGGGGCCTTCCCCCCCGGGGAGATGGGCTTGGTGTCCGGTGGCAAGTCGAGGCCCGGCCGCGACTCGGTTGCCCGGGCCTCCGGCACCTTTTCCAGGTCCTCATCGCTGGAGGCGCGCGAGTCGCCTGCCGACCCGGCATCCGACTGGCAGCCGAGCGGCCGATAGCCGGCCCGAGTGTAGCATGAGGCGGGGATGAAGACATTGGTCCGGAGGCTGCCCTCTTCGGCAGGGTCGGGCTGGGTGGAGATCTCCACGTCCGGCGGCAGGGGCGCCCGAGCGGCCGACGGGGATGGCCCGTCAGGCCCGCCTGGCGTGTAACCCGACTCCCAGACCATGTGTGTGTGTGTGTGTGTGTATGTGT
>NW_009242973.1:1291522-1299035 GCF_000388065.1 Fonticula alba | reverse complement strand
GTGTGTGTGTGTGTGTGTGTGTGTGTGCGTGTGTGTTCTGGGGGATGACTGTTCGAGCCGCCGGCAATAGTGGGGGAGCGAAAGGCGGGGGAGTTGTGCAATGCTTAGAAGGGAGGGAGGAATGAGCGGGGTGCCCCTGAGTGCTGCGCAACTGCCTGACGTAGTGGTCTGCCACAAATAATGCACAGGGCCAGCCGGCATTGTAGTGCCGGAGAGCAATACAGATGAGCCGCATGCCTGGCGGGCGGGCTCCTCCGGAGACTGGTCGGCAGAGTACCGTGTAGACCTGCGTGTCTGTGTGTGTGTATGTGTGTGTATGCTCTGGCGTCACTCATCTCCCCGAGTGTGAGGCCTGGATGTCGCGATATGGCTGGCTGTTGCCCCCCCCCCCCCGCCGCGCCCCGATTGCGCCCAGAGGACATCCGGCCAAGTCAAGACCTGCCATATGTGATAGGCCGAAAAATGCCCCAGATATGTGGCGGTCGGGCGGGCCGGTGAGGCAGGCGACATGACATCTCGAGCTCCCCGGGGACAAGGGAAAGGGCCTGCGAAAAAAAAGCCCCCTGTTCAAGCCATCCTGTTCTGCCCCAAGGGCGAGGTCACTCGGGCTGCCCTGTCCCCAGGCCGGAATTCACGCTCTCGCGGGTGGATGTGCAGAGAGGGAGCATGAAAGTGGCCGGGCCAGGGGCCGACAATGAGCTTGGTCGGGAAAGGGCAGGACGGGCGCCAGATTCCCTGGCCCGACAGACGGCAGCCAGGCGGGTCACACATCGCCCCCCCCCTGCCCCCCCCCCCGCCTCGCCCCTCGCGCGTAGAAGACAGGGTCGCCTGGGATTGGCTCAGCAGAAGAGGAGTGCGCCCGAGGGGGGCCCCTCACTCCGGCGAGCAGGAGGGTCCGTCGCCCGGGGAGCTGCCGACCAAGCAAGACACCCCATCCGGCCCGCTCGTGGGCCCGGGCCCCTCTGCACACAACATGATTATCCCGGCCACCAGCGTGCCCTGGCATGGACCCCAGACTGGCGCACACACCGGCGAGGAAGGAGGAAAGGGGTCCCCTGGTTGGCCAGCGCCCGCGGGCAAGGCCGAAAGAAGGGTGCCCGTTCGACATACAAACGCACACACACACACACACACACACGCACACAAACGCACTCATGCAACAAGCGCACATGCGACAAGTGCACGCCCAGCGGCCACGGACACACACACCCCAGCCGCCCGGGCCGGCGGGGCCCCGCCCGGCGGGTGCTGCCCATGCGATCTGGACATCGTCCACACATTCACGGGCCAGCAAGCCGGCCCCGCAATCGTGGGCTATTCATCTTTGACAGGCGTCACGTGTGCACGCGGACTAAACTGGATTCTATTGTAACTGGGTGGTCACAGAGGAGGTGCCAATGAATGCATATGGGTGTGTACCAGCGAGGTGGCCGGGTGTGCCGCCGCTGCCGCCGCTACCGATATTGGCTGAGGGAGTAGGTGGCTCCGGGGCCGGAACCGCCCTGGCCGGGCACGGCGAAGGAGCCCCGACGGCTGGCCGTCGCACTGGCTCGGGCACTGTTGGCGGAAAAGGAGCCCCGGCGACTGCCAGGGCCACTGACCGCGAAGGACCCCCGGCGGCTGGACGCCTGCTCGAAGCTGGGCCGGGCGCTGGACCCCCCGCCGGGCCGGGCGCCGGCTCCGATGCTGGAGCACGAGGCCAGGGTGTCGACGATGGCCGCGGCGCGCGGCCGGGCCCGGCCGTGCACATCCCAGCACGAGCTCACCACCTGGGTCAAGGTCTCGCGCGGGGTGCGAGCCTGCACGTGCGTCGCCCCGGCGGTTGTCGGGATGCTGACCAGCAGCGCCTCGTCATTGAAGTCCCGGTCGGAGGCGCGGCCGGTACCGGCCGCCCCGCCGGGCAGCTGCCCGGTCGACCCGCCGAAGGACCCGTGCGCGGCGAAGCTCAGCCGCTGGACCAGGTCATCGGCGTCGGCCGGGTCGAAGGGATCGTCCCGATCGCTGGCCCCGGTGACCGCCGACAGAGCCAGCGACAGGCGACTGCTGCTCGGCAGCAGCACATCATGAATCCCATCGACCAGCGGATCGAAGTCCGGCGGGGCCTCGATGGCCTCGCCCTCGACATAATCCCGCAAGTTATCGCCGGCGGCCACCGCGTCGTGGTCCAGCGGCAGGAGGCTGGTCACGGCACTGGTGGCCGCCATGGCGATGGCCGCCGCGCCATACAGCGTCGAGCTGATGCTGGACACCAGCCCGCCGCCGCCGTTGCCGCTGCCACCGGCCCCGGATGACGAGGGGAGCCCCAGCGAGGAGGAGCTCTGGTAGAAGGAGGGCCGGGCGCTGCCGGAGCGCGAGGTCGACCCCCCGGCATTGCCGGCGCCCAGGTGCATGTACGGGTCGTAGTCGTAGTTGAGCAGATGCGTCGAGGGGACGCGATTGATGCCGGCACTGGAGGCCGCCGCGGCGATGGCCGCCGCCGAGTCCCCGGCCAGACTGCCGGATGAGCTGGAAGAATCAAGCTCGCCGCCGCCGCCGCCGCCGCCAAGGCGCGCGCTGAAGCTACTCCGCGGGGATGACCGGACCGACGCCCGGGAGGCCGACCGGAAGCCCTCACCCGGCATGCCGCCCGTGGCGTCCAGCGGGGTGGCCGGCATGGCCATGGGCCCGGGGCTGGGCCCGGGGCTGGGCCCGGCGCCCGCCCCGGCCCCCGGCGCCTGCAGGTCCGTAAAGTCCAACTTCAGCGACAGGAGGTCCGGCAGGTCGGCATCCGGCAGGTGGTCCTCCACCATGTTGACCAGATCCGGCGGCAGATCCAGCCCGGGCAGGCCCTCCAGCCCGGGAGGCAGCCGGACCCCACCGGGACCCAGGTCCAGGCCCGCCGCCGGGAAGGAAGCCCCAGGCCCCAGGGGGACATCGGGGCCCGGATGGGTCGGGCTGGCGGCCCGGCTGTCGGTCGCCATGGGGCCCGGGCCTGAGGCCGAGGCCGGCCCCGGCGCCGCCGCATCAACCAGCACATCCGTCCGGGGAGCATGGAGCCCGCCCTCGGCCGGGGGGATGCCGCTGCTGCCGCTGGTGGCCGGGTGCGCGCTGGGCTGCCCATCGCCAGCGGTGAAGCCACTCACCGCCTCGACAATGCCATGATCGAAGGAGGAGCCGGTCCCGTCGAAGTCCATGTGTGGAGTGAAGGGGGCTCCCCCGCCGGCGGAGTCGGCCGTGCCGAGCAGTGACCCGGGCCCGCCGGCCCGATCGATGGACCCGACCGGGCCACTGCCCCCGGGCCCCCCGCCAATGCCAGCCCCCAGGAGCGACCGATCGGAGGACCCGCGCATCAGGGCCGCCACTTGCAGCGAACTGCCGGACGTCGGCTCCAGGTCCGGATCTCCGAGCAGGTGGCCCGGGGGCCCGGGGCCCGCCACCGGCGCGGCCACCTCATCGAAGTCCGTGTTGAGGATGGACTCGAGGACCTGCTCGGGTTCCGGGTTGACGAGGCGCGTGCCGGCGCGGCTGGTGCTCCGACTGCGGCTGTCCCCACGGTGACCCCCGCTGAGCGCCGATGCCACACGGCTGCGGCTGCGGCTGCGGCTGCGGCTGCGGCTGCGACTGCGGCTGCGGCTGCGCGCGCCCTGGATCAGGTCGCTGGCCATGCGGAAGGGGTCCAGATTGAGGAGACTGCCCGACGTGCCGAAGGAGGGCCGCGGGGATTCGGGAACCGCGCGACGATCGGCCCGCGACCGACGTGACGCGGCGGACCCATTGAAGTCGCTGTCATAGCCGGCCTGCTGGCCCGGGCCCATGGCCATGCCATCGGCATATGGAGACGGGTCGTAGCTCTCGTAGCGCTCCAGATAGTGCGAGGGACGCCGGGACCCGGGGTCCGAGCCATCCCCGGCGGCTGACTCCCCGTCGGTGGTCCGAGTCAGGAGGAAGTCCCCGCCGTCCATGCCGGTGGGGCTGCCGAGGCCCGCCGTCCGGCCGAAGCGCCCATCCGGCCCGAGGTCCGGGTCGGAATCAGACCCGAAGTCCGAGTCGGACCCGGACCCGGACCCGGACCGGTCGTCACTGTCGCTCTCCGAGGAGGTGGCGTCCGGGTCGGCGGTTGGCAGGCGCATGCGGCGCTGCGCATCGGCACGAGTGCCGCCGCTGCCGCTGCCGCTACCGCCGCCGCCACTGGTGCCGGCGGCGTTGCTGCCTGACTGGCCGCGGGAGAGGGTGCCCCGCCGGCCGAAGGACATCAGCCGCTGTGTCGAGGGGGATGCCTGAATCGAGGCCGAGAGGGCGGCCGAGGAGAGAACCGGCGCCGAGGCGCCGCCCTGGGATGCGGTCATCAGCGGCGCCGGGGGGAGCCCATGGGCGCCGGGGGCGGCGCCCGTGATGGCCGCCGTGGCGGCAGCGGCCGCCGATGCAGCGGCCGCCGCCGCCGCCGCGGTGGCCGCCGCCGCCGGAGTCCCATCGCTCGACATGCTGATCCGCGGGGAGAAGGGACCCGGGGTGGTGGGCCGCGAGAGGGCCGCCAGTGTCGGGGAAGTGGCCCCGGCGCCGGGCCCGGGGCCAGCCAGATTCGAGGACGAGCCGAAGGCTCCGGTGCCCGGGGCCGGGCCATCGGAGTCCAAGTGGTAGTGCTCCATGGCCGGGGGGTAGCCGGGCCCGGCGCCGGCCCCGGTGTGGTCCAGTGACAGGCGCGAGGGGGAGGGCGCCGCGGTGGAGGGGACTGTGCCGGGGGGATACAGGTCCAGTGCGGCGGCCTGCTGCAGGGCCAGGGTAGCCGCGCGGGCGGCCTGCTGCGCCGCGAGCACGCTCCCCGGCATGGAGGCCACGGCGGCCAGCGAGCCGGGTGCCGGAGCACCCTCGGTACCGAAGCTGAAGGGAAGGCGATCGCCGACGAGGACTCGGTCGGCGATGGTACTGGCGGTCTCATCTGTGTGTGTGTGTGTGTGTGTGTGTGTGTGTGTGTGTGCGTGTAAGTGTAAGTGTGTAGGTGTGTGAGTGAGAGATGAGGGAGATGTGTGTGTGTGTGTGTGTGTGTGTGTGTGCGGGCGCAGGTGCGGAGGTGTGGGCGGATGCGAGGGGATGAAAGCAGCAGGCAGGGCCAGGCAGGGGGGGGGGGGGGGGGGGGGAGGCCGAGCAGCGGAAGGGGCGAGACGGAACAGGGACGGCCGACAGACAGGCCCAGGGGCACCAGACACACGCACCAGCCCATGCGGTCCCGCGGAAGAGCATCTCCCAGACAACCACACCGAAGGCGAAGATGTCCGACTGGCGCCACTCGTCGCGATAGACCGGCGTGTTGTTGCGCCAGCCGCGCAGGATCTCCGGCGACGCGTGGGCCGCCTCGCGCGCGGTGGTCACCACGGGCGGGTCCATGGCCGACAGGGGCAGGCGAGCATCGGCAAAGCCGCCAATGCGCGCCACACGCCGGGGAAGGGTCATGCGCAGGGCCTGCTCCTCGGACAGAGCCGCCAGGTAGGCGCGTTCCTCCTCCTCGCGCTCGGCCACCGACAAGCCCTCGCGGCCACGCTGGTGGAGTGAGGCCCGGGAGACCGAGCGCGACATGGCCCGCGAGGAGGGCCGACTGAGGGAGGCGGCGGCGGCGGTGGCGGCGGCCGCGGCCGCGGCTGCCGTCGCCGCCACCGACGAAGACCGGCCAAAGCCCCCGGAAGGCCGGCTATAGGCAAGCGAGGGCCGAGCACTGGTCCCGCCAGCCGAGTAGGTGGAGCTGCGACCGACATCCCGGCCCGAGGCGAAGGATGCCCGGGCCGAGGATGGCGCACTGGCGTCCCCCCCGTACCCGCTGCTGGCATCCGGCGCCGGGTCCAGGAAGGGGGCCAGGACGATGGGCAGCGCGCTGGCGCCCGGGTCGGCCGAGAAGCTGGCCCCGGTGCTGCCCTTACCATGGTGGTAGTAGGAGTTCCGCTCGGACACCCGGCCGATGTCCATGAACGGGTCGAGGAGGTACCGGACGTCCTGCATTTCGATGAAGATGTTCTCACTGCGGATGGCCCGGTGAACGAGTTTGGCACCATGAATGGCCATGAGGCCGCGAGCTGCCAAGGACCCGGGCCGAGAGAGGGAGAGGGAGAGAGAGAAGACAGGGGAGCGAGCAGAGGAGCGGTGAGCCACTTGCAAGAGAGGCGGCAGGGGCCAGGCACATGGGAGGGGGGGCGGGGGAAGGGGGGGGGGGGGCAGAGCATGGGGCCGGGCATTCCAACGTACCGATGTCCATGGCCAGGCCGAACACGTCGAACAGGCTCTCCCGCTCGATGAGCCAGCGAAGGGTCATCGGATATTGGGCCACGATCATGGCATTGGTGACGAGGTGCGACACCGCGGGCAGGGGGGTCGGCTCGCCGGCCTCGAGATCCAGCCCAAGTGAACCGCCTGGCGGCGGTGGCGGCGAAAGCCCGCCCATGCCTTCGTCCTTGACGCGGTCGAGATCATACTCATCGGAGGGGACCTGCGAATAGCCGATCAGCTCCACCACGTTGCGCGAGGGGAGGAGTTTCCTGTTGTGAAATGGGGCGATGGACGAGGGACCGAGGGACCGAGGGGCCGAGGGGGGGGGGGGGGAGAAAGGGGCGGTGTCAGACCGGGCGTCGGGTAAAGGGACAAGGAAGAGATGAAGAGCAAGCCAAGAGGACGCGGAAGGGCAGGCAACGGGGAGGACCGAGAAAGGAGAAGGGCAAGAAGGGAAACCAAGCAGAGGGACGCCAGGCATCGAGGAACGCACCAAAGGATCTCGATTTCATTCATCAGGGCCTCATTCTCGCCGGCTGTGGCACAAGACGACAGGAGGTCACGGGCGAGGTGAGAGGAAGAGAGACGCCCCCGGCAGCAGGGGCAGGATGATGCACGCGGGTCGGTCAGAGAAACAAAAGGACACCGACAATCGGCGGGCCCGGCATCGGACAGCACGCACTGCGTGGGAAGTGGACGTCGACATTGCGGTTGTTGAAAACCGCCGGGACCACGCGCCGGGGCTGGGGGCCCCGCCGGCGCAGGTACGACACATCGAAGTACATGCGCGAGCCGAGCATGCCGTAGGCCGCCGAAGAATCCGGGTAGAAGTTGTTGCGCAACGGCGTGGGGACATCGATGTACTCTGCCCCATCGGCGGCCGGAGGCCAGAGGCCGGCCGTGGACTCGGACGCGTCGAGCCCGGCCGGCGGGGGGAGGGTCGGCCGCGAGTTCTGGTCGAACTCATTCAGGCTGACCAGATGCCCGCGAATGGTGGTGTGGCTCTCGGTGAAGATGAATTGCCCATCGTCCAGGTCGATGTGCAGGTTGTCCGGCAGGAGGGGCCGCGTGACCTCTGTGCGCGGCAGGGTCAGCATGGGAGCCCGGGCAGGCGCCGAGCAGGGGTCAGGCGAAAGGCAAAGGGAGGGGGAGCTGGCGGAGTGGCAGGCAAAGGAGGGGGGGGGGTCCAGGAGGGCCGTGCACGCACCAAACTCCTCGCTCTCATCATCTAGCTTCATGTTTTCCAGCAGCGGCTGCATGATGTACTGGTTCTGCGGGAGGG
>NW_009242973.1:1279066-1291312 GCF_000388065.1 Fonticula alba | reverse complement strand
GGGGGGGGGGGGTCAGATACGGCCGGAAGGCGCGGAGGCGAGTGGCCGAGGGGCAAGGAGCGGGGCAGGAGCGCCGGGCCCGATGGCGTACCCGCTGCGAGATGGCCGACGCCTTGGCCAGAGCAACCAGACGCCGGCGGTTTTCCCGCGGGTAGAAGATCCACAGCAGCAGAAAGAGCCCCATGAAGGCCCCGAGGAAGGCGATGGCGAAGACCGACGTGCTGTCGGTGCGCGTGTTGTTCCGGTCGGGATTGGCCCGATCGGCCCGGCGAATGCAGGAGAGCCCGTCACGCGAGGGGGCCCACCCAGGGGCACAGTCCCGCGCGCAGGCCCCCTGCATCAGCAGCAGCCCCGGGGCGCAGAGGGTGCAACTCCGGGCGAAGGGCGAAGGGCAAATCGCACACAGGGGATCAAAGCAGGGGAGACACACGCGGAAGGCGGCGGCGGTGGCGGCCATCGTGGTCGGTGGGGCGGGCTCGGGGGCCGGCGGGTCCGGCCCGGTGCCCTGCGGGCAGACCGTCACACAGGTAGCCTCCCAAAACCAGCGGCCGTCGCCGCAGGATGAGCAAGCCGTCGGGCCCGGGCCGGTGCATGTTGCACATGTCACATCGCAGGGCTCGCACTTGGCAAGGTCATCTGCCCGAGGGGGAGGAGGAGGGAATGGGGGGGGGGGGGGGGTAGGTGAGGCACTGCTCGGGGTCCGGCAATCACCCCATCCGGCAGGACGCGGGCAGAGGGGGGGCTGGCGCACCGTGGAAGTATTCGCCCGGCTGACAGTCAAGCAGTCGGGCATCGAGATGTCGCTGTTCGGGGGCCGCGCGCCTGGGTACCCCGCCTGAGCCCACCACAGAGGGAGAGGAGGACCGGCCGTGGGCCCGAGCCGACACGGCCAGTAGCAGCAGCAGCAGCAGCAGGAGGCCCGCGACGCATTGGCGCCAGAGGCCCCCGACTGGCATTGTCGAGTGTCTGCGAGAAAGGGGCAGAGAGACGGGACGCGTGCGCGCGCGCGCGGGCGAGGGGGAGAGAGGAGGAAGAGAAGAGGGACAGCCACAGGCGGAGAGGAAAGCAGGCGGGGAAAGGAGCGAGGGGCAAGGGGAGAGGAGAAGGCAGGGCAGCAAAGGGGCTGATGTGTGTGTATGTGTGTGTCTGTGATCGACCCAGCCCGGGACAAGGCCCGACACAGGACAGCGCCAAGTACCACCGCCGCCATCTGGATCTGGTCTAGTAGATGCCGGCGCGTGATCAAATCACGACTGGGGCCGGGTTCTGGCACGAGAGCACCGCGGCGCCCCCACGCTTTTGGGCCTACGTGCGCGCGCGCGCGCGCGCGCAATGCCCTGCTGCTCTTCGCCTCGGGATGTATGCGCACTTGGGCTGAGGCTCCCCCCGCTGAGCGCGCCGACCCGTCTCGCCGGGTTTCCTTCCTGCCTGGGCCGAGGCGGAGGGGGGCGCCAGCCGCCGGGCCGATGGGCATGCCGTGAACCTTTGCCGGGAGAGTCTGTGCCCGAGAGCCCCGACCGAAGGGGGCGGCACACGGGAGGGCGGCTCGGGCTCGCGCCTCCCAGCGACGAGCTAGATACTAGGAAGCGGGGGGCGCATTCTCCGTGGCCGTGTGACTCGCAGCACCGAGAAGCCCGGGCTCCGGGGCGTCTCGGGCGAGGCTCGGCCACGGTGAGGGGCTTCCACCATCTTCTGGGCCAATGTTGGCCACTTTCCGCCGCCCTGGCTGCCCCCTCCTGCCTGCACCCCGGGGGGGGGGGGGGGGGGGCGGTGGCCGCAGATTCGCCAGCGGCCCAGCCCGGCGGCCGATTGCGTGCGCCCCGCGCCCCCCCGTCCCTGCTCCTGTCCTCCCGTCCCCTCGGTGCCCGGCGTCGGCCAAATGCCCGCCCATGGTGTGTCGAGCCGTGGCGCCCTCGCGCGCGCGCGCGCGCGCCTCGGTGCCTGGGGCCTGTCAGGTCTGCCACGGGAGGCCGTCCGTGTGTTTGGTGCCCGGGCCGGTCCCTGGCCGAGCGCGCCGGAAAACCGTTGTCAGCTTTCGCCGGTACTCGGCGCGTTCCGGCTCCGGGCCGCGGGCCGGCCGTTGCGTCCTCCGCGCTCTGCCCGCGCCAAGGCCGTGCCCCGGGCTGGGCGGTTCTTCTCACGCAGCAGGCGTAGGTATGTGTGTGCGGGGGGGGGGGGGGGGGGGTGTGTGGGGCAACGGCTGCTCCGGCCTGCATATCCGCCGCTGGGCCCCCCCCCCTGCTCTGTGTGCTCCCGCCGCCGGGCTCCCCCCCCCCTCCCAGGGGCGATGAAAAAGGGCAGCCCCCCCCCCGCCTGCCGAAGGGGGCGGACAGATTTTCCACACGAGCCACCTTGGCCGCTGACTCCCCCACTGCCCCCCCCTCCCTGTTCCCCGCCTTTTGCCTTCCTCCCCTGCCTCTCCCCTCCTCCCTTGACACCGGCCGCCGTCCTCTTCCTTCCCGTGTCGGCCGCCATCCCTCCCCTTCCCTGATCAAGGTGCCTCCCCCCTTCCCCTTCTTCTTTTTTTTTTTTTGCTGCCGTCGCGCCTGTGCACCTCCAGCTCTGCGCGTCTGCCCCCCCCCTTCACATACACACACACACACACACACACGAAGACCCCCCGCCGCTAATGCCTCCCTCCCCCCCCTCCCCCCTCGCCGCCACCAAAGGCGCTTGGTAGCAGAAAATAAAAAAAACGCACCACGCCACACTCGCGCCCAGTTTCCACGAGAAAAAGGCCCCCCCCCCCCCTCTGCTTCTTAGACATGTACAATCCGAACGATCTGCCACAGCGGCCGCGTGCACGGCCGCCCCCCGGGCAGCCACCCCATCTCGCTGGGGCCCCGCTGCCAGGCGGCCCGCACCACATCCCCCCCGGCGCCCCGGGCCACTTTTCGCCCGACGTGCGTCCCGCTCCGGGGGCGGTCATGTGGTACGCGCCGCACCATGCGCCGATGGTTCGCCCGCCGGCCGGGCCTCTCGGGGCCGACCCGCAGCAGGCCCCGCACTTCCGGCCGCCGTTTGGCCCTGGCGGTGACGCCGGTGCCACCCCCGAAGGCGGCCACCCCCAGCCGGCCCCGGTCCACTGGCCGCCGATGGCCATGCACCACCCCCACATGGGCCCTTGGCCGCCGGCCCGGCCGATGGCCATGCCTCTGCCGCCCATGTCGCACCTCCAGCCGGTGGCTGTGCCGGCCCACGCCCCCCAGTCCGAGGCGGCCGCCGATGTCGCAACCCCCACCACCGCCGCCGACAGCTCCCCTGCCACGGCCGCCTTCTTCTCGCAGGCCCCCAGCACGGCCTCCTCCTCCTCCTCCTCCTCGGCGGACGACCTGGGCGCGTCGACCGGCGGACGCCGGGCTCGCACGCGCCCCGGCAAGACCCGCCCCGAGGGCGACTCCCCTCCCACATCGGCTCGCACGCGCGCCCCGGCCGCATCCACCACGTCCACCCCGGCGCCGGAGGGCCGGAGCAACCTCCTTTCCGGTCTCTTCGCCAATGCCCCGGCCACTTCGGCGGCCGGCCAGCCCCAGCCGGCCACTGAGCCGGCCGAGCCCGGCAACGGCCGTGCCCCGGCCCGGTCCACTGGCCCCGGCCCCCGCGGCGCCGCCCCCAAGCAGCCGGCCACCGGCCCCGGCGGCTCCAAGCAGCCCGCCGATGTCGGCCCTGGCGGCGTCGAGTTTCAGATCCGTCACGAGCCCCTGAACCCGGCTCTCTCGGGCCTGGTGCGCCATTTGCCTGCCTCCCCTCTGATGCCTCTCCTGTCCCCTTGCTCACACGGCGCGCACGCACGCACGCACGCACACCCGGACTCCCCGGCCCACTCCCGCGCCTCCACCCAGCCTCGTCATTGGGGCATCGTGTCCCAGGCGTTCCTGTCTCTGGCCCTGGCCCGCTCCTCCCAGGTGACCCCTTCCACCGGCAAGGTCATTCCCCTGGTGTCCCCCTGTCCGACCACCGGCCAGCCGGTCCCCACCGACCCGGCCCTGCGCCTGCTGACCGACATCAACTCCAGCAACTTCTCCTGGGTACGCGCGCCCATGCACCTGGCTGGCCTCCTCCCCTCCCCCGGGCTGCCACCTCCTCCTGCCCTCCATGCTGACTCATGGCCGGTTGTCTCCGCACACACGCCGCATGCATCTAGGGCTGCCCCAACGTGGTCCCCGGCGATTTGGTCTCCTTCGTGATGATCCCCGGCGGCCCGGCGGCTCCGGGCTCCATGCAGGTGGCTGACGTTCGCCTGGAGGTTCCACGCGCCGCGCGCCGCTACACCGGCACCATCTCCCAGATCAATCCCAACGGGTATGTATGCTCGTGCTCGCATTTCACCGGGCCCCCTGCGCATGGCCGCACACCAAGTCCATGCCCACACTCACACATCCACTTGCCCCCTCCGCCCCTCCCCCCCCCCCCCAGCTATGGCTTCCTTCAGCTGAAGAATCCGGCCGAGGCCCAGAGCCCCACCCCGGGCCCCGGGGAGAAGTCCCGCAACATCTACTTCCACATCCAGTCCATTTGGACGCGCAATCCGGCGGTCGAGCTGCGCATTGGTGACCTGCTGGAGTTCGAGATTGTTCGCACCGACAAGTCCTTCTCGGCCACGCGCATCCTGCTGCTGGAGTCGACCAGCGGCCCGGGGGTGGTGCCGGTGACGGCCACCGTGGTCCGGCCCCTGGCGGCGGCGGTCCTCCGCGAGGGGGCTGCTCCCCATCTGGAGCCGCTGGCCGGGGCTTTGCAGTTCCCCCTGCATGGGCAGCTGCACATGGTCCCCTTCTCGGTGGGGCATGTTGCCTCGGCCGCGGGCGAGGCCACCCGGCCGCCGGTCATCGGCGAGCAGGTCCCCGCGCAGATCCTCCTCACTCCGCGGTCGCCGGCTCCGAGCGTGGTGTCCGTGCAGTTCCCCCATCGGGAGCAGGCCGCGCCGGCCTTGGGCCCGGCGGCTCGCGGTGCGCCGGCGCCGCCCCTGCCGACGCAGTTTGCCCTGGCCGCGTCGGACATGGCCGCCTCCCGGCACCCGGGGCTGCTGGTGTCGCTGGACACGGCGGACATGCTGCCGGCGGCGGGTGCCAGCTCGGCCGCGGCTCTGGCGGCCCTGGCCGCCGGGCACTTCTTCGGTGAGGTGAATGGTGCCGCGGCGCCGGTGCCGGCGCCGATGGTCACCGGGGCCGCGGCCCCGGCCCCGGCCACCGCCGACTCCCCCCCGGGTGCCCTGGTGCATCGGACCCTCCCGCATGAGGGGCCGCCCGCGTCGCCGGGCATCGCCGGGCGCACGGCCAGCGCCGCCACCGGGCCCCTGCCCCCGCCGAAGTCGGTGGACATCATTTCGCAGAAGCCCGCCATCCGGGGCGTCCGGTCGGCCGACATGCTTGGCTGGCTGGACAGCCGGACCCCCTCGGCTGCCGGGTCCACGGTCGGGCTCTTCGAGCTGGATGCCCTGCAGGAGCCCGGGCACCTGCTGGGTGTGGTGGTTCGGTCGCCCTCGCGGGCCGGTGGCACCGGTGGCGGTGCCTCCTCGAATGATGATCTCCCGGCCGGGCCGCCGGGCGCCGGGGCTGGTGCCGACGACCATGGGGCCCTGGGGCTGATTGCCACGACCGGTCGCGATCCGCACACCGGGGCCGAGGTGACCGCCCTGTGGCACTTCACCCATGCGGCCATCACGCTCAACTATTTCGGGCTCTTCTACGGGGACCTGGTGTCCTTCCAGCCGGCGGCCCCGCCGGGTCCGGGCGGTGCCCCGGGTGTGGCCACCAATGTCCGGACCAAGGCCCTCACCGAGCTGGGCATCTACTTCGGCATTGTCACGGGCATTCGCCAGGACAGCGGGTCCGCGTGGATCCGCTGCCGGGAGTTCGCCTCGCGGGTGTTCTTCCGACTGTCGGACTTCGCCGGCAAGGAGGAGCTCCGCATGCCGATGGCCGTGAGCTTCCTGCTGGTGCGGCACGCCTCCTCGGACCGGCTGTTTGCCCGGCGCGTGCGCCCGGTCCCCATCCCCCTGGGCATTAGCTTCATCGAGTCGGGCGTGGTTCTGACCACCCCGGGCCCCAATGCCCGGGCGGTGCACACGTCCACCGCCTCGCGCGTGGCCCACATCGATGCGCCATTCCGCAGCGAGCGTGTGTACTCCCTGCCGGAGGCCTTGCGCCCGGCCGAGCCGACCGGCCAGATCCGCCCCTGTGGCAGCCTGGTGGCCGGCGACACGGTGGACATGGTGGTCGCCATCAACCCCACCACCCGGCGCCTGCAGGGTGGCGATGTCACCCGGCGGCTGTCGTATTACGCGGACCCGCCGGCCGAGCCGGTCCCGGCGGCCGATCTCCCGGCCAATGCCCACAACAGCGGCGCCGGCGCCGGCTCCGGCTCCGGCTCGACCAACAGCGGCAGCGCCTCGCCCACCGGCAGCGCCGCCACCCCGGCCGCGGTCCCCTCGCTGACCCTGCGCCATCGGGTGGTCACCCTGCGCACGCCGACCCAGCCGCCCCTATCGCACCACAACCTCATGGGCTTCGGCAAGAATGGCCTTGGCGGCTGGGCCTGAGAGCGCGGGGGCCGAATCGCCAAGGGGAGAGGGTCCATGTGCACACATGGCCAGCGGCTGCGCTGCCTCCCGTCCACGGCCGCACTCCTCTCCCTCCCGCTCGGCCGGCTCCCCGGCTTTTTCCCTTCCTCCCTCCCTCTCTCTCTCTCTCTCTCCTCCTCCTCCTCTCCGCCCAGCCAGCCTCTTCGCGCCATACGCCCGCGCGCCTCGGCCACAGTCCTCCGACGCCCGGACGAACGACTTTCATCCGCCTCCTTTTCCATTTCCCCTTCTTGTTGTTTCCCCCATTCATCCCCCAATGTCCTTGAGAAGAACACCCGTGTGCAGGCGCCCGGCGCGTCTACACCCCAATACACCCCAAATGGACCCCCCCCCCCCTACACACACACACATTCTCTCTCTCTCTCTCTCCGCCTCCCCCTCTGTGGCCGTTGCCCTCTGCCTCTGCTTTCCATGCGTGCGTGTATGACTGAGGAGTATATATTTCTACATACCGGCGCGGAGGCAGGCGCGGCCCTCCAAACAAGGACAGGATACAGGGGGGGGGGGGAGGGGAGGGGACACATGCCTCGGCGGGTGTACTACTCCGGGATCGGGGCCACCGACAGCAGCGGGACAGTGCCCGCGTCCGAGTTGCCGGGTGACTGGGCCTCCGGGTGGCCGCCGCTTCGGGACGGAGCCGCCGCATTCCCGGGAGAGGGCAAGGCCTCCGGGTCTTCTTCGGCAGGAGACCGGGCCCCCCCTGGCAGCTGACCGGTCGGGGACATGGCCCCAAGCTCGATATAGTACCCGGCGCCACTGGGCCCGGATAGACCCGCATGCGGGGTCGACACGGCCAGTCTCGTGCGCAGGCGCTCCAGCGACCGGGCTGTCAGCACGTGCAGGTCTCGCAGCAGCCCGCCAGCCCGGCCACCGGCCATGTGCCCGGAGGCCGAGTGGCCGCCCTCCGCCAGGAGATGCCGGCTGGAGTGCGCGCTGCCCACTGAGGAGGATCGCCGGAGGGTGGCCCCGACCGGCAGGGCTCCCGGTCCAGCTGACAAGGGAGGGCCGATCCCCGCGCGCTCGGACTCCAGCTCGTCGTCCGACCGGCCGGAGTCCGAGTCGCTGGCATGGTGACTGGCCATCTCGGCGTCCATGTCGACGGCCTCCGCAGCATCGGTCTCGGCGGCGGCGGCGGCGGCGGCCACCGCTTCGGCCTCGGCCGCGGCCGCCAGCTCCGCCGCCATGCGCTTGGCCCGGAGCCGGCGAAGATGGCGCCCGGCTGCCCGGTAGGCCCCGGACACCGGGACCTGATGAACGGTCGCCAGGCCGAGGCTCGACAGAACCGCGGTCGTATCGCCGGGCTGGAGCTCTTCCGGCGGGGTGGGCAGGGCCACGAGGATGGTGGCCGCGAGTTGGCCATGCCCGCCGATGGGGCACTCCTGCAGAGCCACCACCTGCATGGAGGACAGGCTGGCATTGGCAGCGGCCGCCTCGGCCCCCGGCACCCCTGGCATCAAGAGCCGCATGTCGTCCATGGTGGAGCCCGCCTCGGGGAGGGGCTCGGGCGTGGCAGTGGCCAGGGGCGCCGCCTCGGCCGGATCGGCCTCCCCGCCGGGAGACTCGTCGGGGGGCAGCCAATTTTTCGGCGGCGGGGCCGGCGCGCGCCAGACCCCGGGCGACCGACTGCCCGGCGTGACCACCAGCCAGAAGGCCACCGGCACGGCCGGCGGACGCCACTCGTAGTACCGGCGCCGGCGAATGACAAAGAGGTTCAGCAGGTAGATCCCGATGACCGAGGCCACCAGCATGCAGATGATGACCCACGCGCCGGAGGTGGCCCCAAAGAGCAGGTCGATCATCCCCTCCCGGTGGAGGATTTCATCGCCCGACATCGGCGGGAAGAGCGCATGGTGCCCGGTCCCCGGGGCTGCCAACGAGGCGGTGATCGAGAAGCGAATGCCCCGGTCGGAGCCGGGCCCGGTCTCCGGGATGTAGTATGCCCCCTGGTTTTGCAGGCGGATGGTGTATCGACCGGCCAGCAGCCCCGGCCCGCCTGGCGCCGAGTGGTGGCCCTGCTGCCATGGGCCGCCGGCGCCGGTGGCCGCCCTCGCCGCGGCGGTCACCCGACGCACGGCCGCCAGTGCGGCATCCGGGAGGAGGCCCCGCAACGGGCCCGGCAGGGCCAGGCCCAGGGCCAGATCCAGGGACGCCTGTGCGAAGCGCCCCGCGCCCGAAGGCCAGCCCAGGGAAGATACCGCGCGCGGGGCGCCCACCACCAGCAGCCGGTTGGTGGTGGACCAGACCCCGGACGGGCCGTTCAGGTGCAGAAGCAACGTCGGCTCCGGGCCGCGGCCGTCGGCCGCCGGCGGGCCAGGCGTCTCGCCACGGTCCGGCACCCCCCGTGGCAGGGGGTCAATCCAGAAGAGCGTCTGCAAGACCAAGTCCGCGGCCACGGCCGGCACTTCCACCTCCAGATCCAGATACTGCAAGGGAGCCAAGTGGCCGACATTCCCCGACAGGAGGGACCCGGAGAAGGCCCCCCGGCCGGCGGTCGGCAGCTCCGGCGGCAGGGCCGGCTGGTTAAGGGCATCCGGTCCGTGGGTGCTCGGCATGCCGAGCGGCAGCTCCGGCCGGCTTGTCCACGCCGGGCAGGCCGCCCCAAAGGGGGCATCCGGCCCGGCCAGCATCAATGACGCCCCGGCCCGGCCCGATGCATCCACACACCGGCCAATGGTCGAGCACCAGAAGCAGGACGTCTGAGGCGGCCGGGAGCCGGAATAGCAGGAAAACTCATCAGCAAAGGAGTCACACTGCGCCGGGCAGAGGGCTGCGCCCCAGCCGAAGAGCTCCACATCCGGCGCCGCGATGGGGTCCGCGCCTGTGGCGCACCGGCCCAGGGCCACGCATGTGCGGCTCTCCGAGCACCACTGGCACCGGTCGACCACGGATGCAGATGTGCCGGGCGGGAGGGCCGCCAGTCCGGGCCCCGGGGCAAGAGGCTGCAGACACTCGAAGCAGGAGCCCCGCCGGGGGCATGTCTCGGCCGGGCAGCGGCCTGACACATCAAGACCATCGGGGCAGGATGAGGTCGTTGCCGGGCTTGCCACCGCCGCCGCGGCATCCAAAGCCACGGCCTGGCATTGCCGGAGCCCCGGGCACCAGGCGCATCCCGGCGCCTTGGCGCATGCACCGCAGCTGGCCAGGCTTTGGCAGTGATCTTCGCCACCACTGCCATGGATGACAGTGGCCTTGGGAGTGGCCGACGCCTCCAGGGTCGCGCAGTTGTGCGGGGGGGCATCGGCCAGCGGCAGACAGGCACCCTTCAAGCCCGGAAGGTCGAGAACCCTCCAAGAGCAGAGGGGCGATTGCTGGCAGGTCTGGCAGGGGCTGAGATTCGGGAATTTGGATAGGTTGCCTGTTTGCTGGTGGCAAAAGAGAGCATGGCACTGGGTATTGGCACTCCGCCGGTCTCCAAGGTCATAGGTTACCATGTCGGCCATCATTTGGCCTGTGCATGTTGACGCGGCAGGAGAGGGAGAGGGGGGTGAGAGAAGAGAAAGGAGGAGGAAAGAGGAGGAAAGAGGAGGAAAGAGGAGGAAAGAGGGGGAAAGAAGAGAGAGTAAGAGAGAGTAAGAGAGGGAGTCAGTGTGTGTGTGTGAGAGAGAGAGAAGAGGAGAAGAAGCGGACACCGGAGGACGGTAAGTCCCCGGCGGCGGAAATACAAAAGACCATACCGTTGAAGCCGCCAAAGAGCAACATCGCTGGGAACCGGCCGAGCCGGGCGGGGAACACCTCCAGAGTATGGCCGCTGCGGGCCAGCAGGGCCGAGTTTCCAGGCAGAGCCAGGGCCGTCCATTCCGAGCAGACTGCCAGTCCCAGGCGCAAAGCCCATAACCACAATCCGGAAGAGGGGCCGACAAACACGCAGGTGGTTAGCGGGGAAAGCGGCAAGAGGGGGCAGAGTGGCCAGGGGGAAAAAAACGCACTTGTGTCCAGGACAAAGGTGTCGGAGAAGACACAACGGTTGGCCACCGACGGGATGGAATGCGTGTAGGGTGCAAAGCCCCCATGAATCAGAACCAGGCCCCAGACATTGCCGGCGATGGGCAGTGGCAGTGGTGCCACGGCCGCCTCCATCGCCGAGGCAGCCCCGCCGGAAGAGGTCCCACCATCCAGCGGCGACGGAGGGGCAATCGGGATGGGCAGCGACAAATCCGGCACCAAAGCCATCCGGTGCATGAACCGGTAGGCCGAGTCCCGGGTTATCATGCGCGTCCACTGGTGGGTCACCGGCGAGAAGACATAGGTGTCCCGGGAAATGGTGCTCGTGTGGATGGTCCCGCCCCCGGCCCCGCGAGCCAGACGAATGCCGCCATGCACGACGATCGACCCATGGGCTGGGACAAAGGCCGCCGCATGGCCAAACACCCCGGCCGTCAGGCTTTCCGGGGCCGCCAGACCAACGCGCTCCCACGTTCGAGTGTCTTGCAGCGGGAAATGGGGACGAATGTCAGAGAAGCACGCAAGGATGATGGGGCCAGAGCCCCGGGACACCGAGGTGGGGCCGGGCAGAGGGCATGCGCACCCAGGCTGAAGCGCCAAACAACCGAGTTGATGCGCTTGGCGCGCCCATCAAACCCGCCAATCAGGTACAGGTGGCCGGGGCCGTCGCCCGAGGACGCAGGCACGAAGGACAGCGAATGGCCAAACAGGGGAGGCGGCCAGTCGGATGTATGGGGCCCGCGTTGCACTTGCCGCCAGGTGAGAGTGCCTCGAGTGCGTGGCCGGGACATTCGTCAGTGATGAGGGGGGGGGCGGCAGAGGGGGGGGGGGGCATTCATGCGCAAAGACGGAGACACACCGAAATTGAAGATCCACAGCTCGTCGCTCTCGCCGTTGGATGTATACCCGCCAAAGACAAAGAGCACCCCCTGGCTGGGGTCGGCCACGGCCAGCGCATGGCTGTGCCGGCCCGAGGGCGACAGGACCGGATGGCCATGTGAGGGCGAAAGGACCGGTGTCCAGCGCTCGCTGCCTGCCGGGGGCCAAGGGCGTCCAGGGGGTGGCGGCATCAGGCAAGGGGCAGTCAGCAATGGGAGGCGAAGGCGAGCGCGTAGAGGAGGCCCGAGGTGGGAGGAGGGGGGGGGGATGCGCACTGAAAGAATAGATCACCGTGTCCGAAAGGAAGGGCGAGTCGAAGGAGGTCCCCCCATGGACCAGGAGAGCCTGCTCGGCTGGGGCGCCGGGGAGCGAGGGGAGGTTCAACAGCGCGGAGACATGTCCGGCGCGGCGGAGGGCCACATCCGGGCTGAAGGAATGCTCCGGGGCTGGCGAGCATGGCACCATGGGATGGTCAGAGGACAGAGGCGGGCGGGCCAGCTGGCGGCAGAGGGGGAAACGCGGGACACGGCACGGGCACGTACCCCGCGTGCACAGGATGTCGGACACCATGTCCAGTTGGTCAGGCTTGTAGGCGATCGAGCACTGGCAGGAGTCCGGGACACAGCGGTTGTCGATCATGCACTCGGCAGGACAGGTGGCTGCATGGGCGACCAAGAGCATGCGTGAGACAGAGCACTGTGGTGGGGAGAGGGAGAGAGGGAGGGAGAGAGGGAGGGAGGGAGAGAGAGAGAGAAGCAAAGGCAAACGACGTGCGGTGCAAGGCGCGGGGGGTGTGCACACACCCTCCTTGCCCGGGGAGGACAAAGAGTAGCGCAGAGAAGCGG
>NW_009242973.1:1278661-1279056 GCF_000388065.1 Fonticula alba | reverse complement strand
GCCCGGGGAGGACAAAGAGTAGCGCAGAGAAGCGGGGGGGGAGTGGGGGGGGGGAATGGGTAAAGGAAGACACATACCGACGGAAAAGCCCAAGCGGAAGCCCTCCAGAGCGACGGCCGAGTCGGATTTGAAGAGGACACGGGCGTTGGCCCCCGAAGACATGATGGCTCGGTGCGTGGTCGCTTCTCGGGCCGGAGGGGGGGGCTGGGGATCGGAGCCCAGTGATTCGGACGGCGGGAAGTCCGAGTAGAAATGCTTCATGGAGCCCGAGAGGGAGGCGATCTTGCGCGAGGTGACGGTGGCCCCGTCAAAGATGGTGAGCTTATCCCACCTGTGTGGGCACATCGTGTCAGTGAATCGGCCGCGCTGGAAGACAGGGGACAAGGACCGGGGGG
>NW_009242973.1:1277388-1278297 GCF_000388065.1 Fonticula alba | reverse complement strand
CCCCGCCGGGAGACAGGGCCGTAGGGGGCCACGCACAGACACTCGGTCTCGAAGGACTCGATCCAGAAGAACACAACATGGGGAGGCTGCGTGGGGGGGGCCTGCTGCTCGGCCGAAATGGCCCAGTCACACCGGGCATTGTTGCCGTAAGTGGAGGAACCATCGCACAGGAAGCCGATGGACCGATCCGGCACGACCACCGACTGGGGGACGGCCGTGCAGTCTGGCCATTTGGACGGCCAAGAAAGATATGGACAAGGGACCAGGCAAAGAGTCAGCGCCGGCGGAGGTGGCCGAAGCGGGCAAATGGGGACAGCTGCCGAAAATCGGCAGGCGCCCAGCGAAGAAGCACGGACGCACAGTGCGAGTGCCCAGGCGTGTGGACGACCGATCGGTCCGGGGAGGTGGGCTCACGCTCGGGCACATCGGCCACGGGGCCCAGGTGGTGGCTGAGATGAGCCGGCAGAGCCGCGCGCAGGGCAGCCATGTATGGGCCATCGGCCGAGTCTGGGACATTAAAGGCCCCGGCTCGGGAGGCTGAACCGCCGCAGGCAAGCAGCAGCGACAGCAGCAGCAGCGAGCGCATCACCGATGGCAGGGACATGCCGTGCATGATGCGCCAAACCGGTCGGCGGGTTTTCAGGAAGGGGGAGGGAAGGGGACCGGGGGCATGCACGCGCGTTCGGGCGCGAGAACGGCGACGGCACCTCCCAGGTGCACCAGCAGCCTGCGATCTTAGCCTGGAGCGGGACGACCGGAGGGCCCAGGGAAAGAAAGAAAGAGAGCGTGACAGAGAGAAAGGAAGGGAACGAGGAGGGGAAAGCAAGCGTGAGACAGAGCACTGTGGGGGGGAGAGAGGGCGAGGGAGGGCGACAGAGAGAGAGAGAGAGAGAGAGAGAGAGAGAGAGA
>NW_009242973.1:1276444-1276888 GCF_000388065.1 Fonticula alba | reverse complement strand
CCCCCCCCCCCCCCTCCCGACCCGAACCGGATGGATGCGGCGCCCCTCGGCCTCGGTCTACACACACACACAAACATTCAAACACCCACACACACACGTACACGTACACACACTCAGACACGCACGCGCTCCGAGCAATGTGTGTGGAACGCCCCCCGGCTGATGGGAAGAAGATTGCAAGCGATCGGCCCGGAGTCGCGTGATCGGAGGGTCATGTGCTCCCAGAAGTCATTCTCCGCCCCAGCAGGACGGCGGGCGATCGCTTTCAGCCAGGACAAGAAGCCCCCACCGTCTGGCGGCGGCGCGACGGCAGCGGGACAGTGAGAACAGGCACCAGCGCTGCGAACGGACCTGCGGGGGGGGGGGGGGGGCATCAGGCAAGGGGCAGCCCCAACCCCCCCGGGAAACCCCCCCCCCCCTCCCCCCTTTCCCCCGGGCATATCC
>NW_009242973.1:1274378-1276434 GCF_000388065.1 Fonticula alba | reverse complement strand
CCCCCCCCCCTCCCCCCTTTCCCCCGGGCATATCCAATCGAGAAACATCCTCCCGAGTGCTGGACCGCCGGCCCTTTTCCCCTCCCCACCTGTCCTCCCGCTCTGCTCTCCTTTGGGCAGGCATTGTTGTTGCTGGCCTTCTCCCTCTCCTCGCCAAGCCCATGTCACATTCATCTCGGGTTGATACTCGTGCTCTCCGGACCGAGCTCTTGTCATCCCTCGCCGGGACTGCCATGCAACCAGTCGGGACGGCTAGCGCCTCCGGCAGTGGAACAGGCCTGAGCGATGTGCGGGACAGTTCGCTGAGTGTGCGGCCGTGAAGTCTCTCCTTCTCTTCCCCCTCTCTTTCCCTCTGCATATTCCCCCTGCATATTCCCCCTTCCCCGGCTCCGCCATTTTTGCTCCCATGCTGACATCTTTCCCGGTCCCTGTGCTTCACGAAGACGGCCATCCAGCTGCTGGAACGGTACGACCAGTCGCGGGCGGTTCTGGCACAGTATGGTTCGGCGATCGAGCCAACGCCCGAGGCACGCCAAGCGGCCAGTGCCCTGCACGAGGCGGAGATCCTCCTGCAAGCGTACTTGGCAGCGGCGGAGGAGGCACAGTCGCCGGCGCCATGCTCATCCTAGAGGCCCTTCGTGAACTACACACAAACCCCCCCCCCCCATGTCGAGAAATGGATGCAACAAAACCCCCACCTGCAGAGGGGACATCTGGTGACCATGGGCGGGCAAGCACAGGGGGGCATATCACGGAGAGGGGGAGAGCGCAAGAGAGCGAGAGAGAGAGAGAGAGATATATATAGAGAGAGAGAGAGAGAGAGCGAGAGAGAGAGAGAGAGAGAGAGAGAGAGAGAGAGCGAGAGGGGAGAGCGAGGGAACCGAGGAAGGGCGTGTGCATGCACAGGATATGTGTACGCGCGCGGATGAAAGTAGAAAGGAAAGGAGATGCAACTAACTAGGAGTGTATTTGTGTCGGGCCATGTCGCGCACCGCGTGTGTATGGGTGGGTGGGCGGACACACATGCGGAGAAGGGAGCGGGGAGGGACAGGAGGGACCCATGTGGCAGGGAGGGGGAGGGGGGACGAGGAGGGGGACTGACGTGTCGCATGAGCAATCGCCCACGGACACTCTCCGCCCCACCTCCACCACCCTGGCACCTTGCGCCGGGGAGAGGGGGGGGGGGCGCAAAAGATGCACCCCATGCATGTGTGTGCGACCGTACGCGCACACAACACATCGGGGGGACCGGACGCCGAACATAGCATACACATGCGCGCGAGGCGCAGGAAAAAAGGGGGAGGGGAAGAGGAGAGACCCGACGTCGCGCGCAGGCAGGTGCGCGCGGCATGTGGCCACGCGCGAATGGCAGGTCTCAAAAGGAGGGGGTTTTGCGCGTGGCACACACACACACACACATACATACATACACGCGCATGTGCATATACGTGGACATATGTTCCGCACAGCCGCGCACGGGAAGGAGAGGCGCGCGGGAGGGAGGGGCGCAGCACATGGGGCGGAAGCGCACTCCGGCACCAACACACAGAGAGAGGAGGGGAGACATGCCGCCGCGGCGGATGGCTATCCTCTACGTGCGCCTGCCCGCCCCCTTACGCTGCCCCATCCCCCGCCTGCCCCCGGCGCGGCCTTCTCCCCCGCCCTCGCCCCCCTCTCACGAGGAGGAAGGAGAAAAGGGAGAAGGCCGGGGCACAGGAGGGCGGGGCCAGCCTCGGGCCATTTAGGAAACCCAGGTCCACTGGCTGCAGTCGTTGCACTTGGACGGGGCAGGCTTGCAGGCGGGCACGGGCTTGGGGCTAATGTACTTGTCGATGACCACGCTGATGCGGTGGTTGTTGACGTTCTCCACGCCACCGGTGTAGATGCACTCGTTACCAATGTGGCAGCCAGTCTCCAGGGCGTAGCCGGCCACGGCGCAGGCCGAAGCCGCACCCTTGCAGGTACCGCGGAAGATGGGGTCGGCGGTGCTGCCGAAGTGCCAGATCTCTGCGAGAGTGGCGCACAAGGAAGGAGGGGGAGGGAGGGGGCGGGGGGG
>NW_009242973.1:1272458-1274147 GCF_000388065.1 Fonticula alba | reverse complement strand
GGGGGGGGGGGAAACAGCCGAGTCAGACAAGGAAGGAGAGAGAGAGAGGAGCAAGAGGCACCAGGAAGACACATCGAGGAGACGCACTGTAGGCGCCCATGTTGCCGGTGTTGATGGGCAGGCCCAGGCGCTGGCCATACAGGAGCTCACCCGGGGCATGGTACGGGACGGCCGGGTAGCCGGTCTTCACCGAGAGCAGCGAGGCCAGGGAGCCACCGAGCGAGTGGCCGGTGAACCAGACCGTGGCCTTGGGGTACTTGGAGCGGACCTGGTTGTAGATGTTGAGGGCGGCCTTGTAGTAGGAGAGCGAGTCGTTCTGCATGGCGCTGCGCAGGCAGGAGTTGCTGCACTTGTTGTCGCTGCCGTTGCCACGGTAGCAGTCGCAGACGGTCTTCCAGCCGGAGGACACGCGGGCGCAGCAGCAGCTGAACATGCGGTTGTCGATGATCTTGTCATTGGCCGAAGTGGGGCCGCCGATGCCGAGGAAGGACAGGGAGGTGCCCTTGAAGTCGATGACCGCCACCGACTTGCTGGCATTGGTGTAGACATACCCGCGCAGGGCGTTGCCACTCCAGCCGAAGCTCATGGCCGGCTTGCCATAGGTCGGCAGGGTGTACCACTCCTTGGACTCGGAGGAGCTGTAGTAGGCGTTGCTGGTCATCTTGGCCAGCTCCAGGACGGTGGCCTTGTCCTTGACATTGGGCAGGGACATGGTGTTGGCCTCCTCCGGCTCGATGTCCAGGATGGTGTCGACGTAGTACTCGGGGAACTCCTCGGTGGCGGTCGGGTGGGACACCTTGCGCAGGCCGGAGTAGCGGAACTCGTCCATGCGGTCGGCGATCTCGGCGTCACCGCGGGGAACATGCTGGCCGGCGGCGCGGAGCTGGGCCACGCGCTTCAGCACCCGGCGGATGTCCAGGTGGCCGAACTCCTCGGGCTTGTCCATGTCACCATGCTGGTAGACGTCCGAGATCTCGAAGTCCTCGGTGCCGAGGTCGCGAGCCTCGAAGGCCCGGGCCGCCGCACCGAAGAGGGCCAGCAGGGCCAGGAGGGTGAGGAAGAGGGAGCGCAGGGGGCGGGTGGCGACGATCATGACGATGACGATGATGAGGCCTGATGGGGGGGTGTGGCGGGGGCGAGGTTAGGCGGTGTGGGGACGGCAATGCCAAGGGTGTCGGGGAGGCGAAGAAGCGCAAGCAGGGGCAGGGGCAGGGGGGTGGGCACAGGAGCAGGAAGGAGGGGGGGGGGCGGCGGGAGGAGGAAGTACCAGTCTCTGTTATTGAAGGGAGGGGACTCGCAATCGAAAAACAGATTCTCTCTGTCCCGGGCTTGGGGCGCCGCGGGCCGCCGGACCGCCCGCCCAAATAGCCCCCGGCACCGGCGACCCCCCGAGGGGTGAGGCAAACACTCATATGTGTTTCCCCACCGCGCACACACACACACACACACACACACACACACACACACACACACACACGCGCGCCCGTGCAGGCCGGCGGACACACGTACCCCGCGCGCCCGAGGGGCGGCCGAGGGGGGAGGTCCCAGGGGGACCCCAGGGGTGGGTGGGGAGATGGCGGCCACCCCTCGCACTTGCGCGGCAACGGCTCTGCGAGCCTGTGCGGACGGACGCGCCCCAGCGCCCCGGGCCCCGGTCTGTCCGGCCCACGTCCCTCCCCCCCCCCCCCC
>NW_009242973.1:1267801-1271282 GCF_000388065.1 Fonticula alba | reverse complement strand
CCCCCCGCGCCCCCGCCCCCCCCCCGCCCCCCCCCCCCCCCCCCCCCTCCCCCCCCGGGAGCGGCATGTCACCTTCTGTCCCACCGGCGCGCGGGACGGCACTCGCGTCCGATGAGCCCGGGCCACAGAGACGCCCGCCGGCGGCTCCAACAGCAGGCCCATGAGCACGCCCGCGAACTCGATCCCCGCCCCCATCTCCCCGGGCCGGGAATTGGGGCGAGTCAGCCGACACCCCCCCTTGGCGCGTCTCCGTGGGCCGGTCCACGGGGGGGGGGTGACCGCAGCCGCCTGTTACCAGGCCCACGCCGGAGTGGGGGGGGGCGGAACCGCCACTGGACACCGCCGCCCGCCGATCGATGCCCGGGCGAACCGCCGGCCGGTGTTGGGGAGCGTCCCGTTCGTGGCCCCCGTCTCCCCAAAAGCCCCACGCGCGCGCGTCCTGGGGACATACCCGACCGCAACGGGCCGGGATATGTCGATGTGTATTATTATGCCCCGCCTTTCTCGGCTGTTATTGCACGCCGAGTGGGCTTTGTTTTTATTTCTCCCCCGGGCCCTCCCTCCCCCCGCTCGCGGTGTGCCTCATAACTCCGATCCGCCAGCGATCGCCCGGCATCCTGTGGCGTCTCTCGACCCCGGCCATGGTTGTCGACTCGCTCCGAACGCAGGCCTGGGGGAAGGAAAAAAGAAAACACATACCCGGCACCCGGACACCGCCCCACCTTTTTTCTGGCAAGGGCGAAAGCCGCACGTCGCAGGCCGGCCGGCCGGCCGGCCGGGAAATGGACTCAGCGGCCGCCGACTCCCGCCCCCAGGTCTCCCCCCCCTCCCCCGCCAGCCAGCCAGCCAGCCAGCCAACCCCGCGGCCGGAGTTCCGGGGCTTACACCGGTCATGCAACGCCTGTCCGTGCGTGGCGGGGCCGATCGAATTTAGGCGAAGAATGTCATTCCGAATACATGGGTTACCAACTCGGCGTCTAGTTTGCTTCCTCCACCTGTTCGGCCGGCCAGCCGGCCACATCGACCAGCACCCGGCGCATTTCCCGCGTGAAGGTGGCCGGGCCGCAGAGGAAGGCCGCCTCGCGGCCGCGCGTCAAGGCCGGCCGCTTGGCCGCGGCCAGGCCCAACATCCGAGCCACGGGCCCCTGGCCCAGGAGTAGGTCCTGGTCCAGGCGCTGGCCCCGAGTCACCGATCGGAAGATCCGCCCCAGGCGGCCGTGGCCGGGGTCCGGCGCCGGGCCTGCTCCCGACTCGGCCAGCGGCACCGACGATACCACCAGGTGCGGCCGGAGGGTGACATACTCACTCATGGCGGCCAGGATGTCCAGCAGCGCTGGCAGGGCGACGATCTCGGCCTGGTCGTCACGCACCGCCCACACCAGGTCCAGCATCGTGTCATCGCGGTCGTTCAGCAGGATCGACGACAGGATTTGCAGGCAAGCCGCGATGCCGGACCCAGCGGCGAGCAGGGTCACCCGCTGAAACTGTCACCCGCCCGGCCCCGAGCAAGTTAGTCGGCCATCAGGCAAAGGAAGGGAGGGGAGGGGGGGGGGGGGGGTCAGTGGCGCGCATGAGCCATCGCCCGGGGGCCGGGGGCAAAGAGCGCGGCTTACCTTGTTCGGGGACAGGCACAGGGAGGACGGGGTGGCGGACACCCCGCGCAGGGGCAGTGCGGTGCCCGCCCCGGCCGCGGCAATCCCCCGGCTCATGGCCGATTCCGGGGCCGTTTTGCAGTAGAGATACACCCGCGGCCGGCCATCGGGCCCCGGCCACCAGAAGGGCGTATACTGTCGGGAGGGATCACCCAGCGAAGGGCGCAGCCACACATGCCGGTTGCCCGGGGCCCCGATGGCCGCCGGCCCGGTCAAAGAGGGCCCCAGCCGCGCGCTGGACAAGTCGTCAAACTCCACCAGGCTGACCAGGCTCCGGGGGTGCGCATGTGGCCCGGGCGGCGAGAGGTGCACGCGCGCCGCCACAAATGGCCGGAACTCCTGCTGGTCCAGTGGCGCGGCCGCCGGGTCGACAGAGGACCCGGCGCCCGAGCCGGCCCCCAGGCGCCGGCGCTTCCAGGCTGCCAGGTCCCGGTCGTACAAGTCGAAAACGCACGGCTCGCAGCCGGTGCCGCAGCAGTCGCTGTCGGCCGGCATGGTCGGGCGCGGGTCATCCGGGTCGGTGTCCTTCGGGTCAGGAGACATGCCTGCGGTGGGCGGGGGGATCAGGCAAAGTGCAGGGAGAGAAGGGGGGAGGGGGAGAAGATGATCCGACATGCTCGGCCTTTCCCCGCCCTGCCCCTCCCTTTGGCCCGTCTGGGGGGAGGGGGGGGGGGGGGGGGGGCGGGGGGCACGCGGCCGGAAGCGCCCCCCCCCCCCCCCCCCCATCAGAGATCGCGACAACTCCCCGCCCGCCAGCCCGCCCGCCCGCCTCCTGTCTTGCCCCCAGGGCGATCGGGGGCCGCACGCGGATGCGCATCAACTGCCAACTCAACCGCGGGTGTGACGTGCGCCTGATCTCGCATCGGATCACGCCGGGCTTGCCAAGTCCCACGAGCGCCCCAGTCGTTCGTTTTCACGCGCGAGCATCCCGGCCACCGGGGGCTGCCCACGCTTCACAGCCCTCCGGGGGGCTGGGCAGGGGCGCTCACGTCCGTCTCGGCCGGCGGTCACAGCGGCCTGCGCGAGCCGGTCTCCCCCCCCCCCCCCCCCCCCCCCCCCCCCCCCCCCAGTGGCCTCCCCAGTCTGGCGGTGTGCCCCTCCCCCGCCGGGGAACACGATCTCCCCGGGGGCGCGGGGGCCGGAACGAGAGGGGGCCTCTGGGCTCGGGGCCTGGATTTGTGTCGTCTTTTTCCCGTGCTCGTCCTTCGCCCCCCCCCCCCCCCCCCCGGGGGATGTCGGGCGTGCGCGCGACTGCCGGGGGGGCCGTGGCGCGGGTCGCACCCCGCCGTCACTGATTGGATGAGGTGCGTGCCGGCTCGCCCGCTCAGTTGGCCCCCGCCGGGGCCTGTGCCACTCCTGGAGGCCTGAAAGCCCTCCGGGCTGGCTTCCTCGCTGCGGCTCCTTCGCCGCCCGAGGCGCGCCTGTCTTCCTTGGCACAGGGGGCAGACCCGGCGGGGCCCCTCTCAGCTGGCCGATCGGAGGCCCCGTTGTAAACAATATCATGTACCGAAACCCCCAATGGACCTGGTGCATTGCTTCACCCGCCCCAGTCCAGACAGATTGATTATTAATCACAATTCACACTGGCGTACGCAGGCTCCCGCCCGCTCGTCCGCCCGCCCGGCGCTCGCGCTCCAAGCGGTGCGCCGCCCTTTGTTCCAGGTACTCTGGCGCGCGGGCAAGGGGGAGCCTGTTCATTCGGGCCTCTCTCTCTCTCCCCCCCCCTTTGAATGCGGGTGTCCGATATTGCCTTATTGCCCCCCCCCCCCCTCCCCGCCCCTGCCCCTCGGCCCGTCTCAGAAGAGCGCCGCCCGCCTCGGCCGGGAGAT
>NW_009242973.1:1262469-1267353 GCF_000388065.1 Fonticula alba | reverse complement strand
CTCTCCCCGGCTGCTCCGATACACTCGATTCGCGCACCATGGCGGCAACGCTTGCAGCCCTGGGCCGGTCGTTCCTGGCGACCGCGCCGGACAATCCCACCCCGTGGCAGAACTTCTCGGCTGTCATTGGCTGGGTGCGTGGGCTTCTGTCTCTTCCTTGCTTCGCCGACCTGGCCGCCCCCCGCCCCCCCCCCCGGCGATCTGTTGACATGGCCGTGTGACCTCCCCAGACGTACTTCGCCGCGTGGTCCATCTCCTTTTATCCTCAGTTGATTGTTAACTTCCGGAGAAAGGCGTACGTCCTGTCCGGAACCTCGGCGGCATCGCCCCCCCCCTCCCCCTGCCCTCCTCCCTCCTCCCTGTTTCTCTGCTTCTCCCTCCCTCTCCCCTCCAGCATGTCCATCTCTGACGCAGCCTGTCTCAGTGTCACCGGCCTCTCCTTCGATTTTGTTGGCTACAACATCCTTGGCTTCTTTTGCATGACGATCTACAACTTCTCTCTGGCCCTGGCCCCCGGGGTGCGCGAGGAGTATGCCGACCGCAACAACGGCAAGGAGCCGGCCGTGGCGCCGAACGATCTGGCCTTCGCCATCCACGCGTTGGTCCTCACGGGCCTGGGGCTGGTTCAGATTTTCATTTTCAAGGTGCGTGCATGCGTACATGCGTGCATATGGGTATATCTATGCATGCATTTATGTGGGTGCATTGGCGCGTGGGCGCATGTCCATGTTCTCCGGGCTATTCACGGTCGGAGTCTCTGACCTCGGCCCCCGCCCCTCCTCCACCTTCTCTTGTGAACCAACCGCAGGGCGGACGTCAGCGCTTCTCCCGTCTGAGCATCATCAATATTGTGCTGGCCGTGGTGGCTCTTAGCCTGTATGCCCTGCTGCTGGGCGTGTCGGATCCCTTCCAAGAGAAGCGCCACTGGCTGGACTTCCTCTATGCGGCCAGCTACACCAAGCTGGTCATTTCCCTGGTCAAGTACTTCCCCCAGATGATCCTCAATTATTTGCGCAAGTCCACCGTCGGCTGGAGTATCCGGAATGTGTTGCTGGTGCGTGCGGCGGCCTCTTTGTTCTTTCTCTCTCTCTCTCCCCCCTCTGGGACTCCGTTCTGTTGGCTTGTCATCCGCCTCTCACCTCCCTCTGCGGCGTATGCATACACACGGACACACGGACACACGGACACACGGACGCACGGACACACGGACACACGGACACACGGACACACGGACACACGGACGCACGGACACACGGACGCACGGACACACGGACACACGGACACACGGACACACGAACACACGAACACACGGACACACACACACACACACACACACACACACACACACATGTGGCTGCTATCGCGCTGGCTCCCCTCCTCCCAAAGGACCTTGTTGGTGGCGTCCTCTCAGTGTCGCAGCTAATTATGGACTGCTGGATTGCCGGTGCGACCCTCCTCCTGCCACTGCCCTTTGGCGACCCTCCTCTTCTCTCCCAGACTCACCATTCCTCCCTGTACCCGGCATTCCCCCCCCCCCTTCCACTCCATTTGCCCTGCGTCTCCCTGGCTTGGTAGGCGACTGGTCCGGCATCACCGGCAACCCGATGAAGCTGCTCCTGGGCTTGATTTCCATGAGCTTCGACTTCATCTTCATGTTCCAGCACTATGTCCTCTACCGGTCGCGCGAGGATCCCGACGACCTGGAGTCTGGCGACAGCGCCAGCCTCCTGCGGACCCCCGACAGCCCGGACATCGGGCATGACGTGGACCCGGCCGACGTCCGGTCACCCGGGCCCTATGGCGATGTGTCTCCCGGAAGCAGCGCCTACTCCAGTGCCTATGTCACGGGACAGGCATCGCCCCGGTCGGTGGCCGGCCTGTCGGCATCCCAAAGCCCGGACCTCCTGCTGAAGGGCCAATTGGCCCCGGGAGCCGGGGGCAAGCAGGCCGCCACGCCCCGGGCGAGCCCCAGCATTCAGGGCTACGACGGTGGGCCACTGTCGCCAGCACCCTCGGCGGCATCTGCAGGCACCGACCCGCTGGCCAGTTACGGCTCGGTGACGCGCCTGAGCGCAGCCGGCGGGCCCCCCGACAGCAGTGGGCTATTGGCCGGCGGCATGGGCTACGACTCCAGCCCGCTGGCCGAGGATCTGGAGGGAGACAGCTCGCCGGAGTCGATCGGACAATCGCTCAAGCGCTGGGTTGTCTGGCTGACCGAACAGTCCTACCCGGAGGTGAAACCTTGACCGGCGCCCATGGGGGGGGGGGGGGCTGGTGTGCATCTGTGCGCGTTGCTCGTGCCATGCATCTGGCTCCCTCCTTAATCCCCCTCTCCTGCTGCCTCTCTGTCTCTCTTTCTCTTTGTCTCTCTCTCTCTCTCCCTCCCTCTCGCTTCCCCCTTGTGACCTTGAGTAACATTCATCCTTTTAGTTCACCTTGCCAGCAGGGCGCAGGTAGGTAGGGCGGCAGGGTGCTGGGATTTCGGGAAGGGGGGGGGGGGAAGTCTATATTTACCAGAGGCCAGTAGCATCGCGAACATCCTGCATGAAGCGCGGCTCCCGCTGGATGTATTCCTGGGGGGGGGAGGGGGCGGCTTGTCAGTTATCAGGGGGGGGGGGGGGGGGGGCAGCAGCTGGACCAAAGGAGGGCGTGGCTTCCTTCACGTACCGGGAACAGATCCTCGGCCGGATCGGCGGCTGGCTGATCGCCCTCGGCATCGGCGAAGGGACTGTCCTCGTCCATGCGGTTGGAGTCGGCCCGGGCCGCGCGGCTTCGGCGCACCGGTTCCGGGGCTTCAGTGACCACCTTCCCCCGAGAGGCGGGGTGCAGATGCAGGGTAAGCTTGCCGGTCCCGCTGGGGGGGAGGGCATGGACGGTGGCCGCTCGCAGGGGTCCCAGTGCCGGGATCATGGACGTCGTAAGTTCCAGCTCCTGCGCCGGTGCAGAAAGTCAGAGCCAGGCACAGCGTGTAATCGATGTCCATACGTGTGTGTGTGTGTGTGTGTGTGGGCCATTGCTGAAAAGGACGCACGCGGAAGGCAATCTGGCTGCCCACCTGGAGGGGGCCCGTCCGGAGGGGCAAGGCACACAGGGCTTCCTGCGACAGGGCAGCCATGGGCTCCGCGGCGGCAGCCATGGCCCGAGGTTCACTCGAAGCCAGCGGAGAGGGGGAGCCAGGAGCCGCCGCCGCCGCCGCCGCCGCCGCCGCCGCCGCCGCCGCCGCAGCAGCAGCAACAACGGTCGCCTCATCATCCGAGTCCTCAAAGCGCGTGACCGCCGGCGGGGTCCCGTCCAGGGCCCGGGCCAGGGCATCGCGGATGGAGGCATGTGCCGACGTGCCACGTTTCTTCTGGCTCTTCACCACCCCAGGTGTCAAGGGCCGTGGTTGCTGCTGTTTCTGTTTCTGCTGCTGCTGCTGCTGCTGCTGCTGCTGCTGAAGCTGGGGTGACGACGGTGCAGACACCGGGGTGTCGGGAACGGGAAGGGGCTTTTCCGCCAGAGCCGCCAGGGCCGACGTGATGGATGTCATGGGGAAGCCGCCTGGCGCGCGCCCACGAGACTGGCCCACCCGGCGACCGGGCCGGAGCAGGGGCTGCGTGGCAGCAGCGCTCGGTGTCAAGCCGGCCGCCTTCGAGATCGGCCCATCGGCCGAGGGGGAGCTCGTGACGGGAGCCGCAGCCGGAGTGGAGGGAGGAAGGAGCCCGGACGCCGGGGCCGGCGGGGAGAAGGACAGGGACCCGGCGGCGGCCAGCTCGGCGGCCGAAGTGGCCGCCCGGGGGGGAGGAGCCCGGCCAGCAGCAGGAGTGACAGCAGCAGCCGGGGCGGTGGTGACGGCGGTGGCAGCCGGCTTGATGGCGATGGCCTGGGGAGTGCTGTCGACGGGCGTGGCGGTCGGAGCCGGGCGCCGCGTGTCACGCGGCGCCCGGCCGGGAGTCAGCGCCTCCATGGCGACAGCGGCGCCGACCGGGCCAGCACCAGCACCCGTGGCAGGGGACTGGTCGGCGCCAGCCTCCTCGAGCACCGCCTTCGATTGGACCAGGCATCGGAGCCGGTCAAATTGCCGCTGGCGGCGGAGTCGCCGCGATCGACTGGTTTCACGCTTGTCCGGATCCGACGCGGCAGCCGCCACAGCGACCGGAACCGGGATGGCCGGCTGCTGTGGGACGCCCGGCACAAGGGCCGGGGCGGCTGCCTGTGCGCCCAGGGCCTCCTGGGGCGTGACCGGGGCGCCCTGGGGCCCGAAGGCGATGATCCTGCAGGGGCGGGGGGATGCAAAAAAAAAGAGGAGGCAGGCAGAGGGCGGGGAGCGAGATGGCGGTCAGCAGGGGGTGGCCCCGGGCAAGGGTCGGCCCCGGGCACGGCCACGCGGCGGAGGAGGGGCAAAGTGGAAAAAGAACCGGAGGCCGGCCTCTGCGGGACACACTGGACAACGTCGGATTCCTGGAGGGCGGAGGCCGGCAGGCCGGGCGCCACGAAGTATCCATCCACGAAGGCGGTGAGGGTGATCTGCGACGTGGGTGAGGTCAGGTGGGCCTTGCTGTCCCAGGGCAGGGGCGACTGGGACACCGCATAGCGCAGGACGTCGGCCACGGTGGCGAGCGGGGGGCTGTCCACCAGGGGGAGCAGGAAGCACGCGAGCGACTCGTGCGGCACGGCACTGCGCAGGGGCCCAGCCAGCTCAAAGCGCAAGCGTGGCTGGCGCCCGCCGCCCAGGGGGAGGCTCCCGTGCGGGGTCTGTGCCAGGGCCCGGCTGTGCGGCGTGGCAGCCTGCGGTGATGGCGCCCACTCGGCCGCTGACAGCGCGCCGAAAGCCGAACTCGATGGCCGCGGCCTGCCGGGCGCCGGGGTCGGCGGTGCCCCGTCGATCATGGGCAGCAGTGGCGG
>NW_009242973.1:1253391-1261710 GCF_000388065.1 Fonticula alba | reverse complement strand
GGGGTCGGCCCGTGCCCTGGATGGGTGGTGGTCCTGTGTGCGTGCGTGCGTGCGGCTGCAGTGAGGACCAGCGCCGGGAGGGAGACCGACGATGAGTGGGCGCCGCCTTTATTTGGGGGGGCCCCGGGCACGCGCGAGCCGGCGACTCCCGGGCCGCGCCTTGGCGGCCCGACGCCACCCGGGACAGGGCATCTTCCCCCGGAGAGGGGGGCGTCGGTGCCGCGTCGCCGGTCTTTCCCCTTCTCGGTCGGTCTGTTTGTCCACGGGGGCCGGCGCGTCGGGACGCTCATTTGCGCGCGCATGCTCGCGCACGCGCGCACGCATGCGTGTGGTGGCGGGGCGTCTATGCGCACCGGGCGTGCGCTCGCCATCCCACATGGGGCGATGGGGGGGAGGGGGGGGGGGCGAGCGCGCTCGCCCGGTCGCGAGGGGAGGACACAGTCCGGAACGCCGGCCCCAGGGCCCGGAGCCCCGGCCGGCGGCGGGTGTATTTTCAGGAAGCGCACACCCGGGGGGGGGGGGGCGGCGGCCAGCGGAGGGTCTAGCTTCTGCCACTCCCGGCGTGATGAGGGGCGACCCGGCGGCGCAGCACCCGAGGCACCGGAGGCCCCGCACGTCTTGACGCTCCATTTCTTCCCCCCCCCCCCGGGCGGAGTCGGGGATGAGGGCGAGCCCCGGCGGCCGAGAGCCGACGGCAGGCACCTGGATCATTCTCTCTCCGGCCCGAGGGTGCGGGGGCCGCGCCCACAGGCACACGCGCGGGCAGACACCATTCTCAGGGACCCGCTGTTGGAGATCCCGGCTGTCGGGCCGCCGCAGGTCCCCCGGGCCGCCGCGGCGACGGCGGTGGGGGGGGAGGGGGGGGGGGGCGCATTAGGAGGGCGCATGCGCAGGGCGGTCCACGATTCGCCCGCATGTGTGGACGGGCCTGCTCGCTGCCCCGGCTGTCTCGCTCGCTCTCTCGCTCTCTCTTGCACACCGTCTCAGTGTTGCCCCGCCGCCTTTCCTGTGTCCGTTCGGTGGCCCACTGCATGTCCTCCCCCCGGGAGCCAGGGAGCGCCCGGGCTTTCGGGAAAAAAAGGGACAAGTACCTGCGCGCTTGTGTCATCGCCCTGCGCCCCGTCTCCCCGCCCTGCTCCGAGTGTCGCTGGGATGTGCGCGCGCGCGCGTCCCGCCTGCCACAGGCCGGGGCGCGCATGTGTCCGGTGTGTGGGATCGCGTCGCCCCCCCCCCCCCCCCCCGGGGGTTGTCTCGCTGGCCGCGGCGGTCTCGCCGGCCCGGATAGGGCGGCCCGCAGAGCAGATGCAGTGATTGCGGCCACCCATTTCCTGAATGCCCGGCCGAGGGCCCGCGAGGGTGGGTTGTGCCTAGCATATTGCTGCCGAGCCGCCGGGGGGGGGGGGGGGGGGCGATCTGAAGAAATCCCCTCCAGAGCGGCACGCCTCCGCGCGATCTTCCCCGGGCCGCCGCCTCCTCCCCCCGGCGTGGGCACTCGCGCGCGCACAGGCGGCAATGGTGGGCCTCCGGGGCCGCCCTGTCTCCCGGGCGGCACGCAGCCCACCCGGGGGGTGGGGGCCCTTCCCCTTGGGCTTTTTTCATTTCCCCACCCAGTGCCGAACACCAGTGTGATCTGGAGCCCTTCTCCCCGTCGGGCCTTTTGGTGCTTGTCGGGGCTCGTGGCGGCGGCCGCCACCGGCCCCCTCGCCCCTGCGTGCGATCGATGCGCCGAATGGGGCCGTGACCGTGTTCGCTCCCGGCCGTTTGCCTAGCCGTTCTCCCCTCCCTAATCTCCAATCGCAGTGCCCCCAAGGTGGAGTGGCGTTGCCCCGTCCCCCCTCCCCGGGGGGGGGGCGGGCGGGGGGGGGGGCTGGGGGTAGGGAAGGAGGGCCGGTCGGGCCGGGCCCAAGAGAGGGGGCGGGCTGGGGCGGCGGCCCTCGCACAGGCAGGGGGGGGGGGGGGGGGGGGGAGGGGGAGGGGGGGGGGGGCGGGCCTGGGACCCCGCCACAGGGGGAATGCGCCACGCCGCGGCCCTCGGCCCGTGTGTCCCTCCACCCCCTGCTGAATCTACCCCTCTCTTGCTCCCTCGCTCGTTGTGTATGTGTGTGTGTGTGTGTGTATGTGTCTCGCCCTCTCGGTCGCTCTTTCTTGCGCACGTCCTGGGCGCTTCTTTGCCAGTCACCCCCCCCCCCCGGGGGCCGGGCGCGTGCGCCAGCATGCGCCGGCGCTCCTGCCACGTCCGGGGGTCGCGAGCAGAGACGCGCCTGCTCCGGGCACCTCTCATCGGCATGCGGCCTGCCCTGACGCCCCTACCAGTCGGACAACCCACGCCCTCCGCTGCCAGCCCACGCCCTCTCCCCCTCCCTCCCCCCTCCCACATACACGCATACCCGCACACACGCCCGCAGATCCCCGCTCTGGCCCCTCCCTCCTGCACATCTGCCTGCCTTCTCCGGGTGCGTGTAATCTCCCCCAGGCCGTTGTCGCCATCCTCCTCGTCCCCCCCCCCCCCCTCCCAGACCGCTAATCTCTGACACTCTCCCCCTTGAAGGCATCCCGTAGTGGGCTTTTCACAGATCGGGGCGGCACCACCGGCTGCCTCCCCTCCGACAGTCGCCGGGCCTTGCCCCCTTCCCTTCCCTTCTTCCTGCCTCGGAATGCATAACCCCGGGATGGGCACCCCGTCGGGCAGCATGTCCTCGGTCAGCTCCGGTTCCGGCTCCGGCTCCGGCCCCGGCTCCGGTGCTGGTCCTGGTCCTGGTCCCGGCTCCGGCTCCGGCTCCGGCTCCGGTTCGGCGCCCGGGCCCGGGGCCTTCTCGTCGCCGGCCCCAAGCAGCGGCGAGGGCTTCCCCACCCCGCCGGGCGGGGCTCCTCCCACTTCGACCGCGGGATTGGCCTTCTCTCCGGGGCTCCTGCCAGGCGCCACGGCATATGGCCCCTTTGCAGCAGCCGCAGCGGCGGCGGCGGCCGCCTCGCATCCGGCTCTGCAGCAGTTTCAATTGCTGCAACTTCTGTCTGCGGTGCAGGGCACGGCTCCTGGCGCGGCCGGGTCGGCCAGTGGCTCTTCGTCTGCTCCCGAGGCTGGGGCCATCCTGCAATCGGACCCGGCCAAGGCGGCGGCCACTGCCGCCGGCGCGCCGACCCTGCTGAACCAACTTCTCCTCAGTGGGGCAAATCCGCTGTACCTGCAGCAGGCACAGCAGGCACAGCATGCCCAGCAGGCACAGCAGCTCCAACTCCAGCTTCAGCAGGCGCAGGCCCAAGTGCAACAAACCCAGCAGGCACAGCAACACTTCGGTGGCCTGCCCTATCTCCAGGCCTTCCAGCATGGACTCCCTTCGCAGCAGCAGCAGCATCACCACCACCAGCCGCAGCCGCAGCCGCAGCCGCAGCCGCAGCCGCAGCCGCAGCCGCAGCCGCAGCCGCAGCCGCAGCCGCAGCAACACCACCACCACCAGCAGCAGCAGCAACAGCAGTACCAGCAGCAGCAGCACCAGCAGCACCACCACCAGCAACAGCAGCAGCAGCAGCAGCAGCAGCAGTACCAGCAGCACCACCACCAGCAACAGCAGCAGCAGCAGCAGCAACAGCAGCAGCAGCAGCAGCAGCAGCAGTATCAGCCGCAGCATGCGGCCGATCCCTCAGCCGAGCATTTCACTAAGTCCAGCCCCGGGGCAAATGTGCGTATCTACCATCCCCCCCCTCTCCCGCCCCTGCGCGACCCCCTGCCCGTCATTCCGCTTCTCCGCTCTTTCCCTTTGCACCGTCTTTATCCTCACCCACGTGCGTAGTATTCCCCCATGTCGGTACATCCTGGCACCCCGATCGGGGCGTCACCGCTCCATGGGACGCGGCTTCCGGCCGGGGCTACACGGCGACCCTCCCTCTCGGCCGGTGGCCAGGGTCCCCCTTCCGATGGTACGCATTCCAACAGCCGGATCATCTCTCTCTCTCTCTCTCTCTCTCTCTCCCCCCCTCCCCCCTTTCCCCCCTCCACTCTCGCCCGCCTTCTCCGCTTCCGCTCTGACCTGTCGCCAGCCACTGGTCCAACGCAACCGAATGGATCGCCGATGTCGGGCGCGCGCACCACCACGCCAGTCACGCCGGCGGCCGCGGCCGCCGCTGCGGCCGCGGCGGCCGGCTGCCCGGCCTCCATGGCCGAGCTCCTGGCCATGCCCATGTATTCGAGCCTGCTGCGTGCCGGGGCCGTCCCATCGCTGGGATCGTCCGGGCCTCCGGCCCAGCTCCCGGCCCCGGGCGCCGGCGCCCCCTCGGCCGGATTCCCGGTCTTCTCGCCCGGCGGCATCGCCGGGGGGGGGTCCCACCTGCCGGGGCATGAGCTACTCCCCTCGGGGCTGGGGCTCGCGGCCTACGAGCGCCCCGGTGGCCTGTCCTCGTACGAGCGCCCCGGCAGCATGATGGCGGCCCCGGCGTACGAGCGCCCCGGGGTGCTGCCGGCCTTCGAGCGCCGGGGCGCCGGGCTGCCGTTGTACGAGCAGCCGGCCGCCATGCCCGGGGGTCGGTTGGATGGCGGCGGTGTTGCCGGCACTGACCCCACGTCGGTGGCCATGCGCCAGCAATTCACCCAGCTGGCCCAGCCGGAGGCGGCCACCGCCACCGGGACCCCGGTCGCCTGCGCATCGCCCCTCGGCTCGCCGGGATCCTCATCCTCCGGCGGGGGCGGCTCCGGGCCCCGGTCCGGGTCTCGGTCCGGCGGTGCGCGCGGGTCCATCGCCTCGACTATGCACCGGTCTCGCAAGGACCGCTCCCTTGGTCGGCAGTGTCTGGCGTGCGTATGGGTCCTGCTTGGCCCTCTGCCGGTGTCCTCGGCTCTAGCCCCCCCGGGCCTGATCGCCGCCCCTCGTGCCTCCTGCTTCCCTTCTCGGCCCTCGCCCTTCTAACTGATCCCCCCCCCGCTCCCGGTGCCCGCTGCTCCCTCATCCATCCCTTCCCTTCGCTCCTTGCCAGCTTCTTGGCCATCTATGGCCACGGCACCGAGCAGCATGTGAGCCTCGACTTCGCGGCGCAGCGCCTCGGTGTCGAGCGCCGGCGCATCTACGACATCGTGCATGTTTTCGAAAGCCTAAAGATCCTCCGCCGCGAGGGCAAGAACCGGTACCGGTGGCTCGGGCTGGAGCGCATCCTGGACGTGGTGGCCCTGCTGTCACGCAGCCCGGATCTGATTGCCCTGACTCCGGTTGCCGGTCTCGGCGGCGTGAACTTCGGCGGTCTCAATGGCATTGGCGGGCTCGGAGCGGCCAGCACCTTCAGCGGCACTGGCAGCACCGGCAACAGCGACAAGGCCGACAGCACCGGCACCGGCACCGGCACCGGCACCGGCACCGGCACCGGCAGCAGCAGCACCACCGGCGGTGGTGCGGATGGCCCGGTTACGCCGGGCCCGCCCGGACCCGGCGGGGCTACTCTCGTCATCCCCACCCTCCCCCGGGATTTGGGGCACCTGTCGGGCGAGGATGTCAACCTGTTCACGGAGCTGCGCCAGGACAACTCCCTCTCGCAGCTGAGCCTGCGCTTCTTGAGCCTCTTCCTGCGAGCTGGCATGCTCGGCCAGCGGGTGACCCTGGACGCGGCGGCCGACATCATCCTGCGCGCCGAGGCCATGCAGTACCGGTCGGCCCTGGACAACCACAACCAGCAGCAGCGTCAGCAGAAGCTGGCCGCAGGTGGCAACGGCGGCAGCGGCCAGGACTCCCCGGTCGATGGGGGGTCCGGCGAATCCAGCGCCACCTGCCCAGCCACGCCGCGTCTGCAATCGGAGAGCCCGCCCCCGGGGATGAGTCCCGCCTCGGGCCGGGAGTTCATCAACTCCAATCGCTGTGCGTCTCTTCCCTTGCTTTCTCCCTCCGTTTTCCCCCCCTTTTTTGCTGTCTCTTTGTCCTCGTCCTTCCCTCTTCTCGTTCTGCCAATCAGTTTCCACCTCCTACGCCCATCTCCCTCGGGCCTATGGGCTTCCACTAACCCCTGTCCCCTCCTCGCCCTGTCCCCTCCTGCCCCCCCCCCCACACGCACACGCACACGCACACGCACACGCACACGCACACTCATAGCCACGAAGTATCGCCGACTATACGACATCGCCAACATCTTCGAGGCCATCGGCCTGGTGGCCAAGTGTGACACGGAAACCGTGGAGTCCTTCTCGCGGGCAACCTATGTGTGGACGCACCCGACCGCGGCGTCTCTGCTTGGGGCGGTCCCCTCGAGCCCGGAGTCGGTGCTGGCGGCCACGACCCCGCCACCGGCCGGCGGCACCGGCACCCCGGTCCCCAACCCCCATCGGCACCTGGACGGGGTTCTCCTGCTGGCCGAGTCGCCGGTGCAGGGGGCCGGGTCTTCGGCCTCGGCTTCGGCCTCTCCGGTGGCCGGCGGCAGCCGGCGCGGGTCTGGCAGCGGGCGCCGGACCCCGGCAGCCAAGCGTGCGCGCCTGCTCGAGTCTCCGCTCGCCAGCCCGTCGAACCCTGCGCCCGGTGGCGCCGGCGGTCCTGCCTCCACCGCCTCGGCCGGCCCGAGCACCAGTTCTCCCTCGTTGGCGGCGGCCGTTGCCGCGGCCGCGGCCGCGGCCACCGCCAGCGCCGGTTCCCAGCCCGACGGCGCCACCATCGGGCCCCATCACTCCCCGCTGTCCGGACTGCCCCGAGGGGTGTTGCATGTGACGCCGCAGCGTTCCTCCCCTTACTCCTCCCAGCACTCCCCCCACGTTCTCCCCCCTCCCCACCACCACCACCACCACCACCACCACCACCCCCACGGCGGAAGTGACCTCCATCACAGCATCCCGCACCACGGGAGCCTGTACCCCGGTGGCGGCGGCGGCGGCGGCGGCGGCGGCGGCGGCCATCTCTCGCAGCCCCCTCACCACTACCAGCCCGGCGGGTCGTTGCACCACTATTCCCTCCCGCACCACTCCGGTGGCCAGCATGGCCCCTCGCATCCCCCTGCCCCTTCCTCGCACCCGCATCACGGTCATCATGGCGGTGGCTCCCATGGCCCGGCCGGCGCGGCGATCCCCCCGCCGGCCGTAGCTTCGACGCTCTTCGGCCAGGCGCAGGCGCCCTTCGCCGAGGCGACGCTGTTGGCGCGGTCGCCCTCCGCGGTGGCGGCCCTGGCCGCGGCGGCCGCTTCCTCGGCCACCCCCGCCGCCGGGCCCGGCACCGGCACCACCCCCCCCTCGGCGGTTGCCGGTGGCAATGGCGACGGCGGCGGCCAGCGTCGTGTGGCCACCGAGGAGACCACGCTGGCCGGGCTCTTCGATGTTGCGGCTCCGGCGGCCGGATCGCCGGCTACCCCGGCCCGGTCGCCGGTCGTGCTGGCCGGGAACCTGCAGCCGCCGGCGCCGGCAGCCGGTGGCCCCGGCAGCACCGATGGCCTGCCACCTAATCTTCCCCCCCTCGCGCCATCGGCCAGCCAGGCGCCCTCCCCCCAGGCATCGATCCTGCCTCCTCCTCCCTCCCTTTCTCCTCACCATGCCCTTGTTGATCCGCAGCACGCTGCCCACGCACGCCAGGCGCACCAGGCGCACGCGCGCCCCCAGCAGCCATCCCCGGGTGGTGGGGCGGCTGCCACCGTTGCCCGGTCGCCGAGCGCCCCGGCCACCCCACTGGCTCCTGGCGTCGGTGCCGGTGGAAGTGCCGGCCCGAAGCCGGCCGCCTCTTCCGACGACCAGGGCTACGCGGCCCTCTCGCTGCTGGATTTGAAGTCGGCCTCACGCTCGGCCGAGCGAGTTGCCGCCGGGGGCAGTGCCCCCGGCAGTGCTTCAGCCTCTCCGGCCAACCCCGGCCCCATGGCTGGGCAGCCCCTGGCTGACTCGCCGGCCGGCCCGGTCCCTGGCGGGGGCAAGCCCACTGTGACGGTCGCTCGCCTGTCCTCCTCGTCTGCGGCCTCCGCCGCCGCCGCCGCCGCCGCCGCTTCCTCCTCCTCTTCGTGAGTCACAGGCAGGTGCACAGCCGAGGCCGGGCCCGAGGCTCCACGCCTCTTCCCTTCCCCTCGTCGAAGGTGTCCTCCGGGCCTTCTCTCCTTACGGCCCCCTACACGTGTGTGCTTCTTCCCTTCATGCGTGCACGCGCACGCGCACGCGCACGCGCGCGCGCACACACACACACACACACACACACACACACACACACACACACACACACACACACACCGCCTGCACACCACGCAGCAATAGACTCTCCATCTCCAGCATTCAGTCCACAATCAAGGGTTGATCTATTACCCCAGAACACAGAAGCCACCCTCACGTGATGGGTGCGATCGGCTTCTGTCAAAAGACGCGGTTCGATCACTTTTCCCGGGGGGGGG
>NW_009242973.1:1248256-1249970 GCF_000388065.1 Fonticula alba | reverse complement strand
GGGGGGGGGCCAGGCAGGGGAGACACATTTACCTGCTGGCGGAGGGGAGGCACCTTGGGCCTTCTTTTTCTCTCGCCCTTTCGCCGGGCCTGCGGACATCGGATCGCCTTTGCTCGGCGGGCGGCCCCCGGTCGCGGGATGATAGGAAGTTGCGGCGCACATCCGGGGCGCCCTGCACTAAAAGGGGTCTCGATTGGGGTAACCCAGCACACCGGGTGCGAGGGGCAGAATGATCTCCCCCCTCCTTCTTGTCTCCCCCCCCCCCCCCTAGCGTTGGTCTTTTCTCTTCGGGCTTCCCTGCGTACTTCTCACTTTCTCCCTCCTGTGTGCTTTTCCCCTCGTCCCCTTGTCCCTTCGCCCCCTGTTCCTCTCTCCTTCGCCGCGTCTCCCCATCTTGCTTGCATTTTCGAACGGAAAGCCGGGGATACATCCCACGCGTGCGGGTGTTTGCTCAAGCGCCCTGTGCCTGAGGTAACAAACGAGAAGCATGCTCAGCGCGCTGGCCAGCCTCCCGGGAACGGTGGTGCTCTTGCTGCTGGGCTATACCGTCCATGCCTGGGGCTTCCTGTCGCAGGTCCTCCTCACGGTGCTGCCCCATTCGGCCGAGTCGGTCCTGGCCGCCATAGTGCCGGTGCTGGTACGTGAGCCGACATATTGCCGGCCTGTGTGCTGCCCCTTGCGACTGTTGCCCGGAGGGGCCCGTTCCATGGCTAACCCGCCGGGCGCCGAGCGGTCGACTTTCCGGCACACACACACACACACACACACACGCACACGCACACGCACACGCACACGCGCACATCGCAGCACCGGGCGCGCCAAGCGGCGGCCTTCCTCATCATGCCGGATGTGCGCACTGCCCTCGGGCCGGAAAGGCTGCTCCTGGGGACGCTCTTTCCCCCGACGGCTCTGGTGCAGGCACCGGCGGCCGACCTGGCCCGGGTGAAGGGGCTGGGTTTTCGGCCGCAGCCCGGCGTGGCGGCCCTGGCCGACACCCTGCTGATGGCCCTGCCCCTGGAGGAGGGGCCCGTGGTGGCGGTGGTGTGCACCGCGCATCGGACCCCGCGAGCGCTGGTGGTCCACCTGGCCGAGCTGGTCGGGGCCATTGGCGGCCGGCGCCCGCCGCGGCTCTTCCTCCTGGAGCTGGACCCCCTGTCGACGGCGGTCACCGGGTACCTGCTGGCGCGGCTGGGCCTGGCCGGGCGGGTGGTGGTGCTGACCGGGCCGTTGGAGGGGTCGCTGTTGCGCATGCAGGCCGAGCACGGGGTCAGCAGCATCGACCTGCTCCTGCTGCCGGGCATGTGTGATGCCGCCCTGGCGGACATGGATGTGCTCTTTGCCCGGCCGGCTGGCGACTCGCCGGTGCACGACCTGGCCCTGTTGAATGGGTGCGAGTGTGTGGCCTGCCAGCCGTGCGGGCGCTGTGCCGATGTGGTGGGCCCGTCGCTGGCCCGCCTGATTGGGCACTTCCCGCTGCTGGGGTTCCTCTGCCCGCACCGGGGCTCCCCCGGGCCCGGGGGGCAGGCCGCCGGCCGGCCGGGCGAGGCCAGTTCGGCGGACACCCGGTCCGGCGTCGCCACCAGCGCGGCCGCGCGCGATCCCGCCCTCACGGACGCCATCCTGCAGAACCTTTTCCAGGTAATAGCCTCCGGGCTGATGAAGGTACCTGGGCCGCTCCGTGGCCGATGGCCCCCCCCCCCCCCCCCCCCCCCCC
>NW_009242973.1:1244039-1245736 GCF_000388065.1 Fonticula alba | reverse complement strand
GGGGGGGGGCGGGCTCACTTGCGGCGACCGGGACGGCCGGCCTCGCGGGCCGGGGACACCTCGCGCCCCTCGCGGGCCTCCTGGCTCAGGGAGTGGGACACATCCTCCACGGCGTCCTCCAGGGCCTCGGCGACGACGGTGGTCTTGACGTGGCTGGCCTGGCGGGCCTGGCGAGCGGCGGCCACCGTCCGATCAGCCAGGCGGACCTGCTCGGCGGCGGCGGCGGCGGCGGCGGCGGCGGTGGCGCGCTCATTGGCCGGGCCCAGGCGCGCAGCCGCCAGGACCTCCTCGGCATGGATGGCCCGCTCGCGGGCCTCGGCCGCCAGGCGCTCGGCCTGGCGCAGGGCATCCCGATTGACCGACTGCCCGGGACGGAAGGCCTGGGCCCGGCCGCTGACACGCTCGCCATCGGGCTGCTCCTGGTTGAGGGACTGCAGCAGGTTGTCCAGATTGCTGGGGCCCTGGGCGGCCGAGGTGATGGCGGCCGCCGTGTCCTGGAGCTCCCTCATCAGCTGGGCGTCATCATCGTCGATGAGGTCGGAGTCGTAGGTGGCCGAGCCGGTGGCATGGCCGGCAAAGTAGAGCCCGGTCTCGCGAGCCAGCGGGGCATACACAAAGTGCCCGGGCATGATCATGGCGTCCGGCAGGGTGGGCGGGGTGTTGGACCGGCGCCGGCGGCCGCGGACATTGTCCGCCGGCATGGCCCCGGCCCCGGTGCCGGTCAGGGCCTCATACAGGTTGCGGTACTCGGTGAAGAAGCGCCCATCGGTCCGGTCGATGGGCCGGGGGGAGGCCATCGGGCCGCGAGGATCATTCGGGTCCTCGCCGAAGTCCATCTCCTCGTCGATGATGTCCATGATTTCGTCGGTATTCAGCTCGGAGAAGGACTGCACCGGGATGCCCACCCGGGCCATGGGCGAGTGGCCGTACATCTGGGCCACCTGCTCGGGGATGGTGTCCAGCAGGATGCACAGGTCGAAGTCATCCGGCCGGGGGAGGAGCTCCCGCAGCAGGGGATTCCGCAGGGCCAGGTTGTCCAGGGCGTGGGTGCCCTCCTGGACGAAGGCCTGGTAGGCGGCCATGGCCTCCTGGTCGCCGGTCTCCTCCAGACGCCGGGCCAGGTTCAGGTAGTCCATGATGTCGCCGGAGTAGCCGCGCCGGAGCCAGGCCACGCGGGGGACCAGCTCGCGCTGGTTGCGCGTGGCCGGCGGCCAGGGGGGCAGGTCCTTGGCGAACTCCATGACAAGGCGGTGCCGGGCCGGGAGGATGGCCGCCCGGGCGTCGCGCGCCGCCTGGGCCAGGCGCGTGTCGGCCTCGGCATTGCGCTGCATCTCCAGGATCTGCTGCCGGGCGGCGTTTTCCGCCGCGTCCGGGCCCAGGTGCCGGCTGAAGGGGTGGTTGGCGAAGGGGTCGGCGGCCAGGGCGGCGGTCTTGGCCGCGGTGGCGGCCTCCGCCTCCGGGGCCGTCAGCCCGACGAAGCGCTCCGCGTCGCGGGGCTTCCACCCCTCGCGCTGGAGGTAGTACGGGAAGGAGGCCAGCCGGATGGCCGGCACGACCAGGTAGTGGGGAATGGCAATGCCAAAGCCCAGGCGCGCGGCCTGGTACAGGCTGGGCAGGTGAATCTGCGACATGGCTGTCGGGGTGCGGTCAAGGGGTGCCCCGTGCGGTGCGTGCGTGCGTGTGTGTGTGTGTGTGGG
>NW_009242973.1:1241120-1243905 GCF_000388065.1 Fonticula alba | reverse complement strand
CATCGGCCGCGGGCGCCCCCCCCCCCCCCCCCCCCCCCCCCCCCCCGCCCCCTCCCCCCCCCCCCCCCTCCCCCTCACGCTGGTGGAAAATTCTCCCCCCCGCCCGGGCGCCCGCGCGCGCACAGCACATGTGCCCCCGGGGGGGCGCGCGCGGCAGGGCGCCGGCCTGCCAGCGGAACAGCCTGGAAAGCACCACATGGGCGCGGCCGGGCGCGCGAGGCGGGCCGGGCGAAAAAAAGAGAAAGTGCCCACTGGGTGGATTGAACACCCGGCCTTCGCTTTACGAGAGCGACGCTCTACCACTGAGCTAAGAGGGCTTCCTCGTATCCTTCGCCCCCGAAGGGGGGCCTATATTCCACTGCACGTGGGCCGGGTGCCGGCGTGTCGCCGCGGCTGCTCGGCCGAGTGTGAGGGAGGGGCGCGCGTGGGCGCAAAAAAAGGAGAGGCGAGGGCCCACCCGGGGTTGATCCGGGGACCTGTCGATCTGCAGTCGACCGCTCTACCACTGAGCTATAGACCCGTGTCGCTGATCCCCTCCACGATCCTCACCCTGATATCCCCTCGTGCGTGGCACCCGCTCTCCGCCCCGACGACCTGACGACCGGCCACCGCCACTGCTGCCAAAAGCGCCTCCCCTCCGGTCGCCGTCCTTCCTTGCAGGGCCGACAGACGTGACGCCGCCAGGTCACAACCGCACACACACACACACGGACACACACGGACACACGGACACACGGACACACACACACCTCACAGGACTACACGTCCGCGCCTGCTACTGCCCCGCCGCCCGCCTGGCGCGATATGCTCGGGAACGGTTGTCTGACCACACTCGGGCCCGGGATCTGCCCATGCCCTGCCTGCTGGGGCGCGTCGGGTCGAGAGCTGGCCATCTCCGGCCTGACCACACCCCTCTCCGCCCCTCCCCGGGCCGGGCTGTCTCGGCAGAGTGGGCTTCCGCGCCTCCGGAAGCACCAGCACCCTGAAGAGCGGTCGCCCTTCTCCCCCCGGTGTCGGTGTGATTCCTCCCGCCCGCCCAGACGCCGGCACCGTGCCGCGAGACAGTGTGACCCGGTTCCGGATGGCCCTACCCCGAGAGGACGCCGCGCGCCGGGGGCCCTGTCGGCTTTCTTCGCTGCCGGCCCCCCTCCGCATGGCGCTCCTCTCAGACCGGGGCCGACCTCGGGGCGCGGCCCGAGGGCATCCTCCGCGCCGGTGGGCGCCGAGCGAGCGGGCCGGAGCACTTCGACGAGAAAAATGCCCTCGCCCGGGGGCCGGCCCCCAGTGAGGCGGGTCTATAGCTCAGTGGTAGAGCGGTCGACTGCAGATCGACAGGTCCCCGGATCAACCCCGGGTGGGCCCTCACACGCACGCATTCCCTTTTGGCGCGCTGCCCACCCCCCGGCGCCGCCTCTCCCCTTGCCACTCTGCTTGCTGCGCGCCTGAATGCGCATTTTGCCACCTTCGCCTGTTGTAGTCGCCACCGTGGGTTTCTCCTTCTCCCCGTGCCGGGCCGCCGCTGCTTTACCCGGTGGCTGGCACAAAAGCACCCGGTGCTGGCGGCCGCGCCGCACCCCCACCCCCTTTTCCAAGGTGGGTCCCCGGGGCGCAGGGCGACCGGGGGGAGGGGCGGCTCCTTGGTTCTCGCACCGGCGGCGAGTCACCTTGCCACTCGGCCGACACCCTTCCGGCCGGCGGGGCGCGGGGAAGAGGCTCGCGCACGCTTCTCGCTGGCCCGGTGCACACTGCGCCGAACCCGCCAGATGCCCGGGGCCGGGACCGGGTGCGAGCCAAGAAGTGACTTCATTCTGCGGCAGGTGTCCCCCTGGGGCCGGGGCCGTCCGGCAGGGGGCCTCGCATTTGGTGGCCTCCCGGGGGCCCTCTCTCTCTCTCTCTCTCTCTCTCTCTCTCTCTCTCTCTCTCTCTCTCTCTCTCTCTCTCTCTCTCTCTCTCTCTCTCGCAACGAGCACCTGCCCTGCCAGAGGTGTCCCGGGGAAAGGGCAACAAGCATAGGCGCTTGCGGCGGAGTAGGCGGGCAGCGACGCGGGTCTATAGCTCAGTGGTAGAGCGGTCGACTGCAGATCGACAGGTCCCCGGATCAACCCCGGGTGGGCCCTCGCTCTTCCTTTTGCCCGCGCGCGCTGATGGCGGGCCACGCGCCCCGGACCAAAAAGAGGGGAGGCCAGCGCGCGCGCGCCAGGCAGGGGGGCGCCCCATGCGTGGATCCACTCGGGATTGAACCGAGGACCTTGAGTTATGGTGCAAACGCTCTACCACTGAGCTATGGACCCGCGCGGGGGGAGGACCACGCGCGCATAAATCGCGCACCCGCGCGACGCGGGACCGGCGTGTGTTCCTTGCTGGGCCGGCGGATGCCCGCCTCCACCACAAGGCCGAGGGGAAGGGGAGTGATGTGGGATCTATATGGGGAGTGCATTTTTCTTTGCGACCGAGGACAGAGGAACAGCCCCCACGCCATGTCGGTCACAAGGGACGGAGGGGGGGAGGGGGGGGGGGGAAGCGGCGTCGCCCTGGGCCCGGTTACTGCTCGGTGGCGGCCGGCTGGCTGGTGCTCAGCTGGTAGCGAGTCTGGCGCCGGACGGCCGACTTGTGCAGTTTCTTGTACTCCTCGCTCAGTTCCGCACGCTTCTTGAACCACGCCTCGCGGATGCTTTCCCTGCACGAGCGAGCACAGTGAGGAAGAGACCATGGGCGATGGGGCGTGTGCGAGAGGGAGGGGGAGAGGGAGGGAGGGGGAGAGGGAGGGAGGGGGAGAGGGAGGGAG